>NW_027493543.1:0-399099 GCF_021521415.1 Bidens hawaiensis
GCAATTGAATCATAAGCCGAGATCATAAAGAGCATACTGCGAGTAGGAAGTGGAATTAATACAATGGATTCAAAAGCATCAAACCTCTCTTGTTCGGAAGAATCGAAACACATCGAAATGGTACCAGCCGTACTTAATAATAGAAGGATTTGGCAGAAATATGTAAAATTGTCCCTCCTAAAAAGATTATTCCAGAATAAATGGGCAATAGTTAGGAGAGGTGCGCCAGCGGCGAGCAGAAGCAAGGTTATTAGATACCTCAGGAAAGCCCGGCCAGAACCACACGTGCAAGTTCCCTGCTTGTGGCTCGTCCGTGATAACTTCTTCGGATTTGCGTGAACTAGCGGACCGATCACTAAGTGGGGATGCTCCCTCCAGCATGAGCGAACCTTTTCGAAAGTGGTTAGGAATGGGCGCCCCTCTCCCAGCCCGGATCCAGCCAGGTTCTATTGATCATGTCCCCTTCCCAACAGTTGGAACTTGTCTTGGGGCGTCTTTGGCTTTACGAGAGAAAGCTCGCCGTAGAAAAAAGTCTTTCTCTTCCCGTCCCGGGTCATAGGTGCGTCATAGCACACAAACCATCCAACTAAGCTATCTTGATGTCTTTAAGAATGAAAAATATATCCTATATATTGAAAAAACACATTGTATTGGAAGTGGACAATGGAAATTAACTCAAAAATGGAAATAAATACTATGTATATTAGTGCATGTCCAACAGAATCTTCACAAAATATTAAACAATGAAAATTAACTAAAAAAGAAAATCTTTAGATTATATATATATATATATACTAGTAAGAGTGCCCGCGCGTTGCGGCGGGGAACACTATTGTGATTCAGTTAGTAGTGGTTCTTTCTATTACTGATATTTTCGATTGTAAAACTTGGATTCCTTATAGTTTACGATACAAAGAATTGTCATTTTAGACAACAATATTAGGCAAAAAGAAAATAATTTAAAAATCAGTATATATGTATTAAAATTTTTTTTTTATCAAATGTTGTATTTTTATGTAAATATTTGTTTGAAGAACATGTTAGAGGCTAGAAAAAAAATTAAAAAACCGTTTTTTAGCAAGAAAAACAACAAACAGAAGATGTAACAAAAGAGTGTGTCCCTCTAACCTAAATAACGAAATCGATCCCAAATCAACTAACATTTCACAAACATAATGGATTTCTTACATGATGATGACGATTAGATAACATAACAGACGTGATCAGAGCACTCGATTCAATTTCTCATTTAGGTTACATACCATAAGAAATACATTAAAAGTTGCAGTCACATTCAAGCCAACTACATCCCCTTTTAAGGACATTAACAACACCTGCAAGAAACCATAAGTTAGATTTATAATTAAAAACTATCTCAAAATGCAATCTTTATAAGAACCAAGACTCAAACTCCATAAGGGTAAAATAGTCTGTTACTATCTTTTTGTTATAATTATGGCTAATGGACTTGGATCATTTATACAAACCATCAACAGTTTAGTTATATGCGAATGAACATGAACAAAATTTTTTTGCTCGTTTAATGAACAAAGATGAGCACGCGTCGTTTGTTTATGTTTGTTCGTGAATGTTTGCTTACATTTGGTTGTGAGTGTTCGTTTATATTTGTTTGTTTATGCTTATTAAAATTTTCAGGCCAAACATATTGATTGGCGCGTTTACTTTTAAATGGATTTTGCTCAATTATGTTTGACTGTCAAAATACATTAATCCATTTTCGGTTATATAAAGTTTTTAGTTTATGTTTGTGAATTTTTTGCTTGTGCTATTAACGAATAAGCATAAACAAACGCGAACATGTTCGTTTTCTTAACAAACAAACATAATCATGGAAACCTTGCTTGTTCATTTGCATATTTTCGGTTATATAAGTTTTTAGTTTATGTTTGTGAATTGTTCGTTTATACTATTAATGTGAGCATTCTAATTTTATAAACAAACAAACATGAACACGAAAACCTTGTTTGTTTAACTATTAAGTTCATTTACATTTCTAAAAGTAGATGTATAACAATAAAGTAATGTGCTTAAAATCATGTTCATGGAACTTACTTTAGATCTCTAAAAAGAGCAGCAAAAAAATCATGTTCAGCTCCAGGTTGTTCGCATTAAACAAATTAAGTTTCAGTTAGTGGCAGAACAAGAATCGGCCTGAATCATATAAAAAAATGTCGGTATCATCGTGCAATGGGCAAACCCAATATGAGTATTAACCCATGCAAAATAGTATTTTTTTTTACCCAATAATTAAGTAATATTTCATAACAAATTAAAAAAGTAGTACAGATATAACCTGGCAATCTAGTTAGACAAACAACTTCCAAATTTAAATTATAAAAGTTCTTGTAAACTTATTGCCTTTTGAAATAGCCGGCCTAGAGTAAGCCATTCAAATTTTCTATGTCAAGTGTAAATAATCAGATTAACAGTTTGGATAAACATTAATCACATAGACAATACTCCAATATTCACATATAAAATGACATACCTCTTAACGATGCTCTTGAGTAACCCTTTCCATAGCAGCATAACCGTCGGTGACAAAAGCCACAGAAGATAAAAAGTGGCTATTGATTAGCAGTATGCCTTAGTTAACCTTTAGGGGTTCTTGATTTCAAATAAAATGCATTATAATTTACATTATCTGTTCTGTAACTAAGGATGTTCGTTTTTCTATACCTGAACATATTGTAAAGTGAACAATACCTGAATATGAAAGGAATGTCTATAATATTAATATATATTAAACAAATATTTGTCAATGATATTTTGACATCTAAATATGAAATATAAATGTTACCATCATAATCTTATTTTGGATTGCGCGCAAGTGGTTTCTCAATACGCAAACTGCTACCCCTACGGAAGATGACACTCTTGAATGCACTTTTTAAAAGATTGTCACTACCATTCTGCATCAACGTACGACATTAATAAAGTGTTAAATGATGTTACAAAATACCATTCGAAAAGGTGTTTTGGAAAAGATTATGAAACCCATTTAATAACTGTTGACCCATTTAACCAACCATTTGAACCATGAGCAGGAGGACTATGCTACTGATACAACTATTTACATAATCCACCGTCTCACATTGATGATAATATAAATTCACAAAGCTTACCCTTTAGAGTCGACTGTTTCCTCTTCCATCAAGACCAACTATAGGGGAAAAGCTATATTCAAGTTCATATTTCAAATAACATCAGTGAAAGGGATTGGGGCAAAAGTAGATTTGGTGAAAAAACATCAGCTCCTCTCTTTATATTTCTCCACCTTGTTCGTCTAACCCTTTAATCAAACCTGCAAACAAATTAAAATACAAGTAAAAGTCTCATAAAAACTATAATTGATGAAATCTAATTTCATTTTCTTTTAGCCGTAGCTTAAATAATCCAATACTACATGTGATTTTTGATTATGTGTGTAAACCAAATTTAATTAAGAATTTAGGTTACAAACCAAAAACAACTAAATAAACTTAGTATTGAGATAGCAGCATCAGGTTGGAATCAAACAACTTACGATTATCAGGCGATGATTGTTTTGTAACCCTATCTAGATAGGAGGGACGATCGAATGCGATGATTGAATGAAGATAGGGGTGGTAACCGATGAAGCATTCAAGGCGTTCATAATTACCAATGTGGAGGAATTGGAATTCAAAGGTACGTTGAGAGGAATTGGAAGGTCACCGGCGGCCACTTCATTAATTTTAGCGGCGTCTCCTTAGTTAATTTAGCAGAATCTTAAAATGGTAAAATTAGTATCTTATCCATCTAAAATGTTTTATATGTAATATCTATATCTATAATATATATATAAACGAAGATCCAAAAATCCTAGGTGTCGCGATGTGGTCGTTTCCCCTTTTTTTGTAGTCACCGGATTTGCTTGATTTTTAAATAGAGGCTTCTCATGCATTTGACCAGAATTCATGGGTATGGATCTTATCAAACCCATATATTCCTTAAACGGGTTATAACATCTCATTAAATAAAAAGTTATTCTCACCAAATTATTGATGTAAAATTCCTATAAAATAGGATACACTAAAAATTAATATCTTATTTATTTTAAAAAAGATATATATATTATTTAAATTAAAAAAACCAATTTTATAGTAAAAAAAATAAACGGGTCTTGGGACTCATCAACCATATGTATATTATTAATTTTCATAAATATTATTTATAATTAAAAAAACCAACTTTATAGTAGAAAAAAATAAACGAGTCTTGGGTCTCATCATGTAAGGCCCCGTTACCGGTAGCCCTACTTTAACGTTAGATTTACTCATAAACGCAGTTCTAAATATCAGAGTTAACAAAAACTTTCGCGGAATAATAAAACTTCAACCATAACATTTTACATAACCATCAATTCATGTCTTATAAAACATTCGAAGTCAATTAACACAAAACATAGTCTTTAAAACATCACAACATTTCTTTGAGATGCCAGTATCTTCAATTTCCATGTCATGTGTCTTCAGTCAAGTGAGCTGCCTCAACCTATTTGCCTGCGTGCATACTAAAAGTCAGCTATACTGAGTGAGTTCTAGTTAATCATATAACTTACTTTTCATACACATATATGTGCCCGAAGGTACACCTTACAACATATCAAGATCAGCATTCGTCCGTACACATTCATATCTAACCATACATTATAAAGGGCGTTTCACCCTACATACCTCGGATATTTTTAGGGTCTGGTACCCCCCATCCTCGGATATTATTAGGGTTCGGTCACCCTTCATCCTCGGATATTATCAGGGTCCGGTACCCTTCATCCTCGGATATTATTAGGGTCCGGTACCCTTTCTTCCATAGCTTCACACTATACCTGTCCTTAAATATTTTTTCCTGACAATACGTGCAATCTCCGAAGAGCGTTCACGTACCATTAACTTATCATACGTACATTATGCATACATCATAAATATTCATACATGCATCTTATCTTACATCATACATAGCAATCACGTCATTAGCTACCACCTGACGGTACATGCAATATCCGAAGATCGTTCACGCACCGTCAAGCAATCATCATACATACATCATACCAGGCATACACTTACCACTTAAGGTAAGTGTATTAACTATCACATCGAGTATGCACACAGCCCCGAAAACATAACAAGGAAGTGGGGCTAGACACTCACCTCAATGCGGTTGCGTTCACCGTTTACGGTTATTCCCTTCTTGAGTTGTCCACGACTAACTGTATAATAATTATACGTTTTAGTAAACTATCACTACACGTATCGCCTTTCTAGTTTAATTATTACCCTCAACGAACGAGGGTCGGGGGCAGCGCCCCTGGCAGCGGGGTTCTATGGGCGGCAGCCCCTAGTGGGGTCCAAGGGGCAGAGCCCCTGGCTGGGGTTAAGCTGGGGAAAAATTTTATTTTCATTAACTGTTTTAACACATTTTCCATTAGCATTTTGAATCATTGAATAATATGCTACTTAAAAGTTCAAGGGCTTATTTGTAATTAAATCATTCTTTTCTAAGTCCAGGGACCATTCTGTCATTCTGTTAAACTTCTAATTCGTTACTTATCCTTAACGAACTGACTTGCCATGACGAACCGGTTCTTGTAACGAATTGGAACCCTTAACGAACTGGTTACTTACACGAATTGGACTTTTAACGAACTGGACTCTTAACGAATCAGTCCATGTAGCGAACCAGTCCAAGTAGCGAATTGGACCTTCTAATTCGTTATCTCCTTTAACGAACTGGTCATAACGAATCAAGGGTAATTCGTTACCCTTTTCCCTTAACGAATTGGATACGAACTACAGCTAGTTCGTTAATCTTTCCTTAGCGAATCAGCTGGCGAATTACCTCTAATTCGCTAGTTATTCCTTAGCGAACTAGGGTTAGGTCAGATTCGTCAGAACATTTCCTGCCAACCTCGTACACGTTTTTCCGGCGCCGCGATTGCCGGAAAACTCACCGGAAAAACGTATCTTCACCGTTTTACACCGTTTTTCATCGTTTTTCGTCCCGTTCTATCCAGATCTGAGCTAGGGTGACCCCTAAGCTCATATTAGGTTCGGTTTATACCCGATTCCACCCAGATCTCAAGACTTAAACGGTTTAACGGTGTCGGCTCGTCGTTTCATGATTATATCTAACGGATTTAAGCTCAAACAATAAAATACTATCATTACCTCGGGTCGGTTCTCGGTTTCCTTATTGATATCGGTTTAGAGAGAGAGAGAACTAGAGAGAGAATCTTAATTGTGTGTTTTGGATGGTGTAAGGGATAAGTGTAAATGAATTAAATGGAGGATTAAGGGTATATATATTTTTGATCATGGGCTTAAGCCCATGGTCTTTCCTTCATTCCTCCATAACCCAAGTCCATAACCCATATCCATTTACCCAACACAAGTCCATCTCGTATTCTATTCAACTAAACCGCTAACGACCCGCTATAAAATAAACGAATTTTATTTTATTAATATAACCGAAAGTAGGATGTTACACATCAAAACCATATAGCTTTTAAACCGGGTTATAACATCTCATTTATTTGTGAAACAACTTATCATCAAATCATAAGTATATTATTAACTTTGATACAATAAAAAAATATAAATTTAAAAAATAAATAAATATTAGAACAAACAATATAAACTAACCCCCGTAATACGGGGGATAAAAACTAGTAGATATATATATATATATATATATATATATATATATATATATATATATATATATATATATATATATATATATATAGGATTATGTTCATTTTAGAAGTGTTTCTTAGTGCGAGAAGTGCGAGAAGAGATTCTAACCAATCACATTATTTCTTTTTAATTTTTGATTATTTAAATAAAATGGTATATTAGTAAACTATGATTTATTCATTTTTGGAAACTAATAGTAATTAAATTTCATGTAAGTTACAATTTATTGTTTATAATTCATTAATATTTATTTAATCTTTATTTCCACTTTTCCTAATTAATCAATATGATATACTTAATATATTGCTGCAAAGTTGAACATTATCGATTGAATTTGAAGTTATTAGTTTGATTAAATAATTTCAATATTGCTACTACATTAACCTAGCGATTTTGTTTTCCCATTTTGTTATTTCATTTTTACACAAACTAAACCTAAGAATAAAATTGATTTTGCCTCCATCACCCAAATCAAGATCCAAATATTTGTATGTACGTGATCATTAATAAAAAAAAATACAAGTGGGATTTTGCTTGTTCCACATACTAAACAAAAAAATTACACTATATCATTAAAAAAGTGATCCCATACTACACAACATATGAAACTTGTATGTACGTGATACACTTTGTTAATGTACATATGTATGCAGGCTCGTTTAGACGTCCACACGTGGGATGTAGGTGCGTACGTATATGTGTATGTACGTACGTAGGCATGTAGGGACATACGTATGTAGGCACATAGGTTCGCTTGCACGTAGGGACGTAGACCGTACATACATTCATGCGTATGTAGGCACATAGGTTCGCTTGCACGTAGGGACGTAGACCGTACATACATTCATGCGTATGTAGGCATGCATGACGTCTGCACGTAGGTATGTACCAACCTACGTATGTATGTGTACGTATATATATGTGTATGAATGTACATACGTACCAACACTACATAGTTATACAAGATATTTTACCAACTTCATCACCATTAACTCTTGCAAATAACAATATATTCAATATCCAACATGTTAGATTAAACATTTGTAAATCTTGAAAATGAGTACACCAATAAATGATTTTCAAAAGATAGACTTAATTGTGACTTTAATTAAGGCATTTAAATGACAAGAAATTCAAGTTTCTATTTAATGATGGTACACCAAAATCACTAATATACCCTTCAGGTATTAAAGTTCAATAAAATGGTGAAACAAAAATTACAAGAATGCCATTTTGAGTAATGACCATTGATCAAACAAAATCAATGGATGAGATCCACTTCTCGCACTTCTCGCCCTAATATTACTTCTAGCAAGATCCATCCCCTATATATATATATTATATATTTATATATTAATATTTTAATCTCTCTCTCTCTTCCTATCGGCTTACTAACTCCACCATTCACCATCTTCTATATTCCGTAATGTAGATCGAGATTAATCGTTTTCCGTTAAGGTTATATATTATACTTTAATGGCCAACAATGTTATATGATTTTCCAGCAAGGTTATATCTTTTTCCGGCAACATCATATTTTCTTCCGGTTATTGTAGATCTAACCTTTTTATCTTTATTTTCATTGTTAACTGATTTTTTTAAAATCAGTTTAGGTTCTAAATAAAAAACGATGATGAAGCTAATATTTCTACGTATTTACGTTATTCCGGCAAGTTTTTCCGGTAAGTTTTCCGTTTATGTGTTATACCTATAACAATGAGTGTTTTATATTTATTTGAAGTTTTATTTTTTTCCTATTTTTTTGTTATACACGTTGTTCTTCTAGGTTCTAAATATAAATCAGCTTTATCCATGTTCAGTATCATTATTTCATTTTTCCGGTAAGAGACATTTAAATTATCCGGGTATCAATTATAATTATAATATTCCATTATTTCAATGTTATAACAAAACTTTATTATTTCATGTAATTTACCCGATTGATTTATGGAATATTTGATTTTAGTTTCTTAATATAAAACGGAGATACCATGGTTATTATCATTATTTGTTATTTTCCGGTAAGACGTTTAAATTTTCTGGTTGTAAATTAAATATCAAATGTTCCATAACATCAACATTTATATTCTACTTTATATATTCAGGTGAATGTCACTAGTCATACAGCCTAATATCAATTTAAATTCTACGAAAAAATCCGAGATACCATGGTCATTCTCACAATATCGTTTTTCCGGTAACACCTTTAAAATTTTTCGGCTATTAGTTATAATAAAAATAATCCATAATATCAATATTAATATTCGATTTTATTATTTCATGTTATTGTCACACTCATGTTATCTAAAATCACGGATTGAGGATGACTTTATAAGTTGTATTTTTTTATATTGGTGTATATTTATATTTTAAATAATCATGTATATTCATCTTCATTACTTTTTCATATAAGAAATTATTCATGTATATCGGAGATACTTTGAAGTATTTTTTTCATATAAGAAAATATTCGTTTCACCCAGGTCAAATTTAATATGAGTTTACCGTAATTGTATATAGTTTTGGTATATCATAACAACTTAATTTGAAATTAATTAACCATAATTTACATAATAATAAGTTCACTAAAATTAATGGTCCATAATCGATATATAATAATAAGTTCATAAATTTACATAAATAAGTAAATGGAGGTCTCGAATTTCCCCATGGTATTTCTCTACATTTTTGATATATTATTTAAATTTGAATTTCTAATTAATGTCCATAATAATGGTTTTACCAACATTTACATGGAATATATATCAATAGGTTTCCGATTCAAACCGTATTCTGATTTGATGAAGCTGTCCTGTTTATATATAAACCGTATTTTCATTTTGGAATATATATGTTTGACTAACATATTAATGTCCTGTTTATACTTTTCGACATTTTTGTATATCCAACTGTTTTTCCAATATCTTTACATAATATTAAAGCAATACAATTTGTACACATGTCATTCAACTAGCCTATCCACATCAATTTATACACATGTCATTCAACTAGCTTCTCCACATCAATGCCACATCATTGTCAAGTCATCAAACATTTTTTTAATAAATCAAAAATTAGTTGCGTGGACTAGGATTCAAACCTGGGTTTGAGCGACTTGAAATTCTTAATACATAGCACACAAACCATCCAACTAAGCTATCTTTATGTCTTTAAGAATGAAAAATATATCCTATATATTGAAAAAACACATTGTATTGGAAGTGGACAATGTAAGTTAACTTAAAAATGTAAATAAATACTATGTATATTAGTGCTTGTCCAACAGAATCTTCACAAAATATTAAACAATGAAAATTAACTAAAAAAAAATCTTTAGATTATATATATATATATATATATATATATATATATATATATATATATTTATCATCTTTATATATTAATATTTTAATCTCTCTCTCTCTCTCTTCCTATCGGCTTACTAACTCCACCATTCACCATCTTCTATATTCCGGTAATGTAGATCGAGATTAATCGTTTTCCGGTAAGGTTATATATTATACTTTAATGGCTAACAATGTTATATGATTTTCCAGCAAGGTTATTGTTAGGCCCCGTTACCGGTGCCTAACATTTGGACGTTGGATTTACTCATAAACACATTTCATACTATCAGAGTTAATAGAATCATTCGCTGAATATTAAAACATTCAAACCATTACATTACATGACCATTAATCCTTGTGTTAACGAGCATTTCAATTATTTAAACATAAAACATTGTCTTTTAAATATCATAACATAACATTTCATTGAGATGCCAGTGCCTTCAAATCCATGCCATGTGCTTCCCGTCAAGCAAGTTGCCCTATTCTACTCACCTGCGTGCATACTAAAAGTCAGCTACGTTGAGTGAGTTCTAGCTAATCAGACGACATACAATACATTCACATACTGACATATGCACCCAAAGGTACATACTTTATATTTACTTACATGCTTACATACATTCGTTCTTTCATCCTTTCTTTCATACTTACGTAACACTTCCATTCGTACATATACGTTTTAAAGAGCATTTCGCCCTATTAACTTTGCCGATAGTATTAGGGTCGGTTCCCTACATTCGCCGATACTATTAGGGTCGGTTCTCTACATTCGCCGATACTATTAGGGTCGGTTCCCTACATTCGCCGATACTATTAGGATCGGTTCCCTTCATTCGCAGATACTATTAGGGTCGGTTCCCTTCATTTGTACTACTATAACGTACCTGTCCTTTACATACTTTTCTTGACAATATGTGCAATCTCCGAAGAGAGTTCACGTACCATCAACATATCATACATAAATTAATCATACATCATATATATTACAACATACATCATTCATACATCACACATATCAATCATACCTTTAACTACCACTTGACGGCACATGCAATATCCAAAGATCGTTTACACACCGTCAAGCAATCATCATACATAGATCATACAAGGCATACAATTACCACCTAAGGCAAGTGTATTAACTATCACATCGAGTATGCACACAGCCCCGAAAACATAACAAGGAAGTGGGGCTAGAAACTCACCTCAATGCGGCTGCGTTCACCGTTTACGGTTATTCCCCTCTTTAGCTGTGCACGACTAACTGTATAACAATTACGTATATTAATTACTATCACTATCCATATCGTATTTCTAGTCCAATTATAACCCTCAACGAATGGGGTTCCGGGGGCAGCGCCCCTGGAAGAGGGGTCTAGGGGTGGCAGTCCATAGCAGGGTCCAAGGGGGAGAGCCCATGGCTGGGGTCGAGCTGTCTATGGTATTTCTCTACATTTTTTATATATGATTTTAAATTTGAATTTATAATTAATGTCCATAATAATGGTTTGACCAACATTACATGGAATATATATCAATAGGTTTCCGATTTAAACCGTATTCTAATTTGATGAAGCTGTCCTGTTTATATTTAAACCGTATTTTCATTTGGAATATATATGTTTGACTAACATTTTAATGTCCTGTTTATACTTTCCGACATTTTTGTATATCCAACTGTTTTTCTGATATCTTTACATACTATTAAAGCAATACAATTAGTACACATGTCATTCAAGTAGCCTCTCCACATCAATTTGTACACGTGTCATTCAACTTGCTTCTCCACAACAATGCCACATCATTGCCAAGTCATCAAACATTTTTTTAATAAATCAAAATTTAGTTGCGTGGACTAGGATTCGAACCTGGGCTTTGAGCGAGATGAAAGTCTTAATGCATAGCACACAAACCATCCAACTAAGCTATCTTGATGTCTTTAAGAATGAAAAATATATCCTATCTATTGATAAACACATTGTATTGGAAGTGGACAATGGAAATTAACTCAAAAATAGAAATAAATCCTATGTATATTAGTGCATGTCCAACAGAATCTTCACCTAATATTAAACAATGAAAATTAACTAAAAAAGAAAATCTTTCGATTATATATATATATATATATATATATATATATATTAATATTTAATCTCTCTCTCTCTCTCTCTCTCTCTCTCTCTCTCTCTATCGGCTTACTAACTCCACCATCCACCATCTTTTATATTTCGGTAATGTAGATCGAGATTAATCGTTTTCCGGTAAGGTTATATATTATACTTTAATGGCCAACAATGTTATATGATTTTCCAGCAAGGTTATATCTTTTTCCGGCAATATCATATTTTTTTCCGGTTATTGTAGATCTAACCTTTTTATCTTTATTTTCATTGTTAACTGATTTTTTTAAAATCAGTTTAGGTTCTAAATAAAAAACGGTGATGAAGCTAATATTTCTACGTATTTATGTTATTCCGGCAAGTTTTTCCGGCAAGTTTTCCGTTTATGTGTTATACCTATAACAATGAGTGTTTTATATTTATTTGAAGTTTTATTTTTTTCCTATTTTTTTGTTATACACGTTGTTCTTCTAGGTTCTAAATATAAATCAGCTTCATCCATGTTCAGTATCATTATTTCGTTTTTTCGGTAAGAGACATTTAAATTATCCGGGTATAAATTATAATTCTAATATTCCATTATTTCAATGTTATAACAAAACTTTATTATTTCATGTAATTTACCCGATTGATTTATGGAATATTTGATTTTAGTTTCTTAATATAAAACGGAGATACGATGGTTATTATCATTATTTGTTATTTTCCGGTAAGACGTTTAAATTTTCTGGTTGTAAATTAAATATCAAATGTTCCATAACATCAACATTTATATTCTACTTTATATATTCAGGTGAATGTCACTAGTCATACAGCCTAATTTCAATTTAAATTCTACGAAAAAATCCGAGATACCGTGGTCATTCTCACAATTTCGTTTTTCCGGTAACACCTTTAAAATTTTCGGTTATTAATTATAATTAAAATAACCCATAATATCAATATTAATATTCGATTTTATTATTTCAGGTTGTTGTCCCATTCATATTATCTAATTTCACGGATTGATGATGAATTTATAATATGTATTTTTTTTATATTGATCTATATTTATTTTTTGAATAATCATGTATATTTATGTACGTATTTAATTATCCCATTAATACAATTTATTTAGTTTGACTTTCCTTATTTGTTTAAATAACCGAATTAACATGAACATTGTAATTTAAATACTTTAATTATCCCAATCACACTTTAATTAACATCAATATTTAATATTGACTTTTCATATAAATAATGGTTCATAATAATAATAATGATTTTACTACAATATATTATTTTTATATAGATTCAAATTTTGACTATATCTTAAAACATAACTAATATTACCGTATTTTTATAATTTACAAAAGTATTTGATTTCTATTTATTTTGTAATTTAAAAAATTTATTATCGTTATAAAATTGATCGCCATATATAAGTATATGTAATGGATAGTTATATAATTGATCACACACTCAAATTTGACCTTACATATTTAAGGTCAATGTACGTCAATGTTTTGAATATGGTAATTCTAAACAATATTGGTATATGATTAACCATTAATTTATAATTAATGGTCCATAATTATAATGATTTGACTAAAATATATTTTTTTATATGCAATTAAATTTTGACTATATAGTTACATTTAACAACTTAATTTTAGAATTAATGATCAATAATTTAAATAATAAGTTGACTAAAATTTTCAAAGATAAGTTATATTACCTTATTTTGTTAATATTTTGATAATTTACAAAACTATCTGATTACTAATTATACTCTAATTTCAAAATTTTATTATCGTTTCTATTTATATTATATCTTACATAAATAAGTATATGTAATAGATTGTTATAAAACTAATCACGCACTCAAATTTCACCTTACGTATTAAAGGTCAGTGGAGGTTAATGCTTTGAATATGGTAATTCTAAACATTTTTGGTATATGATTAACCATTAATTTATAATTAATGGTCCATATTAATAATAATGATTTGACTAAAATATATTATTTTATATACATTTAAATTTTTACTATATTGTTACATTTAAACAACTTAATCTAATTGTGTTTATAAAGGTTAATAACTTAAGGACCATATACAATATATACAATATACAATATTGTATATATATATATAAAATATCTTTGGTAATTCTTTACAAAATACAATATTGTATCTATATAAATTACATATTCAAATTAACTTTCCGGTAATTGTATGCATCTTAGGTATATGATTTAGACTTTATTTTATAATAATGATAATGAATAATGATTTGACTATAATTTTCAACCTTTATATGAACTTTACAAAAATAAGTTATAGACTTTAATATTAACAAACCGAAATTCAAAATTATCTTCCAATCTATTTCAATTTTAAATCCAATATTATAATTTCTACAACTACTACGATGTAACATCCTAAAATGTTCGTATTTAATAAATAAAGAAAGTTGCGTTAAATCGTCATGTGTTAAATAATATTAACTAGCATCTAATAAAGAAAAGATCTTGGACTTGGACTAATTAAGATGGATTAAAGGGAATGAGTCTTAGGTCCATGGGCTTTAGGGGATATAAATATCCTCCTAACCCACCCTAAAACCCTAAATCCTCATTTCTTTCCATCCTAATCTCTACCACTCAAAAACACACACATACACTACATCATATTCGGCCGCGAGAGGGAAGGAAGAGAAACGAGATCGAGCGAACACCGGTTTTGGTAGATCTTTGCTATACGAATCATACGCAAGGTTTAGAGTCCACAAACAAGATAACCGAGACCGAAGAACACACAAAGGTTAGCCTTTTACCTTTAAAAGTTTACGTTTTATAGACGTTTAGCCTTGAAACTTGAGTCTAGGATAGATCGGGTTTAAACGAAACATAAAGTTGTAAACTTGATAATAAACCTGAGTGTTATAAACCCGAAAATGGAAACGGCTTGAATAAATGAACCCTTAAAACTAGTATTGAACGTTTTAACTTAAAGGTTCAACCTTTACGCGTTTTCGATCCGAATCTTATTCAAAAAACGGCCATGGGAATGTTCGCGAGTTTGATTAGCATCATCTCTAAGGGTTACAGGTTGAACATGGATGTTAATGAAGTTAAAATCAAAACCCGCCGCTACTGTTGATAACTTCGCCTATCCATATGTTCGCCTGAAGATAAGTTCGCACGTATGCAAGTTCTCCTGGGGTTAACTTCGTTACATGTAAGTTCGCATACTGCTAACTTCGCTAGACACAAGTTCGTCTATGGCTAACTTCGCTAGTTATAAGTTCGCCAAGCTGTGAACTTCGCCTAATACAAGTTCGCTTACTTAAGTTCGCTGAACGCTTAACTTCGCCAAGATTAATTTCGCTTAACACTAAGTTAAAGTAACCTGATACGATAGGACGAGTTTTGATACGTGTAACCTATATACAGTTAGCAGAGCACAGTTAAAGAGAGGAATCACGATAAACGGAGAAAGGAACCGGATACAGGTGAGTTTCTAGCCCCATTTCCTTGCTATGTTTTCGGGGCTGTGTGCATACTCGATGTGATTAGTTAATACACTTACCTTAAGTGGTAAGTGTATGCCTTTTATGATTTATGTATAAATGAATGCTTGACGATGCATGAACGATCTACGGAAATTGCATGTGCCGTCAATGGATAGTATAAAGATATGATTGACATATATATGATGTATAGATGATGTTTGGACGTATGAATGTTTTAATTATGAATGTATAGAAAGGTACAAAAGCTACGAATAGAACGAGGGAACCGACCCTAATAATGTCGGCGAATGTAGGGAACCGACCCTAATAATGTCGGCGAATGTAGGGTACCGACCCTAATAATGTCGGCGAATGTAGGGTACCGACCCTAATAATGTCGGCGAATGTAGGGAACCGACCCTAATAATATTGGCGAGGGTCATAGGGCGTAAGGCTCTTTAAAATGTATGTGCATGAATGAAAGTATGTATGTTAATATGAAAGAAAGAATGAAAATACGTAAGTATGTAATTATGTAGGACAATAGGAAGGTATGTACCTTCGGGTGCATATGTAGATATGAGAATGAATCATACGTTGCCTGATTAACTAGAACTCACTCAGTGTAGCTGACTTTTAGTATGCATGCAGGCTAATCGACTGAGGCAGCTGGCTTGAGGGAGACACATGACAATACTGAAAAGGCTGGCATCTGAAGATTGGTCGTGATGATTTGACACTATGTTTTATGTTATGTTTTAAAAAGACAAATTATGGATGATTTTATCAAAGGGTTGACTATTTTATTATTCCGCGAAAGTTTTTAATTAAATCTGATTTTAGAACTGCGTTTATGAGTAAATCCAACACCAAAGTAGGGCTACCGGTAACGGGGCCTTACATACGAATTATTTCGTACTTTCGTTTTAAATACTACCCGGGTTTGAAATATATTGTTAGTTCAAATACTATCATTTGTGTCACACCCCGACCAAAGGCGGCGAAACGTGCTGGGGTGCAACCGGTTTCCCAAATACGCAAGACACTATTTAAAGTGACAATATTTAACAAAAAGTCAAACCTGTAACATTTCATAAAATAAAGTTTGTCAACACAAAGGTTGGTGAGCAATTCATAAGTTTGAGCATATAAGTATATAATAATAAAAAGCCACAAATTTTGTATACAAAACAATAAATAAAAGCAACAATATGGATAATATGAGATCGCTAACACATTAGCGACACCTGTCATAAGAGAATACCAGATGGTTCAGGATTTTTATATGAGGTCGTTAGTAAGAATACATTAACGGCACCATCTATAAGAGAATACCAAATAGATTCGGAATTCATGAGGTCGTTAATAAGAATACATTAACGGCACCGTGCTATAAGAGAATACCAGATAGTTAACGGATTTATGAATCAACCAACCAAAAGCGGTAAACATATAAGCACATAAGCATGTAAGCATAGAAAACCAAATCGAGCATTTATTTAAGTAAAGTATACAATCACGTTTGTGGGTTTATGAGTCTAGTAAATAAAGCATTTAGTTTGATAAGTATGAAATGTCACCCCAAAACGAAAGATGGAAAACGGGGTATGAAAGTACTCACCTCGATTGATGAACCGAGAAATAATAGATGATCGAAATGAAGAAGGCTTGCGAACGAAACTAACGAATCTGACTTGAAAGCTAATTGAAAAAAAAATAATAAAATATATTAATGAACTTAAACTTTAGTTGAAATTACATTTGAAACATTGGACAAGAAAGTTCAATTGTTAATAGGATTACCGGTTAATTTGTTTACGATTAGGGACTCGTACTTAATTGGTAATTTATAATAAAATAATATTATTTTATTGGTCTTTTAAATAACTAACCCAATATTGAATAGAAACAAGACGGGTTTAAATCAAGAGTTCGGTTTTATAAAAATGAATTGGTAATAAAGTTTATAATAATATTATTAGTGATAATGATAGTAATGATAATAATAATTCTAAAAAGATATGTTATATATATATATAATACTAATATAGTATAATAACACTAATAAAGTATAATACTAATAATAATAGTTAAAGAATAAAAATCTTACTATTAATTAAAATGTTGTTAATAAAAATAATAATAATAATAAATAATATTGATAGTACTAATGATACCACCCTCGATGTTGGTTCGATTTCTTACCGATGTGAGGCCCCGTTACCGGCGCCTCACATTTGGACGTTGGATTTACTCATAAACACAGTCCATAATATCAGAGTTATTAAAATCTTTTGCGGAATATCATAAAACATCAAAAGCCATTACAAACATTCATAACTTGTCTTTAAAGCATAATTCAAATATGTCTTTTAGTTCAAAACATAACTAATAGATCTTCAGATGCCAGCTTCTTTATTCAACCGCCATGTGTCCCCGCTCAAGCCAGTTGCCTCATTCTACTCACCTGCATGCATACTAAAAGTCAGCTACGCTGAGTGAGTTCTAGTAAATCAGATAACATACATTACATCCATATACATACACATGTATCCGAAGACACATACTTTCGTCTTTCTCTTACATACTTACATACTTACTTACTTACGTACATACTTTCATTCTTACATATACTTTTATAGAGCATTCTGCCCTATAGCATTCGCCGATATTATTAGGTTCGGTTCCCTGCATTCGCAGATATTATTAGGGTCGGTTCCCTGCATTCTCCGATACTATTAGGGTCGGTTCCCTGTATTCGCCGATACTATTAGGGTCGGTTCCCTACATCCGTACTTCTATAACATACATGTCCTTTACATACGTTCCTTGGCAATACGTGTAATCTCCGAAGAGCGTTCACGTACCACTAACATATCGTATATTCATTATTCATACATCTTATGCATTCATACATACATTCATACATACATCATTCATACATCATACATATCAATCATACCTTTAACTACCACTTGACGGCACATGCAATATCCGAAGATCGTTCACACACCATCAAACAATCATCATACATAAATCATACAAGGCATACACTTACCACTTAAGGTAAGTGTATTAACTATCACATCGAGTATGCACACAGACCTGAAAACATAACAAGGAAGTGGGGCTACAAACTCACCTCAAGGCGGTTGCGTTCACCGTTCACGGTTATTCCCTTCTTTAGCTGTGCACGTCTAACTGTATAATAATTATACGTATCAATAAACTATCACTACACATATCGTCTTTCTAGGTTATTCCCTCAACGAACAGGGGTCCGGGGGCAGCGCCCCTGGCAGCGAGGTTCTAGGGGCGGCAGCCCCTAGCGGGGTCCAAGGGGCAGAGCCCCTGGCTGGGGTTAAGCTGGGGAAAAATTTTATTTTCATTAACTGTCTTAACACATTTTCCATTAGGATTTTGAACCATTAAATTATTTGCTACTTAAAAGTCCAAGGGCTTCTTTATAATTAAATCATTCTTTTCTAAGTCCAGGGACTGTTCTTGTCATTCTCCCAAACTCCTAGTTCGTTACCTATCCTTAAAGAACTGACTTGGCATGACGAACTGGTTATTTTAACGAATTGAACCCTTCTAACGAACTGGACCCTTAACGAATCAGTCCATAGCGAACCAATCTATGTAACGAATTGAACCTTTCAATTCGTTATCTTTTAACTATAGCGAATCAAGGGTAATTCGCTATCCTTTCCCCTTAACGAACTGAAGTTAGTTCGTTATGTTTCCTTAGGCGAATCAGCTAGAGAATCACTTTAATTCGTTAGTTATTCCTTAGAGAACTAGGGTTAGTTCAGGGAATGTCAGAACATTCCCTGACAACCTCGTATTAACTTTTCCGGCGTCGCCGCCGGAGGGCCGCCGAAAAACGCGGATTTGCAGGAAAAACGAGTTTTAACTCATTTTTTCACCGTTTTTTGTGGATCCAGATCTGAGCTAGGGTGACCCCTAAGCTCAACTTAGGTTCGGTTTATACCCGATTCCACCCGGATCTCGTGACTTAAACGGTTTAACGATGTCGACTCGTCGTTTCGTGACCATATATAACGGATTTAAGCTCATACAATATAATACTATCATACCTTGGGTCGGGATCGGTTTTCTCTTCTATTTTTCGGCTAGAGAGAGAGTCTAGAGAGAGAATCTTAAGTGTGTGTTTTGGATGGTGTAAGGGATATGTGTAAATGAATTAAATGGAGTATTAAGGGTATATATATTTATTGATCATGGGCTTAAGCCCATGGTCATTCCTTCATTCTTTCATAACCCAAGTTCATAACACATATCCATTTACCCAACACAAGCCCATCTCGTATTCTATTCAACTAAACCGATAACGACCCGCTATAAAATAAACGAACTTTATTTTATTAATATAACCAAAAGTAGGATGTTACAAGTGAGTTCACAAAATAAATATAACAATATTATTGCTAATAATTAATGATAAAAATATGATTTTTATAAATAATAAAAATATGATCTTTATTAATAATAATAACTTTAATATTTATAAGAATAATGATACTAATAATAATATTAATAATGAATACATATAATAGTAAGTTTAACATAATAATACTAATAATAATTTTTATGTAATAATATTAGCACTAATAGTAGCCGTAATTTGTTAAGTATAAAAATAACACCAAAACCGGTCTAGGATGAGACTCGAACCCGTGACCTCTAGTTCAACAATTTATGTACAAACCAACCGAACCAAAATATTAATTATTAATTAAACCCATAAGAAAATTTATATATCCATTACTCGGCTGTTCATCTTTTCCCCAATTCAAAAACAACTCCATATCCATCCCACTCGTTTCAAAGAATGTAACCGATAAATAAAACCGATTACTAACAATTTAAATCTTATAGTCGATATATAAAAGCTAATAACACCAATGCCTAAGTTATTTACCTTTTAGATGTTAACGAGTCGTGGCTCTATACCTGGAAGGAAACGAGCCACACCTACCGGAGAAGTAAACCGCAACCGGAGGGAGAGAGGAAAGGAAAAAGAGAGAGAGGCGGTGAGAGAGAGGTGGTGAGAGAAAGACGGTGCGAGAGAGAGAGAGAACAGTGAGAGAGAGAAAGAGACGGTGAGAGAGAGCCAGAGAGAGAGAGAGAGAGAGCCGGAGAGAGAGAGACGAAGAGAGAGACGGATAGAGTGAGCTGAGGGAGAGACGGTGCACCGGTGTAACATCCCAAAATTTCTAAAGTAGTATTAATTATAATATTTATTATTGGGGGGAAAGTTTACTCGGGTTAGTGGACAAATAATAAAATGAAGTAGGAGTTATTACGAGTCGGGCTTATGTTGGGTTAAGTAATGTGGGTAATGGACCGGGATTAAGAAGGAAGGAGGATGGACCATGGGCTCAAGCCCATAACCCATAATATATAAACCTTTTCCTTTCCTTATTTCATTCATTCACCCATTCCATACACCACCCAAAACACACACATAGATCTCTCTCATCCTACTTTCTTTCTCTAGCCGAAACCAAGAAGAAGAATCGATTTCCGACCCGAGGTAATGATAGTATGATATTGTAGAGATCCAAACCCGTTAAATATGGTCACAAAACGACGAGCCGACACCGTTAAACCATTGGAGTCGCGAGATCAGGATAGAATCGGGTATAAACCGATCAAAAGATGAGCTTAGGGGTCACCCTAGCTCATATCTGTATTGAACGGGTTGAAAAACGGTGGTGAGATAAGCGAGATCTCGCTTTTCCGGCGAGATTCTTGTACGAGGAAAAGCGGTGTCAGGGAATGTTCTGACCTAACCCTAGTTCGTTAGCGGGAGCGTAACGAACTAACTCTGATTCGTTAACGGATACATAACGAATTAGCAAGTAATTCGTTATGCCCATTCGTTAAGCCGAGATGACGAATTGGAAACATTTCGTTAAGATGGGATGATGAACTAGAGGTAGTTCGTTAAGGGAATGAATGACGAACTAAGCCCAATTCGTTAAGCAGTTCGTTAGGGGATAACTGACGAATGAACCCCAGTTCGCTATGAAGTTCAATTCGTTAACCAAACCATACGAATGAGGTCCAATTCGTTATGATGACCAGTTCGTTATAAGGTCTGCATCGTTATGAGGACTGGTTTGTTATATAGTCCAATTCGTTAAGGACTGGATAACGTACTAGAAGTTTGGCAGAATGACAGAACCGTCCCTGGACTTAGAAAAGAATGATATAATTACATAATAGCCATTGAACTTTAATAATTTATGAAAGATACCTTTAAAAGTTAACGAGTAACGATTAACTAATTGGGTAAAGATTCAATGAAGTAAAACCGGCTTAGACGTGTAAGACTAATTAAGTAGCAATGAGAATGGCTAGAGTAGTATTTGATATTGCATTCGTTAAACAATTAGACGCGCACATCTCGAGAAGGAATAACCATTAGCTGAAGAAGTATCCGAGTTCAGGTGAGTTTCTAGCCCCACTTTCTTGTTATGTTTTCAGGGCTGTGTGCATACTCGATGTGATAGTTAATACACTTACCTTAAGTGGTAAGTGTATGCCTTGTATGATTTATGTATGATGAGTGTTTGACGATGCATGAACGATCTTCGGATATTGAATATACCATCAAGTGATAGTTAAAGGCATGATTGATGTGTATATATGATAAGTGAAAGATGTATGTATGTTATGATAATAGTACATGAACATCTTCGGATATTGCATGTGCTGCCAGGTGATAGTTAAAGATATGACTATATATATATATGTGATATATAAATGATATATGTATGTTATGATGATGGTACGTGGTCGATCTTCGGATATTGCACGTAATATTAAGAAAGGTATGTAAAGACAGGTTTGGTACAATGTACTAAATGTAGGGAATCGACCCTAATAATGTCGGCGAATGCAGGGAACCGACCCTAATAATGCCGGCGAATGCAGGGAACCGACCCTAATAGTGTCGGCGAATGCAGGGAACCGGCCCTAATAATGTCGGGGAATGTAGGGTCCAGACCCTAATAAAATTTGTAAGGATAGGGACCAAACCCTAATAATATATGTGAGAATAGGGACCAGACCCTAATAATATCTGTGAGGATAGGGACCAGACCCTAATAATATCTATGAGGATATGGACAAGACCCTTATAATATCTGTGATGTTGGGGACCAGACGCTTATAACATCTGTAAGGTTATAGGGCAGAAGGCTCTTTAAGTAGTACATATAGTGATGCATGTGAATAAGTTGTATGTATGTATGGTTATAGGGTAACTGTTAGGTATGGATATGTATCTTCGGATATGTATGTTTGTATGATATGTGTATGTATTGTATGTCGCCTGATTAACTAGAACTCACTCAGTGTAGCTGACTTTTAGTATGCACGCAGGTATTCATGTTTATCGAGATGGCATGAAGATGACACATGGCATGGATTGAGCGGCTGACATCTGAAGATAGAAGAAACTATGTTTTAAATTTGTGGTTTTACCTTATGGTTTTAAAGGAAAGATTGAATGTTTCCTAATAAATGATTGATGTTTTATATTTCGCGAAGGTTTTAATAAACTCTGATTTGTAGAACTGTGTTTATGAGTAAATCCGACGCTAAAGTAGGGCTACCGGGAACGGGGCCTTACAAGTTGGTATCAGAGCAATGTTCAAGAGATTTAAGCATCCTAGATGCTTATACTCGAACAGAGAATGAGATTTTAGTAAGAAATTAAAGAAGATGCCAGTTCAAGATAGCCATGTGTCACTCAAGAAAGCTCAGTAACGGTAAAGTATGTTAAATAAGGTATAAAGATGTTCGTTTAATTGTAGAAGGGAGGATATATGCAGGTTAGGGATAGGATTTCTTGATGGTTTGATTGATTAACTGTTTAAAATTAGAAACTAGCACAAGTGAAATCATAAAGGGAAGTATGTAGAACCTAAAGAGTAATGCAAATAGTTAATTACACTTGATCAACGTCATTAACTACTAACTTTACGAATCATGTGTTAAATAATTCCTTGAGTGATGACGTTTATGTTTTCCTTTTTAGAATACGAATGGCTGGAGCAAGAAGGTTTGTGGGTAAGGGAGGTCAAACTTGATATCCTGGTAGGTCATGTGTTGACCGGGAAACTTCTGGAGAACCAATTACTAAAACGAGAGAGGAGAAGAGTGAAACTCTGCAAGGACCAACCCACGAAGAAGGGTATCAACTGAATCCTGTTGTTCAAGCCGCCATTGTTCAAGCTATAGCTGCTACTGTGAAGAGATTTCGTCCTGGTAATTCTGCTGAAAGCCATGCAAAGACCATTGAGAAGGCAGGGGAAGATGGTAAGAAAGGTGAGGACAATGAGGGAGGAGCGAAGGGAAGCAAACAGTCTGCAGATGCCGTGGAGTATGTGGGAAAGAAGATGCCAAGGATTGCGGACAAGGAAATGTGCAAGGTGTGTGGGAAGACGCACCTGGGAGAATGCAAGGCTGGTCCAAACCAGTGCCACCAATGCGGGAAGAAGAGACACATCTCTCGTGAATGCACCGAGGACCAGAATGTTACAAGTGTGGTGAGTCAGGTCACATAGCTAAAGCTTGTAGAGATGCCGTAGCAGTAGGGGAGAATAAGGAAAAGAAATGGGCTGCCCCTGCTAAGAGGACTGGCATTGTAGCGACAACAACTGATGAGAGGGAGACTAAGGGTGGAAACAAGGATGCATGTAAGCTGTGTGGGCAAGTGCACCAGGGGGAATGCAAAACTGGGACATACAGGTGCTGTCGGTGTGGAAAGAGTGGGCATTACTCTCGAGAATGCCCTGATCGCCCGAAATGCTTCAAATGCGGTAAAGCTAATCACATGGCTAGGGATTGCAAGGAATCATAGGCGGGAGGTGCGAATGGGTAAAGACTTAGGAAAACTGCAGAGAGGAGCACTCGGAAGAAATAATTGCTTATGCAATGGTTTTATTTTGTTTTAATTATGATTGCCTAAGAACTTGTTTCGTGTTAAGGTTTAAAACCTATGTTTATTATGACGTGTAATATATTGAGTTTGGTTATGAATGATTACTTGCGTTATGATAAAATGTCGTTTTAGACAATAGTGTTAATTAGTACGAAACAAGGTCCCTTGGAAGGACGAGACGAAACTTGGTACGTCGAGGTCCTCATGGACAAGCTACCTTAACAGCTAAAACACATGACCACCACACGATGACTGCAAGTCAGGAGTAAGAAGGATAACACAAAAGACAAAAACGATCCAATAAAGTGCGTGAATATAGGAAGTGTTCCTTTGCAAGATATAAGCTAGGTTTCGGGGACGAAACCTCTATAAGGGGGGAAGACTTGTAACATCCCAAAAATTCTAATGTAGTATTAATTATAATATGTATTATTAGAGGGAAAGTTTACTCGGGTTAGTGGAGAAATAATAAAATGAATTAGGAGTTATTACGAGTCGGGCTTATGTTGGGTTAAGTAATGTGGGTAATGGACCGGGATTAAGAAGGAAGGAAGATGGACCATGGGCTCAAGCCCATGACCCATAATATATAAACCTTTTCCTTTCCTTATTTCATTCATTCACCCATTCCATACACCACCCAAAACACACACTTAGCTCTCTCTCAACCTACTTTCTCTCTCTAGCCGAAACCAAGAAGAAGAATCGATTTCCGACCCGAGGTAATGATAGTATGATATTATAGAGATCCAAACCCGTTAGATATGATCATGAAACGACGAGCCGACACTGTTAAACCAGTGGAGTCGCGAGATCCAGATAGAATCGGGTATAAACCGATCAAAAGATGAGCTTAGGGGTCACCCTATCTCAGATCTGGATCGAACGGGATGAAAAACGGTGAAAACGGTGGTGAGATAAGCTATATCTCGCTTTTCCGGCGAGATCACGTTTTTCGGAAAATGCAGCGCCGGAGATTCTTGTACGAGGATAAGCGGTGTCAGGGAATGTTCTGACCAAACCCTAGTTCGTTAGCAGGAGCGTAACGAACTAACTCTGATTCATTAAAGGAGACATAACAAATTAGCAAGTAATTCGTTATGCCCATTCGTTAAGCCGAGATGACGAATTGGAAACATTTCGTTAAGGTGGGATGACTAACTAGAGGTAGTTAGTTAAGGGAATGAATGATAAACTAAGCCCAATTCGTTAAGTAGTTTGTTAGGGGAGAACTAACGAATGAACCCCAGTTAGTTAAGGGTTCAGTTCGCTATGAAGTTCAATTCGTTAACCAAACCATACGAATGTGGTGCAATTCGTTATGATGACGAGTCGTTATAAGGTCCACTTCATTATGAGGACTGGTTCGTTATATAGTCCAATTCGTTAAGGACTGGATAACGAACTAGAAGTTTGGCAGAATGATAGAACAGTCCCTGGACTTAGAAAAGAATGATATAATTACATAATAGCCCATGGACTTTGATAATTTATGAAAGATACCTTTAAAAGTTAACGAGTAACGATTAACTAACCGGGTAAAGATTCAATGAAGTAAAACCGGTGTTGGAACCCGATGATTCGTATCAATAACAATAACCACTAACAGATCTCAGATCTGTGTTTATACTATTAATACGATTAAGGATCTAGCTCATAATTAACATTGATTCAGTGTTATATATGTATATCTATTATCAATATATTATCTGTATAATATTAGGTGAAGCTTGAGAGAGAGTCTGGACAACAATTCGTTAATTAACTCCAAAACTTATTTAAAACGTGAACAAGAGTTCACTATATATAGAAGGTGATCTAGTTCGCTAACATCCCCTAGCGAACCAGCCTCCCCTTCGTTACATACATTAAATTAGCGAAATACCCCCTGATTCATTAACATCCCCTAATAAATCAGGAGGGAATACATTTACTGACTAGTTCGCTAACATCACCTAGCAAACTAGCCTTTAACTTAGCGAACTAACTCAATCAACAATCTATTGTTACATTAAATCATAAATAAAACATTAACGTTAAATACAAAGACTCTAGACGCAAAACCGTGCACTAACAGACACCCCCTCGTCTTGATCTCTTTGTCTTTAACTTATTTGAAGCGCTTTGACTGCCAGTCTCTGCAACTATGAATTCCATGTTCATGAGACACACGAACGACTCGTTGGAATTGCATAGCCAGGTCGTAATCTTCTTGGCGCTAGAACAAGATCTGCTTCCTAAAGAGCACGTCATTGTCTATCTCTGATAAGTTAACCAACCACATTGGGTCGATTATCTTGATAAACTTAGTCTTCAGACCTCTTCCCAAAACAATGACGGCCTCGCTGGTGTGGTTGTAATAATACCAGTGGTTGAAAGACAGATAAATATCTCGAGGCAATGTCTTCTCGGGTACCTGCTTCATAGTCTTGGGCGGCTTCACTTTCAAAACAAGTTTCTTCCAGCCAGTCCTTGGATCAATCTCATCAATACGCTTTCGTCTAGGGACTTGAGGCTTAAAGAACTTGAAGCCGTGATTGACCTCAAAGAGAAGATGCCGATGAAACATATCAGCATGCTGGTGACCCCCACGATTTATAAACGGACGTCTCGCGAGGGTTCGTACATCCCAACGCGGTAGAGTTAAAACGTCTATTATAAACTCATAATACTGGACACCCTTCTCCCATTTGATTATACATACCTTAAGGTCCGAATCATAAGCCCATGAAACAATGTTACCGTGTACCTTTGAAACGGTCTTGAAGGTAGTCACCTGATTAGCCTTAACCCAAGCATTATTGAAATCTGCTCCCGTGTCAAGGATCTTTCTACAAACTCACCAACTTGTATCTCGTCCCTATTCACCACACTCTTCCCCACCCCATATCCATCTACAAATATCACCATATTAGCTGCAATCATTTCAATCGGCTTGGCAGCTGTAGGATCTTGATAAACGACAATCTGTTGACTTGAGTCTTCACCCCTACTTGTACCAGCACCAGCAGATGAACCGTGAGATTGTTTAGGCTCACCTCCTGCACCGGACTCATCAGGATCTTCATCGTCGTTCTTGAGTTTCTTTAGGGCATCTTCTTTACAAGTTAATTGTAAAATTAACTCTTCTTGCTCTTTTAACTTCACCCCCTGAGACTCAACAATCGCACGCAACGATTTCGTCTCCTTTTGACAAAATGAAACGTAACTCATCAATCGCTTTATGTGATTCGTTATCTTAGTTTAGCGAATCGCTATGTGATTCGTTACCTTAGGATAGCGAATCAAGACATGATTCGTTGCTTGATTCGTTAAATATGCATAACGAATGGGATGATTTGTTACATAGAGCGGAAGCGAATTAGGTTAGCGAACTAGAATCCAGTTCGCTAGTAAATCACCTAGTTCGTTATCCATAATTAACGAATTAGATTCTAATTAAAATATCTTTTATTTAATTTTAAATTAAATAATTAAATGAATTAAATAATTAAATAAAATAAATAAATTAGGTTATCGAGAATCTTTTTATCCCGACAACCAAATACCTTAAAAAGCGTTTCATTTCTTACGAAACATAACTTAAATTAATATGTACAAAGAAAAACGAAAATATTTTTGGTATTTTGAAAAAATATAGAATAAAGAATGTATTTACAAAAGAATATCCGAATCATAAAAATAGACAATATTTTTGTGTTTTTCAATGATTTATCAAACGAAATATATTTTTGTATTGTTGTTGAGTTTTGAGCAGAGAATCATATTGACCAAATTTCCCTTCCATCACAGTTTTATATTTCAGCGATATTATGACTGGCGTTAAGTCGGTCATTGATATTGTTGTCCACTTAAATCTTATAACAAACCTTCGAGCATTTTTGTGATATGATTTATGGTTCAATTAGCGCACAGAATATCAGAAACTATCAGCCCCTAATCTCGGTTCAAGCTTAATTTGATTTTTTCCAAATCACCCCAACTTGACTTAAACCATTATAATGTTGATCAAAATTTTTGATACTAATTGAGAACTTTTGAGCAATGCATCAAGTTTCCTTTACTTTGAGTGAGTATGCACGAGTCCATCTGTCGGCTTACATACATTGTATCCCCTGGGGTCCGTTTCTTATTGGTACTAAGACGCACGCAAGGGAGGAACCATTGTATGACTAACAGCGAATTTTGATCAAGTCAGTAATTTAGATTGCACAAAGTACAGCGGTGATCAAGTTTAATGACTTTGGGTTTGCTTCTTGAAAGCGAGTGAAATATTCATGCTTATGAATACCCAGATGATTAAGGCGCATAAAGACTCACAGTGTCCAGAATCCTAACGCTTGTTATTTGCTTTATTTTATTTTTGGGTGAACAACAAATATAAGGCTTGAGTATGACTGGTTATTACATTTCTGCCATCCTCACCGAGACTTTTGCTAGAGACTAACACCTCTTTCAATTTGGCTTTTCTTTAAGTTTATATCACTTACTTTACTCTAACAGCTTGTTTAAGACCTATCAATGCACCAATGATTAAGCACACAGTCTTTTAAGCTTATTTCTTGCTAGATTTGGGGTCAAATAATCAATGTACTATCATTTTCTCTTTTTGCTTCAAAAACTCAAAATTTTGAGGAGCATAAAATGATTTAAAGATTGCCCCAGTTAACTTAAGTTCACAAATTAATGGCTATCCTATTCATCTACAAGTAGAGAACAGGACCAAGACATGCAAGCATGTTTTACAAACTTAAATAACTGACTAAATTCTCAGCTAAATAAAATAGAATACTTAATGAACGCCCCAAATACTTTTCATTTGTCAGATAAATGGCTAACCCGAAGATTTCAAGAAATTATCAGGACCAAACATATACAAGTATATGTCATTCAAAATAGAAGCAAATGACATAATTTTCAGCGATCATAAGTGAAAATCTTTTTGGTTTTTTTACAAACTAAAACCACAATCTTTTTGTCTTTTCGGATTTTCTTTACAAAACAGAAAAATTCACACTCTTTTTGACTTTTTCAAATGGTTTTCTATACAAACAAAAATCACATTCTTTTTGGAATTTTCTAATTTTAAAATGTTTTTGGTTTTTCAGAAAATATAAAAAACATAAAAACACACTATTTTTGATTTTTAGTATTTTTCAATGTTTTTGGATTTTATCTATACAAACGAAAAACACAATCTTTTTGTATTTTCTAGATTTTCTCCCCCTAAAACTAAAATAAATTATAAAAGAAAAAAAATAACAGAAAATAAAGATAGTCACCCTTGTTTAAGGATATCAGCGAGGGTCTTCAATCCGTTTAAACCAAGCAAAAATTTAAAACGTGTTTTATCAAAAGCTTTGGTAAATAGATCGGCTTTTTGAAAATCAGTGTGCACTTTCTCAAGATCAATTAATTTCTTTCCATAGCAATCCCGTATAAAATGATATCGAATTTCGATATGTTTCGTTTTATAATGTTGTACGGGATTCTTGGTGATACTAATAGCAGCAGAATTATCAATCAGGATAGGAGTAGTATGAAACTTCAAACCGTAGTCGCGAAGATGTTGTTGTATCCACAAAACCTGGGAACAGCAACTCGAGGCTGCAACATACTCAGCTTCGGCGGTTGAAGTGGAGACCGTTGTCTGCTTCTTACACTGCCAGGAAACAAGCCGGTTTCCAAAAAATTGACATCCTGCAGTCGTTGATTTGAAATTGATCTTGCATCCTCCATAATCTGAGTCTGAGTAGGCGGTAAGATCGAAAGTATTATCTTTGGGGTACCATAACCCGATGTCAGGATTTCCCCGTAGATATTGCAAAATACGTTTGACCGCTGCCAGGTGAGTCACTCGGGGACTAGCTTGGTACCTAGCACACAAACAAACAGCAAACATTATGTCAGGTCGAGAAGCAGTTAAATACATTAAAGAACCAATCATAGCACGATAAAGGGTCGGATCAACGGTATCCTCCAATTCATCCGGTGATAAATTGTGACCCACTGGAAGAGGAGTAGAAGGGATTTTTCCGGCAGTAATCTTTAATCGTTCCAAGATATCGTTCACATATTTTGTCTGATGAATGAAGATTCCCTTATCAGACTGGTGAACCTGCAGCCCTAAAAAGAAATTCATCTCTCCCATCGAGCTCATCTCGAACTTGGTCTGCATAGACTTCTCGAACTCCTTACAAAATTTGTCGTTCGTAGACCCAAAGATTATGTCATCAACATAAATCTGAACAAGCAGGAGATCATCACCAATATTCTTGTAAAATAAAGTGCAGTCAACCGTTCCACGTTTGAAGCCGTTATCCGTCAAATGGTCGGCGAGCGTGCAATACCAAGCTCTCGGGGCTTGATGAAGACCATATAATGCCTTGTTTAATCGGTAAACACGTTCCCGATACTCAGGATCTTCAAAACCAGGTGGTTGTTGGACAAACACTTCTTCGTGTAGTTCACCATTGAGAAAAGCACTCTTAACATCCATTTGATACACTTTGATGTTCTTGTAAGCAGCATAAGCCAGGAAGATTCGAATCGACTCTAATCTTGCCACTGGCGCATAAACCTCAGTGTAATCAATACCCTCTTGCTGATGAAATCCCTGCACCACTAAACGTGCCTTGTTTCTCACAATTACCCCACGATCATCCTTCTTACACTTATATACCCACTTAGTCGGAATTGCATTCTTGATTCTAGCAGGTTTATCAATAAGATCCCAAACATCTAAACGAGCAAATTGTTGTAGTTCTTCTTGCATAGCTTCTACCCAAGAAGGATCTTGTAAAGCCACACGAGGAGTTGTTGGCTCGACTTGAGATAGAAAACAGGAAAACTTAGCAACAGCTGCAATTTCAGATGCGTGTAAGTCAGCATGAACACTGAGAGCATTATTGTCACTTGAAGAGGCGATTTGATGTCGTGTCTGAACCCCTACGTCATGGTCTCCAATAATGTTTTCTTGTGGATGATAATTATGAATCCTGAAAATAGGATTTTCAGAAACAGTAACATTTTCAAACAAGTTAGTATAATGTTCACCTAATTCAGGAGATGAAACATTATTCCCAATTACTGAAGCATTATCATCAGATGAAGTAGAATCAGTATCATAATGAACAGGAGCTTCGTTTTCAGGTTCTTCAGTTGAAGCAGCAATTGGAGCTTCAACATCATTTGAACTTGCAAATCGTGGAATTTCCAAATGTTCTTCAAAATACGCCCGAACTACATCTTCATCTGGATGATCAGTTGATGAGGTGAAAGAATTAAATAGGCCATTATAATCAAACATCCATACGGGACCTTTCCATTGTGAAGGAGTAGTGTATTTCTGACAATCAACATGGTACCACTCTTCGACACAACCGGACGTAAAATTAAAAAACCCGTTTCTTAGGTGACGCATACCCTAAGAAATACCCTTCAATGGCTTTCTCTTCAAATACACCCGCATCCTTCTTCAGCATAGTACAAGGACACCCAAAAGGTTCCAAATACTTTAAGTTAGGCTTACGATTATTCAATAATTCATAACTGGTCTTCTTTAGTCGTTTAACTATTAGAACACGACAGAGAGTATAACAAGCCGTATTCACAGCCTCATTCCAAAAATGGACAGGAAGCTTAGAATCAGCGAGCATCGTTCTTGCAGTTTCAATCAAGGTTCTGTTCTTTCTTTCAGCAACGCCATTTTGTTGAGGTACATAGGGTGCACTATATTCTTGGTGAATTCCCTTTTGGATACAAAAGAAATCCAACATAGTGTTCTTGAATTCTGTTCCATTATCACTCCGAATTCTCCTCACCTTTTGTTTGTAAAGTGATTCAATTTTCGTGATAAGGTTTTGTACCAAAACAGGCGTTTGATCTTTCGAGCTCATGAATAAAACCCACGAATATCTCGAATAATCATCAGTTACGACAAGACAATACCAGTCTCCAGAAATACTCGCACGATTTACTGGACCAAACAAATCCATATGAAGTCGTTCTAGCGGATTATCAATGGAATTGAATACCTTAGATGGGTGCGATTTCTTCTTTTGTTTGCCCTTCTTACAAGCAACACAATGATCTGATAACTTAAAATTTTTCAACGACACCCCCTCAACCAAATTGTTCGCCATTAAATAACTCATCTTTCTAACGTGTATGTGACCCCTCGGTCTTGGCCACCTCTTGGTTTTCTTGGGAAAAGTTAACTTTACTTGCATTCATTTGTTGTTCAGCAACTTGTGAATAAGTTGCAGGTTTCTTTGACTTTCGTCTTAGATACGCTGCCTGAACCACATTTGAATTTTCATTCTTACACAAAGGAGCAGTTGGAACAAACTTGGATTTAACTTGACCATGAGTCTCATTAGACATGAACCACCTTACGAGGATTCACATTAGAGAACATAATATGAGTATCATCAGCATACGACACAGGTCGTTTCAAAATCTCCTTTACCACAGGAATCGGTTTGGAATGGTCCTTGATAAAAGGATGAAGATTCTGCTGATACTTCTGACTACAATCCCTCACAACATGACCAAGTTGACCGCACAAGAAACAAGTTCGCATGTCTACACGATGATGATGCGAGGTATTTGGAATGAATGACTCAGAAGTTTGTTGATGACTAACATTTTTAGTCATGCTCTTAGCAAACTCATCAGATAATTCAGATTTCTTGTTTAAGTAAAAATCTAAATTAGAACAGTTTGAAAAACTTTTCAAGGTGTCAGTTCCTGTTGACTTAACAAATTTAACTTGCTTAGCTTGTTTTAAAACTTGTTTTGCTCTTGTCATTGGATCTGATGAAACTGATGTTTCGCTTGAGCATATTGACGTTCAAGTTCACGAACTTTGGAAGTTTCATTGTAAAACACACTTTCAATTAGTTCAGGTTTAATGATACTAATTGGAATGTCTTTTTCAGTGAACATTGTGTCCATTCCCTTTAACTTAAAAACTCTAGCAGCAAATGGCTTAGAACTAGAAGGATTAATGAAACGCATTAAATCCTCATCAGAAATTTTCGGTTTTTCCGACTTCTTTGCCTTCATAGAGTTCACTTTCATTGAATTTTCCTTTTTCTCTTGAGGTTTGTGTGAACCATACACTGCTTCCTCAAATTTGTGAGGCTCGCACAGAATATGATTAGAACTAGGAATGTTCTTATTCTTGTGTATAATCTCGGGTTCAAACACATCCTCGATAATGACCTCGTCATCGTGTTCAACAAACACCCTTTTGCTTTGAACATGAGATTTTTGAGGAGCAACTTGGGTTTTAACATTTTTAGATTTAACAGATTTAACATTTTCTGAAATCACAGGTTCTTTCAAAATTAACTCTTCTTCCTTTTTAGCAAAAGGATTCATTTTATAGTCGTTGTGAAATGGTGGAGGAATTTCTACAAAACCTATACCATTTTTAGAGTCCTTTTGTTTTCTAGAAACCTCAATAATTTCATTCAACAAAAATGAAGAATTTCGAAATTTACCCAACTTGTTCTTCAACTCAAGAACCTCGTTCTCAAGCTCAGTTATCTTAGAACGATGTTTCAATATTTCCTGAAACTTTTGGTCATTAATTGTCATTTTCACAGATAACTCGGCTTTCAAATCATGATTACTTATAGTCAAATCCTCAATCTTTTCTCTTGAGTTGATTTGAGAATTCCAGGATTTTCTATAAGTATCTTTCAATGATACAATCTCTTTCAGTAAATTGTCATTTTGAAGTTTTAATGAATCAATTTTAGACTTGTTATAATCACAATCAACACATGATACCTTAGAAAAAGTAGATTTACTAACCTCATTCTGGTTGGCTGTGCAAGCAGACGTGGAAGATTCGCGGATCTCTGCCATACAAGCAAAATTAATTGGAAGTTTTTCGCTTGAATCATCCGACTCGGATCCAGAATCATTACCAGATGACAAATCACTTCCACTAGAATCTTGAGAATTTTCACCAATTCCAAAAATTGCTAGGTTTGCTTGATTGTTGTTGCAAAGCAATTTTTGAGACCAATCATTACCATCCAGATTAGACAGCATTTCCTGATTTCCAGAAGATGATGGTTTTGATCTTGAAGACTTTCCAGCATCATTTTGATCTTGATTTCTCGAACCAGTGTATTCTTTCTTAGGTTTATCACATTCCTTTGCGAAATGCCCAAATTCTTGATAATTGTAGCATTTAACCTTTAGTTTATCAAACCCAAGCTTCTTGCTCAATGAAGGAAGATCTTTGCCTGTTCTTTGTATAAACTTCTTCACTTTTCTAACAATCATCGCCATGTTCCACTTTAGATCCATGAGTTCTAAATCATCGGGATCAATTTGATCATAATCTTCATCGGTTAAATCACTTGTGGCAATCTTACTACTCACCAAATTCTCATAGGAAGACATAAAAGCAGACAAGAATGCAAAATTCTGTTCAGCCTCCTTTATGTTTACGTTTGGTTGAAATGAGAATTGTTTAGTAGAAGATGAATTTCCCGATGCCCCAGATGAACCAGAATTACCAGATGTATTTCCAGCAGTATAGAAACAAGCTTGTGGATCATTAAATGAAGCATTTGCATTTTCACTTGCAACAACTTGAGTAAGAAAAGCGGTTAGTGGAGATATGGTTGAACTAAGAGGCATACTTCCACCATAGAACGAAGGATCATGACTTTCCTTTGAAGATTTCTGAATTTCAGATCATATTCTCTGGCTTCAATCTTTTGCATAAATTCAATAGCAGTCAGATCTTCATTTGCGAAATAATTGTTTTCCTTCAGAATCATTAAGAATGTGGAATAAGAACTTGGAAGTATACTCTTGATAGTATCAATTTTATCACTTTCAGGAACTTCAATTTGCATCTTGTCCATCTCAGCAATCAAGTGATTGAATCTTGTTGTCATTTCTTCAACCGTCTCACCTTTCAATAGATTAAAGTTTCGAAAATGAAACTTAAGCATTACTTTTTTAATCTCTGCTGTGTTACCCATACTTCTCATGCGAAGATGTTGAAATAAAGCAGCACATCTTTTTATGCTACCCACTTGGTGAAAGATAGTCTCAGGCAAGGCCATGGTTAGAGTAGAATAAGCTTTTATTTCTATCTCTAATGCTTTCTTTTCTTCAACAGAGTATTGTGAGATAGCCTTTGGTGTAAAACCCGTAGTCTCATCTCCAATCATAGGTACAGTGTAGACCTCATCTAAACAGTAAGAACAATCAGGATGAACTGATCCTAAGTGAGCACGAAACCGAGGTTCCCACTTTGCAAAATCACTGAATTTCATCAATCTCGGACATTTGGAATGTGAACCTATCTCAGTATCAAGTTGTAACATTTGTTGCATCAACATGTTTTGAGACGCCAATGCATACATACCGGCCATATTTGAAAATTAAACAAGTTTAAAGAACTAGGTTTAACGAACTGTGTAGCGAATTGTGAAATATTATAGCGAACTAAGAACAGTTATAGCGAACTGTTAACAGTGTTTAACGAATCAACTCTTAACGAAGTTAAGACTGATCAGCAACGAAGTACCCTAACGAATGAGGTGAGTGTTTTAGCGAATCAAAAGTCAACTTAACGAGTCAACTTAACGAATCACAAAGGATTTGTTTAGAGAATTAGACAGTAATCAGTAACGAATCGCCAAAATAAACTTAGCGAATCACTAAGGAATGCTTAGCGAATCAGCTACAGTGGATTAGCGAATCACACTATAGCGAATCAGGTTGTTACAACCGTTTGTAACAAACTCTGACACCTTATGCCACGTGACAAAGGTTGTTAGGACACAAATTCCAAGAAGAACACGTGTCACACGAATCGGTTAATCTAGATAGCGAACTAGATTACACGAATCAATAAATCACTCGAATTGGCTAACGAACAAGGTAACGAAGTAACAAATTTGATAACGAATCACGAATAATCACGAATAAACATATAGCGAATCACCAGGAAGATGATGGCGAATTACGTTCATCTTCCAATCTTCAAATATTCAACATAATTTTCCATAAATTATGAAGAACAACCCAGAAACCTAGAATTGCCAAATTCGTAATACTACCTCGTTACTCAACCAAATCGCACAAATTACCTATCAATCTCCTCGTAATCTAATTCCGAATCCAGTACACACAACATCGTGACCAAACGATTTCAATTACTCAACCAATTTAACCAATAACAATACTCTGTTTCGGACTTAAACCGAAACCATAACCAAAAACACACAAATCCAAATCAAACCTCAATTCCACTTAACCAAACCTCTCCAATACCTTACACACCTCAAAACCAGTCCAAATCAACCATAATTCAATCAATTCAATCCAAAATCGATTCAAAACTTCTTAAACAGAAAATTCAATAAAAACGATAACAAAATCAACACCAAATCAAGTGTATGAGCACCAACAGCTCTAATACCACTTGTTGGAACCCGATGATTCGTATCAATAACAATAACCACTAACAGATCTCAGATCTGTGTTTATACGATTAAGGATCTAGCTCATAATTAACATTGATTCAGTGTTATATATGTATATCTATTATCAATATATTATCTGTATAGTATTAGGTGAAGCTTGAGAGAGAGTTTGGACAACAATTCGTTAATTAACTCCAAAACTTATTTAAAACGTGAACAGGAGTTCACTATATATAGAAGGTGATCTGGTTCGCTAATATCCCCTAGCGAACCAGCCTCCCCTTCGTTACATACATTAAATTAGCGAAACACCCCTTGATTCTTTAACATCCCCTAACGAATCAGGAGGGAATACATTTACTGACTAGTTCGCTAACATCCACTAGCGAGCTAGCCTTTAACTTAGCGAATTAACTCAATAAACAAACTATTATTACATTAAATCATAAATAAAACATTAACGTTAAATACAAAGACTCTAAACGCAAAACCGTGCACTAACAACCGGCTTAGACGCGTAAGACTAATTAAGTAGCAATGAGAATGGCTAGAGTAGTATTTGATATTGCATTCGTTAAACAGTTAGATGCGCACAACTCGAGAAGGAATAACCATTAGCTGAAGAAGTATCCGAGTTCATGTGAGTTTCTAGCCCCACTTCCTTGTTATGTTTTCGGGGCTGTGTGCATACTCGATGTGATAGTTAATACACTTACCTTAAGTGGTAAGTGTATGCCTTGTATGATTTATGTATGATGATTGTTTGACGATGCATGAACGATCTTCGGATATTGCATGTACCGTCAAGTGATAGTTAAACGCATGATTGATGTGTATATATGATAAGTGAAAGATGTATGCATGTTATTATGATAGTAAATGAACGATCTTCAGATATTGCATGTGGTGCCAGGTGATAGCTAAAGATATGACTATATATATATATGATATGATATATAAATGATGTATGCATGTTATGATGATGGTACGTGGATGATCTTCGAATATTGCACGTAATATTAAGAAAGGTATGTAAAGACAGGTATGGTACAATGTACAAAATGTAGGGAACCGACCCTAATAATGTCAGCGAATGTAGGGAACCGACCCTAATAATGTCGACGAATGTAGGGAACCGAACCTATTAATGTCGGCGAATGCAGGGAACCGACCCTAATAATGTCGGCGAATGTAGAGACCAGACCCTAATAAAATCTGTGAGGATAGGGACCAGAGCCTAATAATATCTGTGAGGATAGGGACCAGACCCTAATAATATCTGTGAGGATAGGGACCAGACCTTAATAATATCTGTGAGGATAGGGACCATACCCTTATAATATCTGTGATGTTGGGGACCAGACTCTTAAAATATCTATGAGGTTATAGGGCGGAAGGCTCTTTAAGTAGTACGTATAGTGATGCATGTGAATAAGTTGTATGTATGTATGTATGGTTGTAGGGTAACTGGTTAGGTATGAATATGTATCTTCGGATATGTATGTTTGTATGATATGTGTATGTATTGTATGTCGTCTGATTAACTAGAACTCACTCAGCATAGCTGACTTTTAGTATGCACGCATGTATTCATGTTTATCGAGATGGCATGAGGATGACATATGGCATGGATTGAGCGGCTGGCATATGAAGATAGAAGAAATGATGTTAAATATGTGGTTTTACGTTATGGTTTTAAACTAAAGATTGAATGTTTCGTAATAAATGTTTGATGTTTTATATTCCGCGAAAGGTTTTAATAAACTCTGATTTGTAGAACTGTGTTTATGAGTAAATCCGACGCTAAAGTAGGGCTACCGGGAACGGGGCCTTACAACCGATGGCCGGTTTTCCGGTCGCCGGAAAAACGAGCAGAGAGAGGGGAAAAGGGGGTGGTTGTGGGTTTAAGTGGGTTAGGGTTAGGGTTGGGTGGTATATATATGTATTACATATTTACAGAAAAGGTTCTCCAAGTTTCAATCATGGTTTAATACGAATTTAAAGGTTACCAAAGCTTATAACGACTTTACGAAAATCAATTTGAACCCCTTATGTTTTTCTTAACAACACTATATTATGACAAACATCAATTTATTTAAGATTGAGGTCTACAATAATATTATATAATAATTAAATAAGGGTTCTAAAAATGTTGAGTCAATTTTACAAAATAAAAGTTTACAAAACTAATACAACTCGAGGCCCTAATTTGACAAATGTCACAATTTGGAACAATATTGAACAATATGGAAATATATCATTTATTTATAAGTACAACATTTGCATTTGATTTAATTTATATGATGTTACATATATATTATGTTTTAAATATATTACACCGCGTGTAACACAGGCACTATCTTAAATCAATATTAGAATCTATGTTTCTTTTAAGAGATTTGAATCACTTAAATCTTGCTAATGTTAGAAAAGAAAGGACACATTTTGATTTGGAAAATGAAGTTAGCGAGAAGGTAAAATGGTTGTTAGAGTGTGAGAACTATAAGCCAAATTTTGATGATCTTCTAAACTCTTTGGAATCTGAAGATTAAATTTAAGGTAACACTTATTCAATAACTTAGTTATGCATGAATTTGTTTTTTAAATTTATTATGTTTGTTGACATGTTTTTCCACCCATGTGTAACACGGGCTATACCCTAGTTATATTTACTATAACTGTATTTTCATAATTACAAAAAAAATCTCATTCAGATTATGTTATATCTAGACATTATTAAAATTATACTTTACAAGTATGTTATTATTTTTATTTTTGTTACAAAATTACAAGTTACAGTTCATACTATTACAAATTCAAATTTCGTTCTAAATATTTCAAAAGTAGTACATAAATTACACATTTAATTATCTCATTAATATAATTAATTGAGTTTGACTTTCCTTATTTGTTTAAATAACCGAACTAACATGAATATTGTAATTTATATTGTTTAATTATACCATTATTACATTTATAAACATGAATATTGTTATTGACTTTCCTTATTTGTTCAACATTTATATTTATAGAGTTTGACATAACTTATTTTTTTTGAAAACCGAATGAACAACCCTTTTTTATGTTTATAACTCTTTCCATTATTATAAATTCATTCCTTAATATGGTTTGACCGAAATAATAACCTAATTATCCCATTAGTACAATTTATATGGTTTGACTTTCCTTATTTTTTAAAAAAACCGAATGAATAAGTTATAACTTAAATAAATTTCCGACCGATTTAAGTAGTTGACCATTCATATTAAATCGTTTTAACCATTCATATTAATCGTTTTGACCATTCATATTAGTTTACATTTTTAGATTTATACACATTTAAGAATCCCATTATGGCAATTTATAAAGTTTGACATTCCTTTTTTTTAATAAAAAACCGATTGAACAACCTTTTTATGTTTTTAATTCTTTCCATTTTTATAAACTCATTCCTTAATACGGTTTGACCGAAATAACAAACTAATTATCTCACTATTACAATTTATATAGTTTGACTTTCTTAATTGGTTAAAACAACCGAATGAAGAAGTTATAAATTAAATAAATTTCCGATCGATTTAAGTATTTGATCATTCACATTAAATCGTTTTTGACCATTCATATTAAATCGTTTTTAATTTTAAATAACATTTACATAGTGAATATAACATTCTAGAAATATATCAACATGATTTAAGTACTTTTAAATTTAAGATTAGCACTCACAAATTATGTCCATAAAAAAATTAACATACATTTATTTTGATTATTGTAACGTTTTTAATTAAATATTCTCTTACGATCCATGATTATGTTATAAAGAGTTACTAATAATGTTGAAAATAGTAGCAGTAAATTTTTTAATGGTCTTTAAGTGAAGCATAATTTATGCATATTTATACACATAATTGGGTATTTATCAATAATAATAAATTAGAAATTTATTATGTTTTGACCGAAATCAAATAATTAATTTGTATTAATTGTATTAAGTTTGTTTCAAGCAAAAGAAAAAACAGTGGACGCATTTTGGATTTCAAAAAATGCATATATATTATGTTGACATTTTGAAGTTAAAATATGACATTTTAAAATTAAAAGTTAGAGCTTTTAATTCAAACATGGTTTGTTAATTTTTTTTAAGATGGTAGGTTACTAACTATAAATTTTTCAGGATGGTAATATTTAATTCAAACATGGTTTGTAATAAATGTTTTAAATTGATGTGCAAATAAACACGGGTACTGTCTTAGAGTAATAGATATTATAGTTATTGATGTGTAATAAATGTCTTACATAGAGTTCATCTTTTGAATCAACATTATGTAAGGCCCCGTTACCGGTAGCCCTACTTTGGTGTTAGATTTACTCATAAACGCAGTTCTAAAATCAGAGTTAATTAAAACCTTTCGCGGAATAATAGAATAGTCAACCATTCGATACAATCATCCATAATTTGTCTTTTTAAAACATAACATATAACATAGTGTCAAAACATCACGAAAAATATTTAGATGCCAGCCTCTTCAGTATTGCCATGTGTCTCCTCAAGCCAGCTGTCTCAGTCGATTAGTCTGCGTGCATACTAAAAGTCAGCTACGCTAAGTGAGTTATAGTTAATCAGGCAACGTACAATACATTCACACACTTACATATGCACCCGAGGGTACTTACCTTCCTATTGTCTTACATACTTACGTACTTTCGTTCTTTCTTTCGTATTAACATACATACTCTCAATCACACACTTACATTTTAAAGAGCCTTCCGCCCTATAACCTTCGCCGATATTATTATGGTCGGTCCCCTACATTCGCCGATATTATTAGGGTCCGTTCCCTACATTCGCCGAGATTATTATGGTCGGTTCCCTACATTCGCCGACATTATTAGGGTCGGTTCCCTACATTCGCCGACATTATTAGGGTCGGTTCCCTACATTCGCCGACATTATTATGGTCGGTTCCCTACATTCGCCGACATTATTAGGGTTGGTTCCCTACATTCGCCGACATTATTAGGGTCGGTACCCTACATTCGCCGATATTAGTAGGGTCGCTTCCCTACATTCGCCGACATTATTAGGGTCGGTTCCCTACATTCGCCGATATTATTAGGGTCGGTTCCCTACATTCGCCGATATTGTTAGGATCGGTTCCCTACATTCGCCGAAATTTTTAGGGTCGGTTCCCTTGTTCTATCTATGCCTTTCGTACCTTTCTATACGTCCATAATTATAACTTTCATACGTCCATACATCATCTATACATCATATATATGTCAATCATAACTTTATACTATCCCTTGACGGCACATGCAACATCCGAAGATCGTTCATGCGTCATCAAGCATTCATTCATACATAAATCACATAAGGCATACACTTACCACTTAAGGTAAATGTATTAACTAGTCACATCGAGTATGCACACAGCCCCGAAAACATAGCAAGGAAATGGGGCTAGAAACTCACCTGGATCCTGTTACGCTCGCCGTTAATCGTAATCCTCTTCTTTAATTGAGCACGGCTAACTGTTAAATATATATCTTTGTTAATTAACCGTACAATTATTTAAGTTGGTATTTAGTTAACCCAACATCTATCTAAATTGGGCTTGTGTTAGGCATAGGATAATGGGCCAGCTTGTTAACTATATGGGCCCAACTGGACGTAAACCCAAAACCCAACAGTGGACTAGTCAGCCGAGAACTCTTGGCAGAGAACTCAACCCGACCGAGAAACATGGTCTTGACCGAAATCCAAGTTTGACCGAGAACCTCGTTTTCGGCCGAGAACATCATGACCGAGAACCACATGGCCAAGAACCACATGGCCGAGAACCTTTGTTGACTGTCCGGTTGGCTAAGAACCTCAAGGTTTGACCAAGGATCTTCATGGTTGGCCGAAAACCCCCACCCCCAGTTTAACTTGTTTTATTCTATCCTATGATCCCACCTTGCCCAGCCGATTTGTTCTAGGGCTCAAATCATGACTTTAAACCCTTTTATTATCACTACCCATAATCGTTTTACACCCGTTAGTCCTTCAACAAGATCTAGTACGTTTTAGGCATAAAGTTTGGACCTTTATAAGTTAAAAACGTTCTAGGCTAGATCTAGGGTTCATCCTTGAGCCGTATACTATCATTAGACCATTAGGTTCATTTTAATCATCAAGTTTGCATTTTTATGAAGCATCTAGACCCAATCTACTCTAGGGTCAAGTTTCATAGCGAACCGTTCACAAAAAACGTAACCTTTAATCATAAAGAACATACATTTAGACGTTAATAGGGTCACGGCTAGCTTGTTGAAGTATTGATCTTGTATCTAGTTTGTATCCCAAGTATCTATCAATAAAACATTTGGTTTTGACCTTGGTTTCTCACTCTAGGTGGCGGCCGAAATTGGAAAGTTGTGTGTGTTTTTGTGGTGTAAAATGGATAAGATGGATGGAAATGGAAAGATTTAGGGTTTAAGGGGTATTTATACTCCCTTAAGCCCATGGACCTAAGGCCCATCTTTCCTTTTTAGTCCATGATTAATCATCTTTAATCAACCTCCTTATCTTTCCCTTTTACCATTTTACTATTTATCTATTCACTCAAGCAACTTTTCCACTATAAGAAATAATATGTAGAATATTATTATTTGAAAATTCGGGATGTTACACATTAAGATAAAAGTTTTTTTGAATCGACATTGTAGAATTGTTTTATTGTAACATCCTAAAATGTTCTAATATTAAATAAAGAAAGTTGTGTTAAGTTGTCGTGTGTTAATGATTAATTAATATTAAACAAGAAAGGATTATGGACTTGGATTAATTAAGATGGATTAAAGGGAATGGGCCTTAGGTCCATTGACTTTAAGGGATATAAATACCCCCTTAAACCATTCTAAAACCCTAATCCTCATTCCATCTTTCCATATTTTCCTACACACTCCCAAACACACACATACCACTACACACACTTACGGCCGAGAGAGTAGAGAGGGATCCGAGATCAAGTGGATGCTAGTTCGTGTAGATCTTCATAAACAAGATAAGCGAGATCCAAACGAACACAAAAGGTATGTTCTTGACCTTTAAAGTTTACGTTTTTATAAGCGTTTGGTCTTGAAACTTGAACCTAGAGTAGATCGGGTAAAAAACGAGTGCTAAAGTAGCAAACTTGACGTTAGAAACGAACTTAACGAACTCGCGGCTGCTTATGACTCATTTAAAATAAACCCTAGACCTAGTATTGAATGTTTTAAGTTTAAAGACCCAAACTTTATGCTTTTCCAAGCGGGTTTTACCCGAAAATGATCATGGGAATGCTCACGGGTTGGGTTAATACCACATCGAAGGGTTACACGTTAAAAAAGAGATGATTATAGGAGTTTTGGATGAGCCGTAGCTGCTACTGGGAAACTTCGCCTGCAGCTAAGTTCGCCTATGGTTAACTTCGCTGGACACAAGTTCTCCTATGGTTAACTTCGCGGGACACAAGTTAGCCTATGGTTAATTTCGCCGGACACAAGTTCGCCTATGGTTAACTTCGCCGGACACACGTTCGCCTATGGTTAACTTGGCAGCATACAAGTTCGCATGCTGTAAACTTCGCTGCTATAAGTTCGCTGGTAATAAGTTCGCCACTGATTAGTTCGCTTAAAATGCTAAGTAAAAGTAATCCAGTACTAGACAACGAATCAGGCTAATGAATTAGGCTTAATTCACTGAAACGAACGAGTAGGTGAATAAAATAATAACTTAAAACCCTAGTGGAAAATGCGTTAAGACAGTTAACGAAAATAAAATTTTTCCAAGCTGACCTGGCAGCTTAACCCCAGCCAGGGGCTCTGCCCCTTGGACTCCGCTAGGGGCTGCCTCCCCTAGAACCCTGCTGCCAGGGGCGCTTCCCCCGGACCCCGTTCGTTGTGGGTTATATAAAGATAGAAATACGATATGAGTAGTAATAGTTAATTGATACATGTAAATATTATACAGTTAGCCGTGCACAACTCAAGAAAGGGATTACGATCAACAGTGAACGTAACCGCATTCAAGTGAGTTTCTAGCCCCACTTCCTTGTTATGTTTTCAGGGTTGTGTGCATACTCGATGTGTTTTTTAATACGTTTATCCTAAGTGTTAAATGTATGTCTTACGTGAATATGTGAAAAGTATGAATGATTGCTTGTCAGTACGTGAACGATCTTCGGATATTGCACGTTTTGTCAAGTTATAATGTTATGTTAAATGATAATATGATATGTACGATATATGAATGAATGTAAATGAGGTATGGTTGTATGGTAACAAAGAGGGACCGAGCCCTAATAATACTCGAGGAATGAGGGACCGAGCCCTAATAATACTCGAGGAAGGAGGGACCAAGCCCTAATAATACTCGAGGAATGAGGGACCAAGCCCTAATAATACTCGCGGAAGGAGGGACCGAGCCCTAATAATACTCGAGGAATGTAGGGCGTAATTCTCTTTATAACGTAAGAAATGAAGTTAAGTAAGAATGAAATAAAGATATGAAAGTATGAATGAAAGTATGTAAGTATATATGTATTGCATGTTGTATGATTAACTAGAACTCACTCAGCGTAGCTGACTTTTTTTATTCACGCAGGAGAGTAGAATGAGACAGCTGGCTTGAGCGGGGACACATGGCAGAAGAATAAGAGTCTGACATCTGAAGACCTATTGTGACATTCGTCAATTTCAGGTTAACTCCGTTAACTCAACTCTGTCAATTCAAACTTAAAGATCATTGAATCTATAACGCACACCTCATTACATTTAAACTAGGGTTTAAATGACGCTTGAACAATTACTACATGTGTAGTCTTTCGGGAATTGCACCGAAACGCAAACGAGTTGACGCAAACAATTGGTGAATAAACGAAAAACGTCAAAACAATAATTATGTGATAATTATATGTTAGACATATGTGTTACTTGATTATATTATGTATGATACTAAACAAGAAACAAGAGCTAGTTAAAATAAGCTAGAAAAGTGCAAATTAGAAGTTGAGGGACCTAGATGTAACATGTTATTATAAATAATAATATAAACCTAAACCCTAACACTCCCTCTAGACCGATCGGCCCCCCTCCCCCCTTGTTCTTGGCTGCCGTCAATCACACACACACATACACACAAGATCTTTCAAGTTTAATTGAAGATTAAGGTGCTAGGAAGGTATAAACAACTATCCTATGTATTTTACATGCTTAATTTTGAGTTTGATTGGGTTAATTATAAACCCTAGGTCCGATTTTTATATGTGTTGTGTTCATACGTCTTGTTTTGATTGAAAGATGTATTGATTGTTGAATTGATAACTAGTATTGATGTTATTGCATGTTAATCGTTTGATTCTTTGATTTTAGTTCAAGCAAAACCCTAATCATGTATGTAATGTGTAATCGATGTGCATGGATAGTGATTATGGTGTCTAGAATGTCATATGAATGGATTGTGGTCTATAGATGGTTAATATGTTGAGTTTGGATGCAAACAGTTCCTGGACAGATTATGTTGTTGATGTTCAATTAACTGTAACGGGGGGTAAATGTGAAAATTGGTTGAGATTATTGATACTACAGTAAACTAGGTTGAGTCTAGTTTCTAAAGAATATAAATTTGCAATTTTTGAACGTGTAAAACTTAACTTTTATGATTTTACAAAAACGTTGTGCAAAGCTGAGTTGTGAGACCTGCTGTTAGGTTGTTTTGTAAATATTATATCTCATGAACTACAAGACCAAATGGGTTGGTTCCACTTCTGGAAGTTAACTTGTTGAGTTAAGAACCTAACACAATTGGTCTTGCAATTGTTGGATTTTTCATTTAACGGGAATTTCAAATAACATTCTGTTGCGTATGAATTTGACTGTTGTGATTTTGCTGTAATGTTTTGATCATTGTGAGAAACCTATGAGGAATAAAAATAAAATAAAATATGTTCTGGAAACCTAATACATGTATGCTTTTGTGATGATTTTTGATGAATTAATTGAGATGCTATGATCGGTGGAATAGTATAATCTTTCAAGTAGAATTCTGTCTCGGTAAAGTTAACTGCCGAACTTTGTGAAAATGCATGAAAAGTGCTAGTTGCTAGTTAATTATTATGTTTTGACCAAATTGCCCCTGCGGGGAATGCTTGCTAAATAAGTGTGGAAGTTTGACCAAATTGCCCCTGCGGGGAATAGTTGCTAGTGATGTACATTATTAATACATGACACGTAAATAATTGTTCACACATGTATCGTATCACAAATGTACTTGTTAAGTCACACACGATTCACAAACGAAACACGAAACGTAATTTGTGCATAGGTGTTATGTGCCGAGTCTAGAGACTCGATAATAGTTCCGACACTTAGAAAATCTCTTTGTTGTTTTAGAACGCTAGAGAGAGTTTTCTGTGACGCGCATCACTTGGTGAATTATTTTTGGGAAATTCTTCGCAAACAGTGAGTTTCACTTACCCCTTTAAACTGTTTTAAACGCTTTTCACTTGGGGGAGATAACATACTCCGAAAAACGCATTTAATATTTTGTTAGTAAATTATATATCACTTGTAAAGGCTAAGTGGCAAACGAAACAATTGAAGTCCTACACATCGAACCGGTTAATATTTGGATAATAGCGAGTCACTGTTGCGTAGTACTACTGGGTTTGACAAACCCCACCCAACGCTAAACTCGACTGGAGGTCGAGTGGGTGTAATTTTAGCTAACACATTACCATGGTCTGGATGACCTGGTGGCAAGGCACTTGATAAACAGTCAGCTTCGGTGTCGAACACTTAGTAATACTTGTTGTATAGGCTAGCTACCTATCGATATATAATTGATTTAACACAAAACGCTGAACGCAAAACGCTAAACGCTTTATTTTAGATAAACTTGTGAACTCACCAACCTCGTGTTGACACTTTTAGTATGTTATTCTCAGGTAGCCGAGGCGGGCGCGCGGTATAGGATCATGCATTGCTTGAAATGCTTTTGTTATGCAAACTATTTTAAAACTGTTATCATTGGGTTTAAGTCGTCCTGCGTGACGCAACATTTATTTCATGGTTTTTACGCTTCCGCATTTAATTACTCGTAAACGTTTTCGTGGTTTGAAAACTTTGTTTTATGGTTTGATTATAACTAATGAATCCGATCCTGTTAGTTCACACCCTCTGACGGTAAAACTCCGTTAGTGGATTTTGAGGGTGTGACACCTAGTATGTTTCATAAGTTATGTTTTGATTTTGAACGACAAGAGGAATGTTTTAAGACATGTTTATGATTTGATATGTGATGTTTTATGAAAGACTTATATTCCGCGTAAAGTTTTAATTAACTCTGATATTTAGAACTGTGTTTATGAGTAAATCCAACGTCAAAAGTGAGACACCGGTAACGGGGCCTTACATTTATTGGTTTGGAGACGAATTTCCTTTGTTTGCTTATTATTGTACTAATGATATAAATTATAAAATATTTTAACTTTTCATTTATCTTTGTTATTCTTTGTATGTTTTGGTATTTGATTCAAATAAGTTATGATGTCTTATAATTTATGTAAAAGTATCATTTATTTATAAGTACAACATTTGTGTTTTATTAAATTTATATGATGTTACATATATATTATTGTAACATCCCATATTTCTAGTTTCAGTTAATGAATGAAAACGCGAGTTATTATAAGTCGGGCTAGTGTTGGGTTAAATGGATATGGGTTATGAACTTGGGTTATTAAAGAAAGTGTAAAAGACCATGGGCTTAAGCCCATGATCAATAAATATATAAACCTTTAATCATCCATTAATCATTCATTTCACACATATTCCATACACCACCAAAACACACACTTAAGCTTTCTCTCTAGTTTCTCCTTTTCTCTCTTCTCGAACCCAAGGGTAAACCGAGTACCGATCCAAGGTAATGATAGTATGATGTTATATGAGCTTAAACCGGTTAGATCTAGTTGCAAGACGACGAGCCGACACCATTAAACCGTTTAAGTCCCGATATCCGGGGTGGAATCGGGTATAAACCGAACCTAAGATGAGCTTAGGGGTCACACTAGCTCAGATCTAGATCGAAAAGGGCGAAAAACGGTGAAAAAGGGGTTAAAAATCTTTTTCTGACGAATCCGCGGTTTTCCGGCGACGGCGCCGGAAAGGCAGTGCCGGAAACGGTACGAGGTAAAAGGGGAATATCAGAGAATGTTCCTGACATTCTCTGACCTAACCCTAATTCTTTAACGGGGAGTTAACGAATTAGGGGTGATTCGCCATGTAATTCGTTACAGAAAACATAGCGAACTAGCTTCAGTTCGTGTTCAATTCGTTAAGAGGAAAAGATAACGAATCACCCTTGGTTCGTTATAGCCAGTTCGTTAGAAGAGATAACGAATTCGATGGACTAATTCGTTATATGGACTGGTTCGCTATGGACTGATTCGTTAAGAAGTCCAGTTCGTTAAAGGGTTCAATTCGTTATGAGAACCAATTCGTTATGATAACCCAATTCGTTAAGAGCAATTTAACGAACTAGAAGTTTAACAAAATGACAGAAGAGTCCACGTACTTAGAAAAATAATGATTTAATTACAAAGAAGTCCTTTAACTTTTAAGTTAGCAATTTATTAATGATTTAAAATTCTAATGGAAATGTGTTAAGACGGTTAATGGAAATAAAATTTTTTAACCATCTTTAAGTGAAGCATAATTTATGCATTTTTATACATATAATTGTGTATTTATCAATAATAATAAATTAGAAATTTATTATGTTTTGACCGAAATCAAATAATTAATGTGACATTCGTCAATTTCAGGTTAACTCCGTCAACTCAACTCCGTCAATTCAAACTTAAAGATCATTGAATCTATAACGCACACCTCATTACATTTAAACTGGGTTTTAAATGACGCTTGAACAATTACTACATGTGTAGTCTTTCGGGAATTGCACCGAAACGCAAACGAGTTGACGCAAACAATTGGTGAATAAACGAAAAACGTCAAAACAATAATTATGTGATAATTATGTGTTAGACATATGTGTTACTTGATTATATTATGTATGATACTAAACAAGAAACAAGAGCTAGTTAAAATAAGCTAGAAAAGTGCAAATTAGAAGTTGAGGGACCTAGATGTAACATGTTATTATAAATAATAATATAAACCTAAACCCTCTCCCTCCCTCTAGACCGATCGGCCCCCCTCCCCCCTTGTTCTTGGCTGCCGTCAATCACACACACACATACACACAAGATCTTTCAAGTTTAATTGAAGATTAAGGTGCTAGGAAGGTATAAACAACTATCCTATGTATTTTACATGCTTAATTTTGAGTTTGAATGGGTTAATTATAAACCCTAGGTCCGATTTTTATATGTGATCGGTGGAATAGTATAATCTTTCAAGTAGGATTCTGTCTCGGTAAAGTTAACTGCCGAACTTTGTGAAAATGCATGAAAAGTGCTAGTTGCTTGTTAATTATTATGTTTTGACCAAATTGCCCCTGCGGGGAATGCTTGCTAAATAAGTGTGGTAATTTGACCAAATTGCCCCTGCGGGGAATAGTTGCTAAATATGTACACTATAAATACTTGACACGTAGATAGTCATTCACAACATGTAACGTATCACAAATGTACTTGTTAAAGTCACACACGATTCACAAACGAAACACGAAACGTAATAATTGCATAGGTATTACGTGCCGAGTCTAGAGACTCGTTAATAGCTTGAATACTTAGAAAATCTCTTTGTTGTTTTAGAACGCTAGAGAGAGTTTTCTGTGACGCGCATCACTTGGTGAATTATTTTTGGGAAATTCTTCGCAAACAGTGAGTTTCACTTACCCCTTTAAACTGTTTTAAACGCTTTTCACTTGGGGGAGATAACATACTCCGAAAAACGCATTTAAGATTTTGTTACTAAATTATATATCACTTGTAAAGGCTAAGTGGCAAACGAAACAATTGAAGTCCTACACATCGAACCGGTTAATATTTGGATAATAGCGAGTCACTGTTGAGTAGTACTACTGGGTTTGACAAACCCCACCCAACGCTAAGCTCGACTGGAGGTCGAGTGGGTGTAATTTTGGCTAACACATTACCATGGTCTGGATGACCTGGTGGCAAGGCACTTGATAAACAGTCAGCTTCGGTGTCGAACACTTAGTAATACTTGTTGTATAGGCTAGCTACCTATCGATATATAATTGATTTAACACTATCTGGTAACGCAAAACGCTGAACGCGAAACGCTAAACGCTTTATTTTAGATAAACTTGTGAACTCACCAACCTCGTGTTGACACTTTTAGTATGTTATTCTCAGGTAGCCGAGGCGGGCGCGCGGTATAGGATCATGCATTGCTTGAAACGCTTTTGTTATGCAAACAATTTTAAAACTGTTATCATTGGGTTTAAGTCGTCCTGCGTGACGCAACATTTATTTTACGGCTTTTACGCTTCCGCATTTAATTACTCGTAAACGTTTTCGTGGTTTGAAAACTTTGTTTTATGGTTTGATTATAACTAATGAATCCGATCCTGTTAGTTCACACCCTCTGACGGTAAAACTCCGTTAGTGGATTTTGAGGGTGTGACAGATTGGTATCAGAGCCATTGGTTATAGCGAACTAGAAGCTGCATACATACTAGACTATAACCGCGACGACCCATTAGTTATAATGAAACGCACTGCATATGTTTGTGTAGTCTTTGTTTTTCTTATCTCCTTACCTCATTCACTCATACGCGCGCATACACGGATTACCTGTAGGGATGTCGACTCTACCATCATCATCGTCTGATCAGATGACTCATGCTCATGGGAAGGAGCCGCAGCTACCTACCTCATCGCCACCCCGTGTAGTCCCGGAACTCGAAGCTCCTGCACCGAAGAGGTATCGCTTATCCGGAGGCATGTACGAAAACGAAGTTAGCTGGGATTGGTACCCTAATATGATTAGGCGTATGGTCTATCGCGAACAAGTTATATGATGCGAGAAGAGTACTGTCCGAGAGAGGAGATTGCGAAGTTGGAATCTGAGTTTTGGTCATTGAAGATGGTGGGTTCAAAAATCGAAGCCTACACCACCCGTTCTCACGAGTTAGCTGTGATGTGTCCACGGATGGTAGACCCGTCGAGTAAGAGGATTGAAATGTATATTGATGGGTTAGCACCGCAAATTCAGGGCATGGTGACGTCTTCCAGACCAGCCACGATTCAACAAGCGATCCGGTTAGCTCACAAACTGACGGATCAAGCAGTGACCCAAGGTGCGCTACCACCTAGGGGTTCAACCACTAAAGCCCGTGACAACCCGAGTACTGACAACAACAGCAACAATAACCCGAGCAATGAAAGTTTGACAACACCAGATCCTCATCCTCGAACCCCCCACAGCAACAACACTACCGTAAGCCCGAACTCACTCGGGGCTTCAACAATCAGGGTCATAATAACAATAACAACGGTGGCGGGCAGGGTTCGAGCGGATATGCTGGGAAATATCCGAAGTGCAACAGGTGCAACTATCATCATGCTGGGCCGTGTGACCGTGTCAAGTGTCTGAGATGCGGAAAGATGGGTCACCAGGCAAAGGAATGTAGAGGAGACCTAGCGGCAAAGGGTGCTCCTAAACCACCTATGACGACTAAGGGATGTTTCGAATGTGGTCAAGAGGGTCATTTCAGGAAAGATTGTCCCAAACTGAAACAGAACGAGAACAATGGAAGTAATGGAAGTGGCAGTGGTGGTGGAAGCAATGGTAAAGGAAGAGCTTTTGTCATTGGGTCGGGCCAAGCCCGCAATGATCCTACGTGGTGACTGGTAAGTTTCCTGTGAACGACTGTTTTGCTTCTGTATTGTTTGACACTGGAACTGATAGGAGTTTTGTATCGAAAGCCTTTAGTCAACTCTTAGACCTAACTCCAACCCCGTTAGATGCTAAGTTTCCTGTTGAATTAGATGACGGTAAGACTATAGTAACGACTCATGTACTTGCGGGATGTAAGTTAAAACTGTCAGGTTATATTTTTGATATCGACCTCATACCTTTTACGCTTGGTAGTTTCGATGTCGTTGTCGGCATGAACTGGTTATCCGAGAACCGAGCAGAGATTATATGTCATGACAAGATAGTCCACATTACTACCCCTTCCGGCGAGATCATTTCGATCCGGGGTGAGAGAAGCGACATGACCACCAGCGTCATTACCCTCATGAAGGCGCAGAAGTATCTACGAAAGGGTCATCCGGCAATTTTGGCGCATATTGTTGGGAAACCCGCGGAGGAGAAGCGAATTGAAGATATACCGATTGTGCGAGATTTCCCGGAAGTTTTCCCGGAGGATTTGCCTGGACTCCCTCCTATTCGACAAGTCGGATTGTGCTTCCAGTTCTCTGCATGAATCTTTTAACTTTACGGACGATCATAGCCATGTTCCACTTTAAATCCATGATTTCCAAATCATCTGGATCTATCTGATCATAGTCCTCATCAGTTAAATCACTTGTGGCAATCTTACTACTTACCAAGTTTTCATATGAAGACATGAAAGCTGTCAGAAAAGCAAAGTTTTGCTCAGCTTCCTTCATATTAACATTAGGTGGTGAAGCAAATGGATTAGTAGTAGTTAAACTTCCAGAACCACCAGACAATCCAGAATTACCAGCAGAGAAGAAACATACTTTTGGGTCATTAAACATAGTTGATTCTTTTTAACTTGCAGCTTGAGTAAGAAAAGCATTGATTGGAGAGATCGTTAAACTAAGAGGCATACTTCCACCATAGAAAGCTGGATCTTGATTTTCCTTGGAGGATTTTTGACACTTAAGATCATATTATCTAGCTTCGATCTTTTGTAAAAATTCAAGTGCAGTCAAGTCTTCATTCAAGAAATAGTCATTCTCTTTCAAAACCATCAATTGAGTCAGGCTTCTTCATTCTTCTGTTTCTTTCTGCAGCTTGGATTTCTTCATTTGAAACTTGATCACTAGAGTCAATTAAATCATCTTTGTCCAAATCATCTTCATTGAAGTCATCTTCAGAAACTTACACACCAATTAACTTTTCATCTTTCTCATCTTCTTTCAAAGCAAATTCTCCTTGTTCATCAACAATAACCTTTTCATAATGTTCAATGAAGTCTTCCTTGTCTTTGAACACATCCCTGAATTGATTGAGATAAGCCTCCCTTTTCTCCTTATCAACTTTAAGAGAATAGCTACTGTTAAAAGGTGGAGGAACAACTTTGTATTTATCTTCTTCTTTCACCTTGTTCAAAATACCATATATGTTTCCAATGGATACAAGATTCTTCAGAAACTCAACTTCAACTTATAGTGTGGTATTTCTCACCTTTTCTTCAACTACCATTTTCATCAGTCCTTCAATCTCAGTCACATACCTTGAATGAGTTCTATAGTTCATGCAATCTTCTTCAAGGCTTTTGATATTTTCTTCATATGTTACATCACTAGCTTGATACACCTTTATCATGCTCTGTTTTCGAAAGCATTCACTCTCCAACTTTTCTACTTTCACATTCAATGCATCAATTGTTTCAAGTAATTCAAGAGTGGAGTTTAAAAGTACCTGAGAAGAAGATCGAGCTTCATTTTCAATTTTTTCCATAAATGCAACATTGGCCTTGGTTATGTCTTCTGCATGATCACTCCAATCAAAACCATCTTCTTGTTGAGCAGCAAGTGCTACATTCCCTTGATTTCTAGGCTGGTTTTGGTTGTTTCTGTTATTGTTTGGAACATTTGGAGGGTTTTGGTTAGTGTTTCTCTGGTAATTTTGGTTCTGAGGTACTACCTGTTGATTGTTCATTTGAGGTTGCTGGTAGTTTTTGTTAAAGTTGGGTTTGTTGTTGAAGTTGTTGTAGTTGGTGTTTCTTGGCTGGTTCTGTTGATACTGGTTCTGATTTCTTGGTTGCTGGTTCTGATACTGATTCCCTTGAAAGTTTCTTGGCTGATTGCACTCTCTAGTAAAGTGCCCAGGTTGTTGGCAATTATAACAAATGGTCTTTGACTTATCAAACCCAATTCTTTCATTAGGCCCTGATAGAAGAGATCTACCAGTCCTATTATATAGCCTTTTGCTTCTAAGAGCCAGCATTGTAGCTTGCCATTTCAAGTCCATATCTTCAAGATGATCTGCATCAATCTGTTCTAAGTCATCTTGAACAATGCTAGTGTGAACCATATTCTTTGCTACAAAAGCATTGTAGGGGTCTGTGAACATAGAAAACAATGCTTGAGTTTCACTTCCTTGACCACCATTTCCTCAAGCATAAGGCAAATGTCCTCTAGCCGTTAAGGCTGAATCATTATCATCTATGTGTTGGACATTGAACCTTGATTGGCTTCCTTGGTTACTTGAACTACCACCAACAAATGCCTTTGGTGCATCACTACCAAGTTCAGTAGGTTCTTCAATTATAGGTATGGTGGTTAAGTTTCCCATAGGAGTAATGAGTTTATTTGTATTTGTCACTTGGAAACATGGTCTTTCTTCCTTTATCATCTCATTCTCTATCATTTCTATTTCAGCAGCTTGGTGGAAACAGATCACATCATCAAGCTTGAGCTGTTCAAAATTTGGTTTCTGAATGATGAACTTGCTTGCTGTATACCATTCTTTTTGCAATGATGACAACAACTTTGTATTTAAATCGGAATCAGTCATCACATAGTCTGTTGTTCTGAGTTCATTCACAATGGCCAAATATCTTTCAAGAATTGATTTCAGCCTTTCACCTTCTTTGTATTTGAATCTTTCAAGTTGTTGCTCGATGTACCGATTCCGACGAAACCCTGTATGCCCTAACCGGTAGACAATAGTTACGTCATATTTAATGTCGGGTACATGAGTTACCATGGTAATTATACGAGAATACATGGTTCACTGTATTGATTGTACGTGAATGTATAATTCATCGTATTGAATATGCGATTAATCGATCGATAGTTATTGAAACCCGAACGAATCGAGGGTTCAATTATAGACGATATCTATAACATTTAGTGATGTTACGAAGCATTAATGCTTCGGGATAAGTAAATTACGGCACAGAAAAAGGATTTCGATTTAATGGTAGGTCGGTACATTAAACGAAACCTTTAATACCAAACCGAGCAAGAGATGATCGATCAAGCCGAAAAAGATGCGCGATAATTAATGATATGATGTTTTAAGTTAATAAATGTCATGGTTTAAGTTTTTTAAAGTTTTTAAATCGGTTTTATATAAATTTCATTTTTAAGCCGAAAAACGACCGTTTTAACCTCGTTTTAAGCCGAATTAGACATTTAACCGAAAAACGAACTGAACCAGATTATCCAAAACATTATCCAGATCTCCGATATCCGAACATGTGGCTAAGAATGAAGAGGTGGGTCCCACCCCACCCCTTCACATTTCCGATCGGACTTAATGGGTAATACCCATTCATTTCATTCTTTTTTCTAAGCAACATGGCAACAATCTCCATCTTCCTTCCACAATATCAACTAAAAACCGAGATTTGGAGCAAGAAAACCGAGGTAAAAACCGAGTTAATCACGTTTCCATTTTCGTTTCTTGAGTTTGTTTGCAAGAAAATGAGGTTTCAAAGATGAAAACCGATTCTTGCATGATCAAGTGATGTATACGGGTTATACAAGGGATCTTGGTCCAAGAAAGGAGTTAAACGAATCAAAAACGAATTTTTACGGTTAAATCTTTGTTTTTGGAATCATAACCGAAACCATGAAAGAAATGGCTTGATCGTGAGTGTAACTTGCTTGGTATTGTGGTATGTTGTTTGTAGGCTCTGTGTTTAGTGGTAGATAAGGCGGAAAGACGAGTTTGTAGCTTGTAGTGGCAGAAAACGAAAGGTATATTCGGTTTATGTTCGGTGTATGTGTTTTTGAACAGATTGTTGATGGTTTAGAGTTAGGTCATGAAATTTTACAGAGATGTTCTACACATGAAAATAAGAGTTCTGTGAAATTTTGGTAATTTTTGGATAAAGGATGAATATTTGGTGAATTTAATGCTCGGTTTTGGCTAAAAATGGTGAAAAATAGTTATATATCATGAAAAATTCTGGAAAATTGCAGATAAGCTTTTTATATCATGTATAAGTCACACAAAAAATTTGAGATCAGTTGGAGAAGTCTAAGTAGGCTTTTCGGTTAAACGAGTTCTAGGGTTTTCTAGCTCGGTTTTAGTGAAAATGGCATGTAAAAGAAGATTTTGGTTCTGGAAAAATTACAGGGGACTATGTGGATGGCAGGGGACATCCAGGAGAAATTTGGGATTTTTCTAAGATCGTTTGGTATTTACGACATATTTAGTGTTTAAAAATAGATAAATAAATTTTAAATATAAGAATTAATTCTGGAAATATTTTTATAAAATTCCCCACTGTTAAAAAGTGATTTGTGCAAAATTTCAAGATCCGAGATTAAAACGGATAATTATTTGTGCTAATTATCAAACTTTTAAAGTTAAAACGCGTAAACCGGTGAAGTTCGCTTAAGCGAGCTGACTGGTGTATAAAAACCCTAAAAATGAACTATTTTCATATAATTGAGTTAAACAAGTAAAAATAAGTCATCCGAACATAATTCGGATGATTTGAGTAATTTTAATCTATTTTAACAGTTTCCGGTACGCCAAAGACGGAAACGAGTCCCGCGGCCAATCGGGACGTCTAAACCGAGCTCTAATTTCACATCTTTAATTAAATTATCAGTCAACCACTACTCTCGGGTCGTGTGTGACCAAACTCATTTTTTTTAAAACATAAAAACGGGTAACCGTGCTAGGCACGCAAAACGGGGAAAACAAGCTATTAGAAAATTTGACTGTTGAACTCTAAACGACATCATAATCTGAGTCCGGAGAAGTGTTTCTGGGTTAACCCTGCCCCCAGAACGGGTACAGTGCTGGGTTAACAGTGTCCCCAGATGTACCGGTTAACTTGGTTAAAGTTATATTAATAATGAGTGTATAGTAACGATCGTAGGGATCATATTACAGATTGGACGTGTTAACTGATAATGATTGTTGTTACCTGCTTGCATGTGCTAAGGTGAGTTTCACGAGCCCCTTTTTCTGAACTGTTTTCGAATATTTTCTCGGGGCGGAAGCATGTTTTTACTGAAATGTTTAAATACATACTGAACGCATGGACTTGCGTGGATTTATATATATTTTATTGTACGGGAATCGTACGGAAATGTACTAAGATGGTAATTGTCTGAATTGCTAACATTCTAAGGCCCCGGAACACTAGTGATTAACTGAAAGCCGGTAGAGTGTGGATAGTACTATTGGTTTGACAAACCCAACTGGTCCGGCATGGATTTGCTGATGTTTCCCAGCCAGTTGCACATGTCTATTTTGTTGTTATTTATTTTGCTATGTAATGTTAGACATAGCGGTTTGGGGCAGTTCCGTGGGCGGGGGATATGCCACGGGTCCGTGAGCGGGGGATATGCCACGGGGGTTGTGTGTGATAGTCAGAGGTTTCACTTGTGGGCTCAGCATAATTACATCGATAATAGTATTATTTTATGATAATGATTTATCATGGTTTACTCGAATTGTGAAACTCACCAACTATTCGTAGTTGACCCGTTTTCTCACATGCTTTTCAGGTACAACTAAGATGAAGTGATTGCTTACGTGCTAAGTGCTTGATGTGTGTAAGATTGGCGTGCGGAATGTTAGGATACATTATAATAAATAGAATTATGTATCGTATTGTATGATGTGTGTATCACCTAGACGGTAATGAAATACGAGATAATGTAATTTTGAAGTATATTAATGTATTCAGTTTTCTTTATAAGCAATGTGGTTGATATCAGAGGTGTCTGTCGCACCCCGTTTACGTTTCCGCTGCGGTTACGGGGTGTTACAGAAGTTGGTATCAGAGCCATTGGTTATAAAAGAATTAGGATGTCTTTAAAAGATACCTAAAATATAACCAGTAGCTCAAGTATTATAGGATCTGAATATCAACTAATAATTTATAGTGACGAGGTCTGGATGAACTTGGATGGACAAGTGAGTTATTATGGTCCGGAACATAATAACAGACTTGTCCGCACGAGGGAATTCATGGGAAGTCACGGGGTACATTAATAAGTAAAAATGGCAACATATGTGTAAAGTATATAATATTATTTATACGTGCTAATGTGTATATATATATATGTACGTATCTTGTGGGTACATGTATTGAGAAATAGGACCCAGATAAGGAACCGGGGGGATGAAATAATAAAAGTACCGAGGATGCTGAAATTCCTAGAGCATCGGTTGATAATGAGTCTGACTTATCGGGCCATAGTTATGATAGTACCAAGTTAGATTTCCCGTTTGACATTAACCAGAAATATCTAGTAACCGTCACTCCCAACCAAAAGTGATAAATCCCTTACCCTACCAACACCGGTACCGTATATCCTAATAACCCCCTATGTTCACCCGAACCGCCGACCCTTACGTACGGATGGATCCGTACCTGAACCCATTCTTGTTCCATTAAAATAAAAAAAAAATAAATAAAATAATAATAATAAAATGGATAATAAATGAGCAGACAAAAATAATATATAGAAATATATATATGTATTGCTCACTCTCAAACATATGAGACATACCACATCCAAATCGAGAATTACCGATTTTAGCGAACCTAGAACGCCTGAGGACATTGACTGAGCAAGTGATAGAATTTCCCATAATAGTAATTGATAATATTTGAAGGTAACCCATGTGCGCAATCACCTTGAACCTTGCAACTCCCTATGCTAACCTTACATCCGTTAGATGCCTATACCCATGTATACTCGAATAGAATGATTACCCATACACAAAGAGGTGTTGGAATCATTATAGCATGGTTGGTTGTTCATTCGTAGGTGGTATACCGTGTATGCCGAATATACGAATGGACACGGATATTATAACTCCATGGTATGTAATCGTTTGGTGCTCACGGTGAGCATGTATCGGTTATGCTGACATGCAGAAGGATATTGAAATCAAGCATATTAAACATTAATCTTTGTTGAGAAAGATCTATATGTCAGTTAGTGACAAGGGTTACGAAACATATTTAAACGTTAACCGACGTCAGGTTAAGTCCATATGTTATTATATTGGTGGGACATATAAACTAGATACTGGTATGTGTAATATGTATGATAATATTTGGTGTGTATGTGTACTTGTTGATATGATTGAGCTGGTAACGAGTTATACGTTGAGATTAGTATTGATTACTGCGTACGGGATGAGTACGGCAGAATGACATAAAAAGAGTAACTCTAATGATGGAGATTGATATGATTCAGTTGATTGCTCAAAGATAGCAGATGATGATACCGAATGTCGTATCACAGATCACTGCTAGTGTTGATGCAAATGTGATCGCAGAATTATAGATCGAGCAATCACATGATTATGAATATTTCAATTCTTAGTGTTATTACTAAGAGTGATAATGTCCCACCGAATACTATTATGACTACAGGTATTAGTTATAAACTAAACATGAATAGTAGTCGTAATGAATTAGATCCGGTATGAAGGATATGTTTGTTGGTTGTGTTAAGGAAATTATTAATAGTTTACTGATGGTAAAGGGAGGAATAGATTAGCGAGTGGATAGAAAAGATCGAAATGGTTAAGGATATTGGTAAGAGTCTAGAACATTGTGTAGTGAAATATGCTACAGATATGTTGGTAGATTATGTTGTATCGTGATGGAACACGATGGTACAAAATTATAGTTAGAAAATTATTACTCAGATGATATGGTCGGAATTTAAAATTCTTGGGCTAGAGCACTTTTATTCAAGTAATTAAGTTCAGAGATTGGAAACTGAGCTATGGAAGATAGAAATATTGTGTGCTGATCACTTAGAACACGCTAATCGTTTGAAGGAATTGTCATGTCTGGTAACATGGCTAATTACTCCTGAACTAAGCGAAGTGAGCGCTATTTTGGGTACTAACTCCATCGATAAGGAGTATAGTCAATCCTGTAAAATATACAACCTTTGGAAGGGTTGTGTCACAAGCCAGCATTGATATATTTGACGCTATGGGAAGTGGACTGGAAGGACGTTAGGTGAGACGTCGAGTGTTGAAGAAGAGAAATGATAAAGGTATAGTGCAAGATAGACTTTTGAATAAGTAGGTATGTCCTACAACCCAGAATCATACTAAAGACTAGATCTGGTGTGAAACATGAACCGCATGAAGGGTCCTTCCCTACATGTGGAAAATATGGTTAAGGCCACAGGTGTGGTAAAGATGGACGTAATGCCCCAATTGTAGAACCAATTGAAGCCATGTGAACCGGCAACCCCAACCCATTCGTGTACAACCACTCCAAACCCAACAGCTTCAATAACAATTCATCCAAAGAAATCAAATTATGCCAAACAGTTGTACTTGCTATGAATGTGGCAATACAGAACGTTTCAAGAGAAATTGCCCAAAGTTGAACCAAGGTGTCGTTAGAAGACGAACCTCATGACAAGCATCAACCTCTGATCAAGCAAGGAGCCGTGCTTTTGTGAGTAATTCGAATAAAGCACGTCATGATCCAAAAGTGGTATTAAGTACGTTGTAGTTTTAAATCAATAGACTTCAGTGATATTTTTACGGTCGTCGATAGAAGTTAGCTCCTGTTAACCTCCTATCATTTGGAAAGATACCGATTAGTGAAACTATAGAACCCTATACTGTAGAATCGCTAACGGTAAACCCCTAATGGCTAACTAAATTGTTCGGAATTGTCCTATTATTCTGAACGATTAACCTTTCCTTATTGACCTACGACCAGTAAAGTTAAGAAGTTTTGACGTAATAGTTAACATGGATTGGCTAACTCAACATGAAGCTGAAATCAAATATGAAAAGAAGATGATTAGAAGCTCTCTTTCGGACGATGAAGCGATTAAATACAGAGAAAAGTGTACGGTATTATGTTACCACTCTAATCTCATCTTTAGATGTTATAATATTTACGACGAGAAGACGTGGTGTATTTAACAAACGCGATTGCCAAAGTATTTAAAAGAAAACATATAGAAGATGTTTCGGTGATACGTAAATATCCAGAAGTTTTCCCAGAAGAACTTCCTGGATTACCGCCAACCCGACAGGTCAAATTCAGAATCGATTTAATGCCTCAAGCTGGCCCTGTTGCTAAAGCACCTTACCGACTTGCACCAACAGAAATGCAAGAATTATTGGATAAGGTTTCATACGACCTAGTTAGTCACCATGGGGTGCACCAGTGATATTTGGGAAATGAAGGACGGAAGTGTTAGGATATGTATTGATTAGAGAGAATTGCATAAAGTGACGATCAAGAATAGGTATTCACTTCTTCGAAGTGGATGATCTGTTTAACCAACTGCAAGGGGCAATTTATTTTTAGAAAATTGATCTTAGATATAGTTATCACCAAATGAAGAAAATCCAAGATGAGGACGTTGCAACAACAGCGTTTCGGACTCGTTACGGCCATTATGAATTCTTATTTATGCCGTTCGGGCTAACAAATGCGCCGGCAGTGTTCAGGGAACTCATGAACCGAGTCGGTAAACTTTATTTTGAAAAATTTGTCATAGCATTCATTGATGATATTTTGATATATTCGCAACGTAAAGAAGAGCACGAACGACGGTTAAGGAAAATTGTGGAAGTGTTAAAGCAAGAGGAGCTATACGCGAAGTTTTCGAAATGTGAATTTAAATAAAGAAAGCATAATCCCTTGGTCATGTTGTAAAGCAACAAGGATTTCACATAGATTCAAATAAGATAGAAACCATTAAAATTGGCAGTCACCCAAGGCGCCAAAGGAAACGCGCCAATTTTTAGGACTAGCCGGAGACTATCAGCGGGTTATTAAAGAAATTTTAGCATTACCCAACTCATAATCCTTTGTACGACGCAAATGTACAAATTTTATAGATGATAAGAGACCGCAGTCTCATATTCATCGAAGATGGGTCGAGTTGTTAAGCGATTATGACTGTGACATCCGTTATCACCCCGGCAAGGCTAACGTCGTAGCCGATGCCTTGAGTAGGAAAGATCGGATTAAGCCATTGCGAGTACGAGCGCTGGGGATGATAGTCCAGTCGAACCTTTCGGACCTGATTCGAGTCGCTCAAAGTAAGGCGTTAAAAGAGGAACAATTGGAAAAGGAGGGACTTTACGGCAACGAGAAGAATTTCGAACAGCACGTGGACGAAATTCTCTATTTCAAAAATTGGGTTTGGATCCCGACCCTCCACGACCTTCGTGAATTAATCATGGACGAAGCGCATAGATCGAAATATTCCATACATCCGGGATCGGATTAGACTATTGATGATATGAATATCTGAAAGAATTTTATTATTGGCCGAGTTTGGAGAAAGTTATGGTTACGTATGTTGGTGAACATTTAAGTTATGCAAGAGATAAGGCTGCATACCGAAAACCCTTGGGAACGCCACAACGACAGAAAATTCGCCAATGATAGTGGGAATAAATTACAATGGGTTTCGGGACGCAAATTCCCAAGATATATCAAAGGCATGAGGTAAATTGGGTAATCGCGGATCGATTAACCAATCCTCGCATTTCATCCCAATCCATGTCGATTACCACAATGAATTCTCGCCCAAATTCATGATGGTGAAATGGTATCTCGTCGTGGAGTACCATTTTCAATTATCTCAGATCGAAATAGTCATCCTACTTCCATTATTGGAAGGAGGGGAAGGAAGCATCGAGAGCTTGAAGCTTTCTATGGGTGAAGTAGTTATCACCAATTTGTTAAATTGAAAATGGGCGTCGATCAAACCATAAGATTTGAATTGATTCGAGAAACAACCAATCGGATTTATAATACTTAAGATAAGTTGAAAGCAGCGCGAGATTGGCAAAGGATTTATGCCAACATTCAAAGGAAACCATTGTCGCTGGAAAGAAGTGACAAGGTATTTTAAGGCATCACCTTAGAGAGGTGATATGAGGTTTGGCAAAACCGAAAATAGCTCCTTAATATATTGGACCTCATGAGACTATCTCCATGATTGGTCATTTAGTTTATCGATTAAAGTACTCCAGGGGCTAAGTACTATACATGATGCTTTGCCATGTATACGGATTGAAAAGTACCTAAGCGATGAGTCAACGAAAGTACCAGTAAAGGAGGTACTCATAGAAAACATGCCTGATATCATAAATAATTCCGTAGAGATAGTAGACGGGAAAACTAAACAGTTTGGACACACCAAGCTTTATTGATTAAGATTAAGTGGAATTCACAGCGAGGACCAGATTATACCTGGTAACTCGAGGGTGAATTCTGAAGGAAAAACCCCCCACCTTTCCCTCGGAAGGGGATAGTGGACGTGTAAAATTTCGAGGACGAAATTTCTTAACGGGGGGAGAATGTAACGATTCCGACGAAACCCGGTATACCCTAACCGGTAGACAATAGTTACGTCATATTTAATGTCGGGTACATGAGTTACCATGGTAATTATACGAGAATACATGGTTCACTGTATTGATTGTACGTGAATGTATAATTCATCGTATTGAATATGCGATTAATCGATCGATAGTTATTGAAACCCGAACGAATCGAGGGTTCAATTATAGACGATATCTATAACATTTAGTGATGTTACGAAGCATTAATGCTTCGGGATAAGTAAATTACGGCACAGAAAAAGGATTTCGATTTAATGGTACGTCGGTACATTAAACGAAACCTTTAATACCAAACCGAGCAAGAGATGATCGATCAAGCCGAAAAAGATGCGCGATAATTAATGATATGATGTTTTAAGTTAATAAATGTCATGGTTTAAGTTTTTTAAAGTTTTTAAATCGGTTTTATATAAATTTCATTTTTAAGCCGAAAAACGACCGTTTTAACCTCGTTTTAAGCCGAATTAGACATTTAACCGAAAAACGAACTGAACCAGATTATCCAAAACATTATCCAGATCTCCGATATCCGAACATGTGGCTAAGAATGAAGAGGTGGGTCCCACCCCACCCCTTCACATTTCCGATCGGACTTAATGGGTAATACCCATTCATTTCATTCTTTTTTCTAAGCAACATGGCAACAATCTCCATCTTCCTTCCACAATATCAACTAAAAACCGAGATTTGGAGCAAGAAAACCGAGGTAAAAACCGAGTTAATCACGTTTCCATCTTCGTTTCTTGAGTTTGTTTGCAAGAAAATGAGGTTTCAAAGATGAAAACCGATTCTTGCAAGATCAAGTGATGTATACGGGTTATACAAGGGATCTTGGTCCAAGAAAGGAGTTAAACGAATCAAAAACGAATTTTTACGGTTAAATCTTTGTTTTTGGAATCATAACTGAAACCATGAAAGAAATGGCTTGATCGTGAGTGTAACTTGCTTGGTATTGTGGTATGTTGTTTGTAGGCTCTGTGTTTAGTGGTAGATAAGGCGGAAAGACGAGTTTGTAGCTTGTAGTGGCGGAAAACGTAAGGTATATTCGGTTTATGTTCGGTGTATGTGTTTTTGGACAGATTGTTGATGGTTTAGAGTTAGGTCATTAAATTTTACAGAGATGTTCTACACATGAAAATAAGAGTTCTGTGAAATTTTGGTAATTTTTGGATAAAGGATGAATATTTGGTGAATTTAATGCTCGGTTTTGGCTAAAAATGGTGAAAAATAGTTATATATCATGAAAAATTCTGGAAATTTCAGATAAGCTTTTTATATCATGTATAAGTCACAAAAAAAATTTGAGGTCAGTTGGAGAAGTCTAAGTAGGCTTTTCGGTTAAACGAGTTCTAGGGTTTTCTGGCTCGGTTTTAGTGAAAATGGCATGTAAAAGAAGATTTTGGTTCTGGAAAAATTACAGGGGACTATGTGGATGGCAGGGGACATCCAGGAGAAATTTGGGATTTTTCTAAGATCGTTTGGTATTTACGACATATTTAGTGTTTAAAACTAGATAAATAAATTTTAAATATAAGAATTAATTCTGGAAATATTTTTATAAAATTCCCCACTGTTAAAAAGTGATTTGTGCAAAATTTCAAGATCCGAGATTAAAACGGATAATTATTTGTGCTAATTATCAAACTTTTAAAGTTAAAACGCGTAAACCGGTGAAGTTCGCTTAAGCGAGCTGACTGGTGTATAAAAACCCTAAAAATGAACTATTTTCATATAATTGAGTTAAACAAGTAAAAATAAATCATCCGAACATAATTCGGATGATTTGAGTAATTTTAACCTATTTTAAAAGTTTCCGGTACGCCAAAGACGGAAACGAGTCCCGCGGCCAATCGGGACGTCTAAACCGAGCTCTAATTTCACATCTTTAATTAAATTATCAGTCAACCACTACTCTCGGGTCGTGTGTGACCAAACTCATTTTTTATAAAACATAAAAACGGGTAACCGTGCTAGGCACGCAAAACGGGGAAAACAAGCTATTAGAAAATTTGACTGTTGAACTCTAAACGACATCACAATCTGAGTCCGGAGAAGTGTTTCTGGGTTAACCCTGCCCCCAGAACGGGTACAGTGCTGGGTTAACAGTGTCCCCAGATGTACCGGTTAACTTGGTTAAAGTTATATTAATAATGAGTGTATAGTAACGATCGTAGGGATCATATTACAGATTGGACGTGTTAACTGATAATGATTGTTGTTACCTGCTTGCATGTGCTAAGGTGAGTTTCACGAGCCCCTTTTTCTGAACTGTTTTCGAATATTTTCTCGGGGCGGAAGCATGTTTTTACTGAAATGTTTAAATACATACTGAACGCATGGACTTGCGTGGATTTATATATATTTTATTGTACGGGAATCGTACGGAAATGTACTAAGATGGTAATTGTCTGAGTTTAACATTCTAAGGCCCCGGAACACGAGTGATTAACTGAAAGCCGGTAGAGTGTGGATAGTACTATTGGTTTGACAAACCCAACTGGTCCGGCATGGATTTGCTGATGTTTCCCAGCCAGTTGCACATGTCTATTTTGTTGTTATTTATTTTGCTATGTAATGTTAGACATAGCGGTTTGGGGCAGTTCCGTGGGTGGGGGATATGCCACGGAGGTTGTGTGTGATAGTCAGAGGTTTCACTTGTGGGCTCAGCATAATTACATCGATAATAGTATTATTTTATGATAATGATTTATCATGGTTTACTCGAATTGTGAAACTCACCAACTATTCATAGTTGACCCGTTTTCTCACATGCTTTTCAGGTACAACTAAGATGAAGTGATTGCTTACGTGCTAAGTGCTTGATGTGTGTAAGATTTGCGTGCGGAATGTTAGGATACATTATAATAAATAGAATTATGTATCGTATTGTATGATGTGTGTATCACCTAGACGGTAATGAAATACGAGATAATGTAATTTTGAAGTATATTAATGTATTCAGTTTTCTTTATAAGCAATGTGGTTGATATCAGAGGTGTCTGTCGCACCCCGTTTACGTTTCCGCTGCGGTTACGGGGTGTTACACTCGAGCCTTGCCTTTTTGATTTTCTTCAACTCAGAATTCCCTTCAAACATTTCAAGAATTGCATCATACATAGCCTTGGCAGTGGTATGATGTGCAACCTTGGTCAGAATTTCCCAACACAAACCCAATTTGATCATTGCAAGAGCTCGATCATCCACTTTCCTCATCCTATCACCAACGGCTTGGTTTGCATTCTTGATGGAATTCCACATGTCTACGTCATTGTTACAAACTACAGCTTCGAACAAAACTTTCCACTTAACATAGTTTTCCTATCCATAGAGCCTAGGAATTTTGTTAGTGGAGTCCTCCTGCTCCTCGTAACCAGACATTTTGTAAAATATTTTAAAGGAAACACAAAGACTTAAAAGAAATTTTGATTTAAAACTATAATTTAAACTTTTCTGAAAATTATCAGATCTGAGGTATGATTCTCAGATCTGATGAATCTGGTCCGAATAAAGCAAGATTAAGAATGACGATAAACAAGTTCTAGGGAAAAAGAAACTTTTAAACCGTAAAACAAGGCAGGTCTGAGCAAAGAAGAACATAACAGCTGACGTCACTCTCCAATGGAACGCTACTCAGCTGACATCACCCTTTGTCCTCAAATCAAACATATCCACTTTTGGCGTTTGTTTTTGACAGCCAGAACTCAAAGTCCTTTCTGTTCTTGCATACAGTTTCGCCGCGGACATTATCTGTTGGTCTCGATTGATCACTCAATCCATCTATGTCGTAACCCACACAAAGAGTGTTGACAAGAAGGTTAACGACGTGGCTAGATTGGAGAAGAATATTAGTGTATTAAAGGCGAAATCAATAACACACTAATATTAGTGTATTAAAGGCGAAATCAATAACACACTAGTTGTTGCTTGAAGGACACAATAAAGACACACACACACAGATTCACTCAAAAGATTTTCATAAATAGTAAGTTGATTACAAAAAGGAAACCATTAGGGTTCTAAGAAAATAATGATATGATTCTACGCAGAATATCCGTAAGAATATGTCAGCCATCAAATCGTTGTCAATCAATTCAGGTGTATGTCAAGCGTCCGTCCTTAAGGCGTGCCCTAGAACATTCTATTTATAGGCATGCTACCTGACAGTTGTCATACCTTTATAGAAATCCTAATCATTAATACATATTCAGAAAATCATATTACAAAATATACTAAGTGTAAAACAGGCCTTCGGGTAGACTATGTGTCTTTTATCATCATCGAGTAGACCTGGTAACCTTGAAGTGTGCTGGTGAACAATTCTCCAAGTAGACTCTATTGGTGTATTTTCCTTAGAAGATACGCACCTAGCAGACTTCAATCTTCCTAACCATAGCAAACTTTGAATCCCTTCATGAATCCCTTCAACTCTTTGTTAAATAATAACTTATTAAGCAAACAAAAGTGTGCTAGTAGCACTGTTTGACTCGTGCTGGTAGCACTGTAGCTAGCTCGGAGTTGAACCTTGCTAGAGAAAGTCCTTTAAATTTTTCAAGAATAACTTTCCCAAAGCATGCTCGGATTACTGTTTATTAATTGAACCTTGCTAGATCTTCCAAATTACTTGGCTTTATTAGCTTGGTTTAGTCAAGGGTTTGCTAGAAAGAAAACTGTGCTTGACTTGAAGAACACCTTGCTAGACGAAGTGAACCCTGCTCGGATTATTACTAAAGAAGACTTCACGAAGATAACTTTGCCCGGAAGGCAAAATACCTTGCTAGGCTTAAGTAAAAGCTTGCTCGGACGTCCAAGTGTGCCCGATGCCAATACTTAGTCATTTTCAGGGAGGTTGAGAAGATTCCAGTATTCCTTAAGTCCATTTTCTCATCCCATCATTATCTCGTCCCATGTTTTGGGCATTCCGTCCCTACCAGTCAGTGTTCGGATCAAATCATCACTTTTCACATTTTTGCGGAAAGCTCCTCTCAGCATATCTTCGTTGTTCCCGCCGATATTGAGACTTTCATTGTTAAATCGAGGTATGAAATCCTTGATAGATTCATTGTTTCGTCTCACTACGTCTAGTATATCAAAAGGGTCAGGAGTGTGCTTCTTCTTCTGACTGAAATTTGGCTGCAAAGTCATCCTAGTTCTTAATTTGTCCGTCTAGCAACTTCTCAAGCCACTCCCGTGCTGCATCAGTAAATGTTAATGCGAACATGTGGCACTAGTAGGTAAGAGTCCACCCACTGACTCCTCCCACAGCCACAAAGTTCAATAAGTGATCGTTGGGATCAGTCATCCCATCGTATTTCCCTACGAATGTTGGGATTTTCGCATTGACCGGGAATGGAGTAGTTGTAATACGTGCAATAAACATTGATTTTACAGCGAAAGATACAGGACGATACGGCTTGGTAAAGCCTCCTCCGCGTCACTATGGTATTCGGCATGGCGAACTGTCGCACGCGGGCGACTAGTCTGCTCCCAACCATGAAGTCTTCTATCTCCGCTATGAATGCTGACAGCACTCGGACGGTACGATGGATCAAAACTTTCAAATTCTTCTCTGTGGGAGGGTGGACGTGTAACCCTGCGAGGATAACCACATCCTCTCCTAACAAACTCGTCTTCTGGAAACCCCTCAGTTTGAAGGCTTCCGCGTATTTGACTATTTCTTGTAACATCCTAAAATTTTTATAATGTTAAATAAAAGAAAGTTATGTTTAGTGATTTCACGTTTTAGTTATTTAATGTCGAGTAAGGAACGGGTCATGGGCTTAGATTACGTAAGATGGGTTAAATGAGAATGGGCCTTGGGTCCGTGGGCTTGAGAGATATAAATACCCATCCCAAGCCCAAGATATCATTTTATTTCCATCTTTCTCTTTTACACACTCAAAAACACACACATAACCGACCGAGATCCGAAGTCGAGACCCGAGATTTTGCTGGTAGATCTGAGTTGGAAAGGTAAGAACTAATCCCGCAAAGCTAATATTACTGAAAATGGTTAGGATTTGACGGGTTAATCGGACCCGAAACACAACTGCCCAAATCGGACCCCTAAAATGTCGATTTTAGGCCGATTTGATGGTTGGGATTTGTAGGCGCCGATCATACGATTCCGTGGGTACCAAAATCGAGTTATTTGGCTAAGAAACGAAGGAGTTATGGGCAAACAGATCTGCAGCGCGACAACTTCGCCTTCATCTGGGCAACTTCGCCTTCAAGCGATGAACTTCGCCTGCAAGCTAAGTTCGCCTGATGAACTTCGCCTGCAAGCCAAGTTCGCCTGATGATAAGTTCGCCTGAAGCCAAGTTCGCCTGATGGCAACTTCGCTGAAATGGTAACTTCGCCTAAAAGCCAAGTTCGCCTGAGGTTTAACTTCGCCTAAAAGCCAAGTTCGCCTGAGGTTTAACTTCGCCTAAAAGCCAAGTTCGCCTAAGGTTTAACTTCGCCTAAAAGCCAAGTTCGCCTGAGGTTTAACTTCGCCTAAAAGCCAAGTTCGCCTAAGGTTTAACTTCGCCTGAAGCCAAGTTCGCCTAAGGTTTAACTTCGCCTGAAGCCAAGTTCGCCTAAGGTTTAACTTCGCCTAAAGTGAAGTTCGCTTAGAAAATAAATTAAAAACCTAATGGAAAATGTGTTAAGGCAGTTATCGAAAATAAAATTTTTCCTGCCAGGGGCTCTGCCCCTTGGACCCCGCTAGGGGCTGCCGCCCCTAGAACCCCGCTGCCAGGGACGCTGCCCCCGGACCCCCGTTCGTTGTGGGTCATATATAGATAGAAATACAAAACGAGAAGTAGTAGTTAATTGATATGTGTAATTAATATACAGTTAGCCGAGCCCAGTTAAAGAAAGGAATTACGATCAACGGCGAGCGTAACAGGATCCAGGTGAGTTTCTAGCCCCATTCCTTGTTATGTTTTCGGGGCTGTGTGCATACTTGATGTGTTGTTAATACATTTATCCTAAGTGATAAGTGTATGCCATATGTGATATATGTGATATGTATGAATGATTGCTTGATGGTTCGTGAACGATCTTCGGATATTGCACGTACTGTCAGGTTGTAACGTTATAAAGCCATATGCGATATATGTGATATGTATGAATGATTGCTTGATGGTTCGTGAACGATCTTCGGATATTGCACGTACTGTCAGGTTGCAACGTTATAAATATGGCAAGTATGATATGTATGTTTATGTGTATGAACGTAATAAAGTTAATAAAAGAAGGAAATGACGGTTGTATGGTTACGAAAAGGGTACCAAGCCCTAATAATACTCGAGGTATGTTGCATGGTTGTATAGTAACGAAGAGGGAACTGAACCCTACTAATATTCGAAAGCAAGGGACCAGACCCTTATAATATCTGTGATGTTAGGGACCAGACCCTAATAATATCTGTGATGTTAGGGACCAGACCCTCATAATATCTGTGATGTTAGGGACCAGACCCTTATAATATCTGTGATGTTAGGGACCAGACCCTTATAATATCTGTGATGTTAGGGACCAGACCCTTATAATATCTGTGACGTTAGGGACCAGACCCTTATAATATCTGTGAGGTTATAGGGCGAAAGGCTCTTTAAAACGTATGATTATGAATGTAAAGAAAGTATGTAAGTAAGAAAGAAAGTATGTAAGTAAGAATGAAGGTATGAGTACTTATGTGTGTATAAAAGAAAGTTATGAGGTTAAGTACGTATGTATGTAAGAAGATGTTGTATAGTATTGTATGATTAACTAGAACTCACTCAGCGTAGCTGACTTTTAGTATGCACGCAGGTGAGTAGGTTGAGACAGCTGGCTTGAGTGGAGGACACATGGCAGAAGACTAAAGCCTGGCATCTGAAGATCTGATATGTTTTATAAGTTATGTTTTGATTTTGAAAGACAAGAGGAATGTTTTAAGTCATGATTATGAATCGATATGTAATGTTTTATGAAAGTTTTATATTCCGCGTAAAGTTTTTAATTAACTCTGATATTTAGAACTGTGTTTATGAGTAAATCCAACACGAAAGTAGGGTTACCGGTAACGGGGCCTTACAAGTTGGTATCAGAGCAAAGTTCGAGAGATTTAAGCATCCTACATGCTTAGACTCGAACAGAGAATGGGATTTAAGTAAGAAAAGAAAGAAGATGCCAGTTCAAGAATGCCATGTGTCGCTCAAGCAAGATCAGTAAAGGTGAAAGGTATGATTAAATGATATACGTTAATGAGAAAGAAAAGATATGAGAATGGTACGGATAGGAATAATTGATTGTTTTGAATTGACTAACTACTTAAGTAGAACCGGCACAAATAGACTCATAAAAGGAAGTGTATAGGACGCGGAAAGTAACGTGATCAGCTAATCACAACTGGCCACTGTTATTACCTGTTAGCCTTACTATCCTTGTACTAGATAGTTCCTTGAGTGATGATGTTTGTGTTTTCCCCTTTAGAATACTAATGGCTGGAGCTGGAGAATTTGTTGAAACTGGGGGTCGCACTGGGCGTCGTGGCAGGCCTCGTCTTGTCCGGCAACCCTCGGTGGAAGAAGCTTCCCACACCGAAGATGAAGGAAGCGCAGCTGGAGGAGACCAGAACAACAACGAAGAAGTTCAACTTAGCCCCGCAGTTCAAGCAGCCATCGTTCAGGCTGTAGTTGCTGCTGTGAAGAACCTGAATCCCGAAGGATCTGCTGGAAGCCGTGAGCGAACTGCTGAAGGGGCGGGTGGTGATGGTAGAAAGGATGGGGAAGGTGAAAGAGGGGCCTCGAGTGGGGATAAGTCTGTGAAAGTCGATGATAGGAGAGGAGGACAAGGTGGGTGCAGCTATAAGTCCTTCAAAGGTTGTGACCCGCCTAAGCTGACTGGTTTAGGAGACGCAATCGCTACTCTCCAGTGGATAACCGCTATGGACAAGGTTATCCGCATTAGCGAATGCCGTCCCGACCAAGCTGTGGGTTATGCTACTCAGTCATTCGTAGATGAGGCTATGTATTGGTGGGAGAGTGTGGAGCAGAGGAAGACCCGTGAAGAGATCAAAGAGATGAAGTGGGAAGATTTGAAAGAGTTGGTAATGAAGAAGTTCTGTGTAGATGCCGAGGTTGAAAGAACGGAGATGAAGTTCCAGAATTTAATAGCCGGTATGATGACGCATCGTGAGTATACCACGGAGTTCAACCGACTATCTAGGTTGGTGCCTGACATGGTTGACACTGAGGTCAAGAGAATCAAATGTTATGTGAGGGGGTTGCCACAAAAGGTCCGCATGTTAGTCAGGGCGATTCAACCTGCTACTTTTGATTCGGCTGTTGGACTCGCGGAAATGGTCTATGCTGACGTGGCCGCGGATGATAGGGTGGAAAGGGACGAAGAGAAAGAGAAGAAAGGGGTCACTCCTGCTAAACGACCCGGTACTCAGTTATGGAACTCCAAGGATAAGAAACAGAAAGTGTGGGAGAAGAGATCGTGTAAGACCTGCGGGAAGAGGCATGGTGGTGAGTGCAAGTGGGGTAAAAGTTCTAATGTTTGTCTCAAATGTGGAAAGGCTCATGGTGGAGAATGCAGAATGGGGTCGAATGCCTGTTATAAGTGCGGGAAGGTAGGGCATTATGCCAATGAGTGCAGTGCGAAGCCAGCATGTTACAAATGTGGCAAGACAGGCCATATGTCAAGGGAGTGCACTGAAGTTGTAGCTGGAGGTACTGGAAAGAAGGATGCCGATCAAGCTAGGCCCAGAACTAGAGCCTACATGCTGACCCAGGAACAAGCCAGGCAGATTCCGGATGTCGTCACAGGTACGTTTCTAGTGAACGATGTTTCCGCTTCTGTATTATTTGATTCTGGTGCGAATAGAAGTTTTGTAGCTACGACGTTTAGTAAACTAGCTAAAATGAAAGGCTGCCGAGTGTCTGAAACTTTTGTAGTAGAAACCGCAAGTGACACTTCGGTGAAAATAACAAAAATGGTTAAGAATTGTAAGATAGTGTTAGAGGGACATGAGTTCCCTGTTACTTTGTATGTTATGGCCTTAGGAGGGTTCGATGTAGTCTTGGGTATGGATTGGTTGTCTGAGTTTGAGGCTCAGATAGTATGTAAAAGTAAGATGATAAGGTTAAAGTCATTGGATGGTAGTGCGGTGACGGTTTATGGTGATAAGGAGAGTTATGGGCTTAATGTCATTTCGATGATAAAAGCCGAGGGTTTGTTAAGGCGAGGGTGCGGTGCCTACCTGGCGTATGTTGTCAACGCTACGGCCGAGACGAAAGAAATGAAGAATGTTCCTATTGTGCGCGACTACCCAGAAGTATTCCCTGAGGATCTTCCGGGGTTGCCACCTGAGCGAGAGATAGAATTTCAGATAGATTTAATACCAGGAGCCCAGCCCGTCGCGAAAGCGCCTTACCGTCTAGCACCGTCCGAGATGAAGGAATTAATGTCCCAACTGCAAGAACTCCTCGACAAGGGTTTTATCAGACCGAGTGTTTCTCCGTGGGGCGCACCGGTTTTGTTTGTGAAGAAAAAGGATGGAAGTATGAGAATGTGCATAGACTATCGTGAGTTGAATAAGCTTACGGTAAAGAATAGATACCCCTTGCCTAGGATTGACGATCTGTTTGACCAACTGCAAGGTTCGAGTTGGTTCTCACGAATAGATCTCAGATCAGGCTACCATCAGCTGAAGGTGAAAGAGGTAGACATCCCTAAAACAGCGTTCCGAACGCGGTATGGACACTACGAGTTCCTTGTAATGTCATTCGGTCTAACAAATGCTCCTGCAGCATTTATGGACATGATGAATAGGGTGTGTCGACCGATGTTGGATAAGTCGGTTATCGTCTTCATCGATGATATATTGATTTATTCAAAGAGTGAGTCTGACCATGCCGAGCATCTGAGAGAGGTATTGGAAGTTCTGAAGAAAGAAAGGTTGTACGCCAAGTTTTCGAAGTGCGCATTCTGGTTAAGAGAAGTGCAATTTTTAGGTCATGTGGTTAATCCGGAGGGGATTACCGTGGACCCAGCTAAGATTGAAGCGATAACGAATTGGAAGACTCCGCAGAATCCGACTGATATACGAAGCTTCCTAGGGTAGCTGGCTACTATAGGAGATTCATCGAAGGTTTCTCCAAGATAGCCGCACCGCTGACCGGTATGACCCGAAAGACGATAGTATTCAATTGGGGAAAGTTTCAGGAGGAAGCCTTTGAAGAATTGAAGAAGAGACTCACGCAAGCTCCAATCCTTACTTTACCCGATGGTGATGAGGATTTTGTTGTTTGTGCTGATGCCTCGCATCAAGGGTTAGGTTGCGTGTTGATGCAACGAGGGAAGGTGATAGCCTACGCGTCTAGACAGTTGAAGGTCCATGAGAGTACTTATCCGACGCATGATTTGGAGTTAGCAGCTGTAGTGCATGCTCTTAAGATATGGAGGCATTATCTATACGGCACTAAGTGTACTATCTATACCGATCATAAGAGTTTAAAGTACTTCTTCGAGCAGAAAGAACTGAACATGAGACAGAGAAGATGGTTAGAATTGATAAAGGATTACGACTGTGAGATTAAGTATTACCCCGGTAAGGCTAACGTGGTCGCTGATGCGTTAAGTCGTAAGAATGAGGAAGTCCTTGTAACCGTGAAGTCATATAAGTTGATCATGAACTCAAGTCTTTTTGAAGGAATCATCAAAGTGCAGTCAGAAGTGTTAGTAGACGAAGGGTTATTAAAGAAAGAAAGGATTTATGGCCAGCAAGATGAGTTGATGGAAAACACTCATGGAGTTAAAACTAGATTTGACCGTATGTGGATTCCACGCCATGGTGATCTTAGAAGTCGAATCTTAGATGAAGCTCATAAGTCAAGGTACTCAATCCATCCTGGAGCTACAAAGATGTACCAAGACTTGAAAAGAGATTACTGGTGGCCAGGAATGAAGAATGATGTAGTGGATTATGTTAGTAAGTGCTTAACTTGCTTACAAGTCAAGGCCGAGCACCAAAAGCCTTATGGGAAGATGCAACCGCTAGAGATACCTGAGTGGAAATGGGAACACATCACCATGGATTTCATAACTAAGCTACCTCGTACAGCTAAGCATCATGATACCATCTGGGTGATTGTGGACCGTTTGACCAAGAGTGCTCACTTTCTGCCCATACGAGAGGCCATCTCGTCAGAAACGTTAGCAAGCTTGTTCATCAAGGAAGTGGTAACCAAGCATGGAGTACCGTTATCGATCGTGTCTGATAGGGATACACGGTTTACTTCGAGGTTCTGGAAGAAATTTCATGAAGCTATGGGGACGAGGTTGAACATCAGTACGGCGTATCATCCTCAAACCGATGGACAGTCTGAAAGGACGATCCAAACCCTTGAGGATATGCTACGTGCTTGCGTTTTAGATTTTGGTGGAAGTTGGGATGATCATCTGCATCTGGCAGAGTTCTCCTATAACAACAGTTACCATTCGAGTATTGGTATGCCACCGTTTGAGATGCTGTACGGTAGACGATGTAGAACCCCGGTGTGTTGGGGTGAGATTGGTCAGAAGGAAATGGGAAGTATAGAAGTGGTTCAAGAAACGTCATCAAAGTTCGATCAGATCAAAGCAAGAATGAAAGCCGCTCAAGACAGACAAAAGTCTTATGCGGATAAGCGGCGACGACCAATTGAGTTTAACGTTGGCGACTATGTGATGCTTAAGGTCTCGCCTTGGAAAGGAATTATCCGTTTTAGAAAGAGAGGGAAGCTAAGTCCGAGGTACATTGGACCATTTAAAATTTTGTATCGTGTGGGGGAAGTAGCTTATAAGCTGGATTTACCCGATGAGTTAGAAGGAATTCATTCAACCTTCCATGTTTCTCATCTGAGGAAGTGTCTAGCTGATGACACGTCTCACGTGCCATTAATGGACATCGAGGTTGATGAACAATTGAACTACATCGAGCAACCGATAAAGATCGTTGATCGCAAGGAGAAGCAGCTTCGTCACAAGATTATACCCTTGGTAAAAGTGATATGGAAACACCGCAAGGGATCAGATGCTACTTGGGAAGTCGAGGATGAGATGCGCAAGTTTTACCCTAGTTTGTTTATGTAATAGTTAGGTTTCGGGGACGAAACCTCCTTAAGGGGGGAAGACTTGTAACATCCTAAAATTTTTATAATGTTAAATAAAAGAAAGTTATGTTTAGTGATTTCACGTTTTAGTTATTTAATGTCGAGTAAGGAACGGGTCATGGGCTTAGATTACGTAAGATGGGTTAAATGAGAATGGGCCTTGGGTCCGTGGGCTTGAGAGATATAAATACCCATCCCAAGCCCAAGATATCATTTTATTTCCATCTTTCTCTTTTACACACTCAAAAACACACACATAACCGACCGAGATCCGAAGTCGAGACCCGAGATTTTGCTGGTAGATCTGAGTTGGAAAGGTAAGAACTAATCCCGCAAAGCTAATATTACTGAAAATGGTTAGGATTTGACGGGTTAATCGGACCCGAAACACAACTGCCCAAATCGGACCCCTAAAACGTCGATTTTAGGCCGATTTGATGGTTGGGATTTGTAGGCGCCGATCATACGATTCCGTGGGTACCAAAATCGAGTTATTTGGCTAAGAAACGAAGGAGTTATGGGCAAACAGATCTGCAGCGCGACAACTTCGCCTTCATCTGGGCAACTTCGCCTTCAAGCGATGAACTTCGCCTGCAAGCTAAGTTCGCCTGATGAACTTCGCCTGCAAGCCAAGTTCGCCTGATGATAAGTTCGCCTGAAGCCAAGTTCGCCTGATGGCAACTTCGCTGAAATGGTAACTTCGCCTAAAAGCCAAGTTCGCCTGAGGTTTAACTTCGCCTAAAAGCCAAGTTCGCCTGAGGTTTAACTTCGCCTAAAAGCCAAGTTCGCCTAAGGTTTAACTTCGCCTAAAAGCCAAGTTCGCCTGAGGTTTAACTTCGCCTAAAAGCCAAGTTCGCCTAAGGTTTAACTTCGCCTGAAGCCAAGTTCGCCTAAGGTTTAACTTCGCCTGAAGCCAAGTTCGCCTAAGGTTTAACTTCGCCTAAAGTGAAGTTCGCTTAGAAAATAAATTAAAAACCTAATGGAAAATGTGTTAAGGCAGTTATCGAAAATAAAATTTTTCCAGCCAGGGGCTCTGCCCCTTGGACCCCGCTAGGGGCTGCCGCCCCTAGAACCCCGCTGCCAGGGGCGCTGCCCCCGGACCCCCGTTCATTGTGGGTCATATATAGATAGAAATACAAAACGAGAAGTAGTAGTTAATTGATATGTGTAATTAATATACAGTTAGCCGAGCCCAGTTAAAGAAAGGAATTACGATCAACGGCGAGCGTAACAGGATCCAGGTGAGTTTCTAGCCCCATTCCTTGTTATGTTTTCGGGGCTGTGTGCATACTTGATGTGTTGTTAATACATTTATCCTAAGTGATAAGTGTATGCCATATGTGATATATGTGATATGTATGAATGATTGCTTGATGGTTCGTGAACGATCTTCGGATATTGCACGTACTGTCAGGTTGTAACGTTATAAAGCCATATGCGATATATGTGATATGTATGAATGATTGCTTGATGGTTCGTGAACGATCTTCGGATATTGCACGTACTGTCAGGTTGCAACGTTATAAATATGGCAAGTATGATATGTATGTTTATGTGTATGAACGTAATAAAGTTAATAAAAGAAGGAAATGACGGTTGTATGGTTACGAAAAGGGTACCAAGCCCTAATAATACTCGAGGTATGTTGCATGGTTGTATAGTAACGAAGAGGGAACTGAACCCTACTAATATTCGAAAGCAAGGGACCAGACCCTTATAATATCTGTGATGTTAGGGACCAGACCCTAATAATATCTGTGATGTTAGGGACCAGACCCTCATAATATCTGTGATGTTAGGGACCAGACCCTTATAATATCTGTGATGTTAGGGACCAGACCCTTATAATATCTGTGATGTTAGGGACCAGACCTTTATAATATCTGTGACGTTAGGGACCAGACCCTTATAATATCTGTGAGGTTATAGGGCGAAAGGCTCTTTAAAACGTATGATTATGAATGTAAAGAAAGTATGTAAGTAAGAAAGAAAGTATGTAAGTAAGAATGAAGGTATGAGTACTTATGTGTGTATAAAAGAAAGTTATGAGGTTAAGTACGTATGTATGTAAGAAGATGTTGTATAGTATTGTATGATTAACTAGAACTCACTCAGCGTAGCTGACTTTTAGTATGCACGCAGGTGAGTAGGTTGAGACAGCTGGCTTGAGTGGAGGACACATGGCAGAAGACTAAAGCCTGGCATCTGAAGATCTGATATGTTTTATAAGTTATGTTTTGATTTTGAAAGACAAGAGGAATGTTTTAAGTCATGATTATGAATCGATATGTAATGTTTTATGAAAGTTTTATATTCCGCGTAAAGTTTTTAATTAACTCTGATATTTAGAACTGTGTTTATGAGTAAATCCAACACGAAAGTAGGGTTACCGGTAACGGGGCCTTACAAGTTGGTATCAGAGCAAAGTTCGAGAGATTTAAGCATCCTACATGCTTAGACTCGAACAGAGAATGGGATTTAAGTAAGAAAAGAAAGAAGATGCCAGTTCAAGAATGCCATGTGTCGCTCAAGCAAGATCAGTAAAGGTGAAAGGTATGATTAAATGATATACGTTAATGAGAAAGAAAAGATATGAGAATGGTACGGATAGGAATAATTGATTGTTTTGAATTGACTAACTACTTAAGTAGAACCGGCACAAATAGACTCATAAAAGGAAGTGTATAGGACGCGGAAAGTAACGTGATCAGCTAATCACAACTGGCCACTGTTATTACCTGTTAGCCTTACTATCCTTGTACTAGATAGTTCCTTGAGTGATGATGTTTGTGTTTTCCCCTTTAGAATACTAATGGCTGGAGCTGGAGAATTTGTTGAAACTGGGGGTCGCACTGGGCGTCGTGGCAGGCCTCGTCTTGTCCGGCAACCCTCGGTGGAAGAAGCTTCCCACACCGAAGATGAAGGAAGCGCAGCTGGAGGAGACCAGAACAACAACGAAGAAGTTCAACTTAGCCCCGCAGTTCAAGCAGCCATCGTTCAGGCTGTAGTTGCTGCTGTGAAGAACCTGAATCCCGAAGGATCTGCTGGAAGCCGTGAGCGAACTGCTGAAGGGGCGGGTGGTGATGGTAGAAAGGATGGGGAAGGTGAAAGAGGGGCCTCGAGTGGGGATAAGTCTGTGAAAGTCGATGATAGGAGAGGAGGACAAGGTGGGTGCAGCTATAAGTCCTTCAAAGGTTGTGACCCGCCTAAGCTGACTGGTTTAGGAGACGCAATCGCTACTCTCCAGTGGATAACCGCTATGGACAAGGTTATCCGCATTAGCGAATGCCGTCCCGACCAAGCTGTGGGTTATGCTACTCAGTCATTCGTAGATGAGGCTATGTATTGGTGGGAGAGTGTGGAGCAGAGGAAGACCCGTGAAGAGATCAAAGAGATGAAGTGGGAAGATTTGAAAGAGTTGGTAATGAAGAAGTTCTGTGCAGATGCCGAGGTTGAAAGAACGGAGATGAAGTTCCAGAATTTAATAGCCGGTATGATGACGCATCGTGAGTATACCACGGAGTTCAACCGACTATCTAGGTTGGTGCCTGACATGGTTGACACTGAGGTCAAGAGAATCAAATGTTATGTGAGGGGGTTGCCACAAAAGGTCCGCATGTTAGTCAGGGCGATTCAACCTGCTACTTTTGATTCGGCTGTTGGACTCGCGGAAATGGTCTATGCTGACGTGGCCGCGGATGATAGGGTGGAAAGGGACGAAGAGAAAGAGAAGAAAGGGGTCACTCCTGCTAAACGACCCGGTACTCAGTTATGGAACTCCAAGGATAAGAAACAGAAAGTGTGGGAGAAGAGATCGTGTAAGACCTGCGGGAAGAGGCATGGTGGTGAGTGCAAGTGGGGTAAAAGTTCTAATGTTTGTCTCAAATGTGGAAAGGCTCATGGTGGAGAATGCAGAATGGGGTCGAATGCCTGTTATAAGTGCGGGAAGGTAGGGCATTATGCCAATGAGTGCAGTGCGAAGCCAGCATGTTACAAATGTGGCAAGACAGGCCATATGTCAAGGGAGTGCACTGAAGTTGTAGCTGGAGGTACTGGAAAGAAGGATGCCGATCAAGCTAGGCCCAGAACTAGAGCCTACATGCTGACCCAGGAACAAGCCAGGCAGATTCCGGATGTCGTCACAGGTACGTTTCTAGTGAACGATGTTTCCGCTTCTGTATTATTTGATTCTGGTGCGAATAGAAGTTTTGTAGCTACGACGTTTAGTAAACTAGCTAAAATGAAAGGCTGCCGAGTGTCTGAAACTTTTGTAGTAGAAACCGCAAGTGACACTTCGGTGAAAATAACAAAAATGGTTAAGAATTGTAAGATAGTGTTAGAGGGACATGAGTTCCCTGTTACTTTGTATGTTATGGCCTTAGGAGGGTTCGATGTAGTCTTGGGTATGGATTGGTTGTCTGAGTTTGAGGCTCAGATAGTATGTAAAAGTAAGATGATAAGGTTAAAGTCATTGGATGGTAGTGCGGTGACGGTTTATGGTGATAAGGAGAGTTATGGGCTTAATGTCATTTCGATGATAAAAGCCGAGGGTTTGTTAAGGCGAGGGTGCGGTGCCTACCTGGCGTATGTTGTCAACGCTACGGCCGAGACGAAAGAAATGAAGAACGTTCCTATTGTGCGCGACTACCCAGAAGTATTCCCTGAGGATCTTCCGGGGTTGCCACCTGAGCGAGAGATAGAATTTCAGATAGATCTAGTACCAGGAGCCCAGCCCGTCGCGAAAGCGCCTTACCGTCTAGCACCGTCCGAGATGAAGGAATTGATGTCCCAACTGCAAGAACTCCTCGACAAGGGTTTTATCAGACCGAGTGTTTCTCCGTGGGGCGCACCGGTTTTGTTTGTGAAGAAAAAGGATGGAAGTATGAGAATGTGCATAGACTATCGTGAGTTGAATAAGCTTACGGTAAAGAATAGATACCCCTTGCCTAGGATTGACGATCTGTTTGACCAACTGCAAGGTTCGAATTGGTTCTCACGAATAGATCTCAGATCAGGCTACCATCAACTGAAGGTAAAGGAGGCAGACGTCCCTAAGACAGCGTTCCGAACGCGATATGGGCACTACGAGTTCCTCGTAATGTCATTCGGTCTAACAAATGCTCCTGCAGCATTTATGGACATGATGAACAGGGTGTGTCGACCAATGTTGGATAAGTCAGTTATCGTTTTCATTGATGACATATTAATATATTCAAGGAGCGAGTCTGACCATGCGGAGCATTTGAGAGAAGTATTGGAAGTTCTGAAGAAAGAGAAGTTGTATGCCAAGTTTTCGAAATGCGCGTTCTGGTTAAGAGAAGTGCAATTTTTAGGTCACGTAATTAATTCGGAAGGGATTACCGTGGACCCAGCTAAGATTGAGGCGATAACGAATTGGAAGACTCCGCAGAATCCGACTGATATACGAAGTTTCCTAGGGTTAGCCGGCTACTACAGGAGATTCATCGAAGGTTTCTCCAAGATAGCCGCACCGCTGACCGGTATGACCCGAAAGTCGATAGTATTCAGTTGGGGAAAATTTCAAGAAGAAGCCTTTGAAGAATTAAAGAGAAGACTCACGCAAGCTCCAATCCTTGCTCTACCCGATGGTGACGAGGATTTCGTTGTGTGTGCTGATGCCTCGCATCAAGGGCTAGGTTGCGTGTTGATGCAACGAGGGAAAGTGATAGCTTACGCGTCTAGACAGTTGAAGGTCCATGAGAGTACTTATCCGACGCATGATTTGGAGTTAGCAGCCGTAGTGCATGCTCTTAAGATATGGAGGCATTATCTGTACGGTACTAAGTGTACTATCTATACAGATCATAAGAGTTTAAAGTACTTTTTCGAGCAGAAAGAATTGAACATGAGGCAGAGAAGATGGTTAGAATTGATAAAGGACTACGACTGTGAGATTAAGTATTACCCCGGTAAAGCTAACGTGGTCGCTGATGCGCTAAGTCGTAAAAATGAGGAAGTCCTATCAACCGTGAAGTCATACCAGCTGATTGTGAACTCAAGTCTTTTGACGGGTTAATCGGACCCGAAACACAACTGCCCAAATCGGACCCCTAAAACGTCGATTTTAGGCCGATTTGATGGTTGGGATTTGTAGGCGCCGATCATACGATTCCGTGGGTACCAAAATCGAGTTATTTGGCTAAGAAACGAAGGAGTTATGGGCAAACAGATCTGCAGCGCGACAACTTCGCCTTCATCTGGGCAACTTCGCCTTCAAGCGATGAACTTCGCCTGCAAGCTAAGTTCGCCTGATGAACTTCGCCTGCAAGCCAAGTTCGCCTGATGATAAGTTCGCCTGAAGCCAAGTTCGCCTGATGGCAACTTCGCTGAAATGGTAACTTCGCCTAAAAGCCAAGTTCGCCTGAGGTTTAACTTCGCCTAAAAGCCAAGTTCGCCTGAGGTTTAACTTCGCCTAAAAGCCAAGTTCGCCTAAGGTTTAACTTCGCCTAAAAGCCAAGTTCGCCTGAGGTTTAACTTCGCCTAAAAGCCAAGTTCGCCTAAGGTTTAACTTCGCCTGAAGCCAAGTTCGCCTAAGGTTTAACTTCGCCTGAAGCCAAGTTCGCCTAAGGTTTAACTTCGCCTAAAGTGAAGTTCGCTTAGAAAATAAATTAAAAACCTAATGGAAAATGTGTTAAGGCAGTTATCGAAAATAAAATTTTTCCAGCCAGGGGCTCTGCCCCTTGGACCCCGCTAGGGGCTGCCGCCCCTAGAACCCCGCTGCCAGGGGCGCTGCCCCCGGACCCCCGTTCGTTGTGGGTCATATATAGATAGAAATACAAAACGAGAAGTAGTAGTTAATTGATATGTGTAATTAATATACAGTTAGCCGAGCCCAGTTAAAGAAAGGAATTACGATCAACGGCGAGCGTAACAGGATCCAGGTGAGTTTCTAGCCCCATTCCTTGTTATGTTTTCGGGGCTGTGTGCATACTTGATGTGTTGTTAATACATTTATCCTAAGTGATAAGTGTATGCCATATGTGATATATGTGATATGTATGAATGATTGCTTGATGGTTCGTGAACGATCTTCGGATATTGCACGTACTGTCAGGTTGTAACGTTATAAAGCCATATGCGATATATGTGATATGTATGAATGATTGCTTGATGGTTCGTGAACGATCTTCGGATATTGCACGTACTGTCAGGTTGCAACGTTATAAATATGGCAAGTATGATATGTATGTTTATGTGTATGAACGTAATAAAGTTAATAAAAGAAGGAAATGACGGTTGTATGGTTACGAAAAGGGTACCAAGCCCTAATAATACTCGAGGTATGTTGCATGGTTGTATAGTAACGAAGAGGGAACTGAACCCTACTAATATTCGAAAGCAAGGGACCAGACCCTTATAATATCTGTGATGTTAGGGACCAGACCCTAATAATATCTGTGATGTTAGGGACCAGACCCTCATAATATCTGTGATGTTAGGGACCAGACCCTTATAATATCTGTGATGTTAGGGACCAGACCCTTATAATATCTGTGATGTTAGGGACCAGACCCTTATAATATCTGTGACGTTAGGGACCAGACCCTTATAATATCTGTGAGGTTATAGGGCGAAAGGCTCTTTAAAACGTATGATTATGAATGTAAAGAAAGTATGTAAGTAAGAAAGAAAGTATGTAAGTAAGAATGAAGGTATGAGTACTTATGTGTGTATAAAAGAAAGTTATGAGGTTAAGTACGTATGTATGTAAGAAGATGTTGTATAGTATTGTATGATTAACTAGAACTCACTCAGCGTAGCTGACTTTTAGTATGCACGCAGGTGAGTAGGTTGAGACAGCTGGCTTGAGTGGAGGACACATGGCAGAAGACTAAAGCCTGGCATCTGAAGATCTGATATGTTTTATAAGTTATGTTTTGATTTTGAAAGACAAGAGGAATGTTTTAAGTCATGATTATGAATCGATATGTAATGTTTTATGAAAGTTTTATATTCCGCGTAAAGTTTTTAATTAACTCTGATATTTAGAACTGTGTTTATGAGTAAATCCAACACGAAAGTAGGGTTACCGGTAACGGGGCCTTACATTTCTCAAAGTTGTAGGAGGAGAAGAGTACCTCCTGGGAGATTCATCATAATTCAGAGTACGAGCACGAAGTCACTCTTCACGCACTCGGCTGTGACACTTTCCCGCTGGATACAGAACCATTCCTCAGGGACAAGGGTCCTCAAGATCTGGGATTTCGATGTTGGGTTCTCACCGACTCAGAATTATCGAAATCTTCTTCAAGACCCAATTTTGTACGAGTCCGACGAGTTTGCATCATGATACGTCCCAAGTCACCCGGAGAAGGACCTCCAGGTGCCGTGACACATTCCAAGTTACCCAGAGTAGAACCTCCAGGTGCATCAACATTAGTAGAACGTATAGCAATTACAGGAGTTTCTATCGGCCCCTCATAAAGCTGACTCATATCGTACGAACTAAAAACCAACAGAAAACTTTTGTAATTCTAACACAATGACGGATGACGCCAATGAAGAAACACAGATCTGATCCCCTAACGTGTCCTGGATCTAATGAGTCCACAGGGATGGGTCAAATACAACTACCAACGATATGAGCACAACCTCCAGAAATCCAGTGACAGAAACCTGCAAAACAAGTATCGTGAGCTCGTTACGGGAAGGACAAGAGGGGGGGGGTCTTCCCATAACTACCCTCTGGAGTGAGAATAAGTACAGTTCTGATGGAGAGAAAGTACTTAAGTATTTAAAGTAGATAGTGGAGTGAATGTGTTACCTCATGGAGATTGTGAAGTATTTATAGCCGAAGAGTGTGAGAATATTATTGGTCCAGTTGTCCCTTTCTAGAATATGCCCTTGTAACTGCCTAGACACGCGTCCTATTGTAATTGGTTGGGCTATACATCCCATGTGCATAGTTGTAACAATATGGACACATGTCGATACGTGATAGATATATCTGGCCATGTGCCTGGTTATAACAACCTGGCTAGCTGTTCTCCATTCATTAGTTGATGGGTCACGTACTCTCCAAGAAAGGATCTTGGTAAATCTTCTAGAAGGTAATTAGTTAATTACAGCTATCCTGTGACATTGCCTTCTAGTCATCTTGGCGGGTGGGGATACTACCCTACGGATGACTTCTGAGGGTGCCTGGATACTTCCGCACCTAGTTGTATCCTTGTTCTTCCTCTATTGAATCATGCGGGTGATCCACTTGTCCTGCGGGTGACATATGAGAAGTGTGCCCCTGACCCGCGGATGGTACTTAAGGGTATTTGGGTTTTTTTGTTACCCTACCTCTATAGGTTCTCTTTTGAAATTTAGAGCTTTTTTTATACCTTAGAAGACATTGAATCATTGTCCATCTGATTTGGCAAATACAAAAATAAACTACAAGATAGCATGACAATTAATACTTACCAAGTCACCATCAAACTACAAGATAGATAACAATGTAATTAGTTAATTACAGCTATCCTATGACATTGCCTTCTAGTCATCTTGGCGGGTGGGGATACTATCATGTGGATGACTTCTGAGGGTTCCTGGATACTTCCGCACCTAGTTGTATCCTTGTTCTTCCTCTATTGAATCATGCGGGTGATCCATTTGTCCCGCGGGTGACATATGAGAAGTTTTCCCCTGACCCGCGGATGGTACTTAAGGGTATTTGGGTTTTTTTGGTACCCTACCTGTTGATCAGTTCTTCATGCAAGTAATATAAAACATGATAAATATTAAACCTATGAACCTGTTACAGCATGAAGAGTAGTAACCGCAACAGAGAAGGATGTAGATGACATGTTTGTCAGCTTGGTCGAGTTCCCCTTTAGGATGTATAGTTACGGATGATGTTAGGGTTCTTGAGAGGAACTCGGTTTTATGAGGGGGGTGCACACAAAATTGTTATGTGTGTGTGATTAGGTTATGATGTTAATTTATTTTCTCTCTATATATACACCCAAGGGGAAACCCTTTATTAGCTATTAAGAGTAATATGACCCATCAACAATTACCAAGCTAATATATAATAAGGTATAATTAATTATTTTGAACTATTATTATATAAATGATAATGATGGTCATATAAATAAATATATAAAATATATTTATTCTTACATTCTCCCACTTGGCCGAGTAATCGTTTATTAGGAGTATTAGATAAGCTTGATCAGGAGTTAACACTCATTTTAGTTTTAAACTCAAACTGGAGCAGAGAAATACAGTCATTGAATTGAACATCAGCTCAAGACCCCCATTAATCATACTGCAGTCCTTATTTAAAACCTAAGTAGTTATGATCAAAATTTTCAAGTAAGCCCTTCAGAACGTTTGATTTGTATAATAATTTGTCTATATGTCATTATGCATGCAGAACATATTAAGAGACATACAAATCAAAACTGATGAGGAAATTTAATAGTTAATCATTCATAGTACGATATGCAGTTGTATGTGGTCATTAATAAACCCCTCATGATTATAAGCGCTTTCATAATACTTATGGGTAATAGACCTTTAGTTATAGGATCCTTAAGCATATCATGAATGTATTCGATATTAAAATTTAGATTCCTCAATTCGTTCATAAACGAATAATTAATTTCATATCAAAATTTAATGCAGCACCTATACTGTTACTGTTTGAGAAAACATGGTAGTCTTCAATATATAAGTTATTGGAGTTTAATAAAACTTATGAGTCCACTAATAAATATTCAACAACATATATTGACAACAACGTTGTAATTAATCAACATATTATGTTGTTATGACTTAGGTTGTTGTTATCAGTTCATTATGACTCCTCCATGAGATAGATTTATCTACTGACATAAGAATATATCCCGAAAATTACATTCTCTTATCTCTGAATATGACAAAGTTTAGAGTAATATACCGGTTTGAATTCTCACTTCTTCTTTTAAATTATAGTCTTTCTTTTCTTTTAAAGATATTTTAATACTCTTTTAGATGTTTCACATTAATCTAGGCATATCTAGTGTGTTACAATTTTGAGTAATATAGGAACAAATATAGACTTGAACCTACATAAGGCTTCTACTTAATGAAGCATAAGGTAATAATCTCAATGATCTTATTATCCTCTAAATAGAGCAATATTGTTTGTTACATGTGTAAGGACCCATTTAAGATAAAACTTATAGAACAAAACTAATGTCCCTTTGGGTCTATCTCAGAATGTTATGATATCTATTATGTAAGGGATATCTTTGAGATATTTCATATCAAAGTGTGTGAAAAATGCTTTGACTTATGTAACATATACTTGTCAGAAGAATGTCATCTATATAAAGACAAGTTTGTTTTTAGTTGCTCCCACTCATCTTGAGGTAGGTACATTAATCCACTTGGTTTTTGATTAAAATAATTGTATAAATATTTCATCAAATTTTGATGTTTGCATTAACCCATATATGGATTTTATTGACTTATAGACTAAATGTTCATTAACCTTCAGTTTATAACATTTAGGTTGTTTTATGAGCATGTAGATATGTAAGTCAGCTATTAGGGAAAGTTGTTTTAATGTTCTTCTAACGTAGCTCTTTAACTATTATAAGCTACTTGAACAGTGATGATCCTCAAAGAAATGTTTTATTATATAGGTTATAAGATTCTTTGATGATTTATTCCCTTTTGAATCTAACCTTTAATAATCAATTATGCTTCTTAGTGTCTTAACGTTTGTGTTAGGATTTAGTTTAGTTATGAACACCTTTAGGTGATTCAACCAAATCTCAAAACGTTAGCGACTTATGGAGTCAATTATGATTGATGATAATGGTTTAATTATAAGGGGTATGATCATTAAACTTTCCAACATCCAATTCAAATTTAGTTAGGGAGGTTACATAAGCATCAAATTTAGTAGGTTTTAAAACCTAGATGGCCTCCTAAGTTGATTATTGGGTAATTTTAAAAGTCTCAGTTTTATGGATTAGCTCTTAGTTAGTTTGCTATCATTTTCAGGATTCTAAGATTTGGCGCAGTATGGTGTACAAGAGGTGTAATTGGATTAAAATTTAATATCTCCCCCCCCCCCCCCGCCTCTTGTACTTCTAACAAGTCATTATAAAGACTTTTACCGCTCCCACTGACCTTAGAAACCTTTAGGAAATTAGCATATTTAGGGTCAGTATTTAAAGACCAATAGATTCTAACAGAGAAACAAGTTAATAATATAAGTTGTTGCAGTTTCTCTTGGTGAGGATTAATTTAGTAAGAAATCTGAATTTGTCCACGTTTAAGCAACAATGAAACTATTGTAAGAGTAGTAGTAAATTCAACAGAGATAAGTTTTGATGAAATAGTGTTGTGATGGAGCAGTGTCTTGTACAAAAGGTGTAATTAAGATAATATCAAGTTTTCACTCCCCACCTCTTGCAAATCCTGTAAGTTATGATTGAGAAACTTAAGGCTCCCACTAATATTCGATATCTCTAGGAAAACTACATGAAAAGTTTCAATGATGTACATGATGTGGGAATTTTTCATACATACGTTAGACTTAATTTGATTTCCTTTGTGTGTCATAAGACACTTAGGGACATATTTAAAAGAAATCATATTATGTATATATGAATGGATCTTTTTAAGACCATGATTGATAGAAGACATATTAGATACAAGTAAATAGCATGTTAAATGATATATTAATTACGTCTGAATATTCCGTTTGAATAAGTTCCACTAATGTAAGTGAAATATAACTTTTGGTGGACCCATACTTATTTCTTAAGCCAAACAATGTTTAGGGCATTTAACACACGATTTAAATCACTAAGATTGAGATTATATGAAAAATCACCCTCATCAACCATGTCATGATTTCTCATGAAATTTGGTTTTAATAGATGAATTTTATAAGTCTCATATGTCTTTTGTTAAATTTTTTTATCTGGATGATAACAAAAGTTGTGAAAGTATATGGTATTATCTAGTTCTATTTCATAAATGTTTCAATCCGGATATTGATAACAAATAATATGAGAGTTTAAGGTAGGAGTGACTTTATGTTGGCTATACAAACCTCATAACTGTCATAATGTAGCTTAAGTTTTGATACTAAATTCTGATTAATATCTAGAATATTGAAGGTATCATAAAGCGTAATTAAAAGACAATTTATCATGGTTCTAATAACCTTAACATGTAAATTTGTCACTAATACTCATGTTAGTTATTTATTGATTTCGGGTAAACATATAGAACTAGACACAACCAATCATGTGTTAATGGGAATATTATGATTAGCAGACTAAAATATCATTAATATACAACTATCAATTTAGCCAGTTGTTCTTTTGAATTATGGATAGTCTTGTTGCTTATGCCTAATCTAATGACATATATTTGCAATGAGACTTCTTCTTAGAGAACTTATAGCTAAGTAATACTTGTGTTTTGTCTATAAACCTTAGAATTATCCTCTTTTAGGTTTTAGTGGTAGTGAGTTGAATAACATCTTATTTCTAGCACCAGACATTTCTTTTCTTGTACATATGTTGCTGATCAACACACTCATTTTCCTTTGTTACTTCTGAGTGTTATAGTTGATTCGTAAGGCACCAAATTGTACTAAAAAATGCATTTATTTCCATGTGTAAGCCCTTAATTTTATGGGTCATGGTATTTTACATTATGATGTATTCGGTAATGCCATTTAACCTTAGAATTTTCAAGAAAGAATGCATGCATATTATGAGTTATTTTGATTAGTCTTAGGAAAAACTAAATCAAGAATAACTCTAGTGATAGCATTTATTTAAATAAATTATTGATTATCATTATTATAAGAGACATTATGATTGACGCATCCCATTTGTTATGCTCTAGTTTTTAATATAATGATTGTTATTAGAAAGAGTAGTAGGATAGTCATATCATGTCTTAATGAATAATTAAAATTGAGAAGAGCTAAATGTTATTAAAACTCTTTATGAGACAAAATTCAATTGTATATTAAGATTAGAGTGGATGATTTTGATGAGATCGTTATTTATGGAAGAAAATATAGTGAGTAATATTATGGGATATTAAAATAATATATATTAAGTTTATGATCATTAGATTAATGAATGATCATTAATATGAGGATCACTATATTTTATTGAAGATTTGATATGTCTATTATTAACATCAAACTAATAGACTATAATTAATAGTTCTACTTAAACAAAAAATAAATCACTTTTGGGCAGAATTAAAATTTATTTAAGTATATGTGCAAAACAACTGTAACACATCACCTTTGTGCAGAAGTGAGACAATTATTTTAATTATGCACGGGCTAGTTTTGCTAAATAAAAATGTAACAAATCACCTTTGGGCAGAAGTGAGACATTTGTATCATGTTAGGCAAAACTAACAAAAGCTTTTCAGTTATACTTGAATGATAGGGTAAATGTAACTCATCACCTTTGGGCAGAAGTGTTGCATCAAAAGTTCATTCAAGTTAAGCCTTTATGTTTTGTAAAATTTTCTAATATTTAAGGTTTACAAAACATTTTATTAGTTAATAGCGGAAAATGTTTAGAGTAAGGATTTTTAAGTTTCCGGTAGGAGCTTATTTTGCGGAATTAGTTCTCGGAAATTTTGGGTTCCCGAGAATTGCCAGTTTCCGGCTTTTAGTGGGTTTTTCAGTATTTGGGTGTTTACATGATTTTATGGAGTTTTATGGAAAATGTTGATTCTGGTATTAGTGAGTTTTCGGGTTTGTGGGTTATGACCCCAAACCATTTTAGAAACTCATAAACTCTTAGAACACATAAGCTATTTTAAGCCCATAATACATGATTTTTAAATAGCCCGTGAACCCGTAAACTGGTTTAAGCCCTTAACCCGTGATCTTTATTAACAAAATTAATAATGATAAGATTTGGTTCAAATCTTTTTAATGATTAACAATTATATTTGTTTCCTATTTTAAGGGGATTCAAATTTTTTAAGAAAATATTAAAACTTCTAAGTTATCCAAGATTTGAAAAAAATATTTCCCTAAATAATCATTAACAAATTTTAATCTAGATTTTGAACCAACATATGTATAATTTTCGATAATAATGATGAACACGAAGAACATCATCGAAAATTTTAACAATTAAACATAAAAAAAACTTGGAATCGAAATCTTTAAACATGAAATTAACAGATTTCGAAAATATTAGAGTTTACTAAGTATGAATTTTAACGATTTTAAATAGTTTCATGTATTGTTTTCGTAATAGAACATGAAAAAAAAAGAAACCTAAAAAGTTAGGGTTTAACAAATTTTAGTCCATGTCTTCTGATTCAATTCCAGGTTTACGAAAAACATGAAGAACTGATTAATCAACATCACTCTGATGCCACATGTTGATCAGTTCTTCATGCAAGTAATATAAAACATGATAAATATTAAACCTATGAACATGTTATAGCATGAAGAGTAGTAACCGCAACAGAGAAGGATGTAGATGACATGGTTGTCAGCTTGGTCGAGTTCCCCTTTAGGATGTATAGTTAAGGATGGTGTTAGGGTTCTTGAGAGGAACCCGGTTTTATGAGAGAGGAGGCACACAAAATTGTTATGTGTGTGTGATTAGGTTATGATGTTAATTTATTTTCTCTCTATATATATACACAAGGGGAACCCTTTATTAGCTATTAAGATTAATATGGCCCATCAACAATTACCAAGCTAATATATAATAAGGTGTAATTAATTATTTTGATCTATTATTATATAAATGATAATGATGGCCATATAAATAAATATATAAAATATATTTATTCTTACTCTACCTCTGTAGGTTCTCTCCTGAAATTTAGAGGTTTTTTTATACCTTAGAAGACATTGAATCATTGTCCATCTGATTTGGCAAATACAAAAATAAACTACAAGATAGCATGACAATTAATACTCACCAAGTCAGCATCAAGAAGGAAGTTTTGATCAAAAGCCTAAAGAGAAAGCGTGGTTCTTCAAACAATTGAGAAAAGTGAGTGGTTATTGATCTTGATTAATTGCGTTCTACGACTTCTAAAATTTGTTGGTTATTATAATTGTTGTTGTTCTAGATCAAAGATCAAGTTCTTGATTAATTGTATTTATACTATCAGCACATTCCAAAAGTAAATTGATTCGGCAAGTGTATATATGAGCATGGTTCTTCAAACATTCAACCAGTCTATATTGAACTTTGTTACAATTTGCTCCTTATAGTTGATATGATCATCTCATCAGATTATCAAATAAGGAGTGCTTTCCCAATGGATCTACTAACTGACCTCCTAGATTGATATGCATAAAGTCTTCCACGTGAAATAAAAGGACTACACGATTTTCCAACATGATACTTTTTATTTATTTTGAATGGACCTCATAATTCAATTGTCCCATCCTTTAACCCAAACTAGAGGGTGAAATGAACCTCATATTACAGTTACCCCAGTACTCTTTACAAAAAATTGGTTCTTTATGGTATCCGTAGATACCAGTACCGAAAATAGCACCGATATTACATTCCTAGAAAAATGGGTGTCTAATACCGTATCTAATGTAAAACAGATTCCCTACCGTTTTAAGTATCGTGGATTACAAGTTGGTGCCAACATGAACCTAGTGGGCTCGTGGGACCCGGTTGTGGAGGTGTTCAGGAAGCGTCTTCCGCTTTAGAAGGCCAAAAAATTATCAATAGGTGGTCGGACAACGGTGATAAATTAAGGCGGTTCTAAACGCTTTACCTACATATTATTTCTCTAAGTTGGTGGCAACATGAACATAGTGGGCTCATGGGACCCGGTTGTTGAGGTGTTCAGGTAGCGTCTTTTGCTTTGGAAGTCAAAAAATTATCAATAGGTACGAGGACAACGCTGATAAACGCGGTTCTAAATGCTTTACCTACATATCATTTTCCCCTTATATAAGGAGGGTATTTTTTTGGGAGGGTCGGAGGAGGAGGCCAAGGTCAATTGGGTTGCGCGCGTAGAATAGAGTAATTGCACCGACGAACGAAGGGGGCCTTGGCTTTGGATCATTGCGTGAAATGAACTTTGCCTTGCTTGCGAAGTGGTGGTGGAGGTTTAAAAGTGAGAAAAGCAACCTGTGGCGGAATATTGTGTGGGCTTTCCACCACTCGGAACGGTCGTGGTCTTCAATTCCAGCCAAGGTATCCTAATGGACGTAGCTTAGTTGGGGCCTGGGGTGGCCCCGCCTCCCTCCGTTTTTTCGTTCGACACTGTAAAGTTATCCTTTTTCGGCTGAAAGTTTTTATACACGGTGTAAATTTACCTGTTTTTAACCGAAATTTTGAGTCCGGCCCCTTCGGTTTTTTTTTCTCGGTAGTGTATATTTATCCTTTTTTCCCCCGAAAATTATTATACATAGTGTAAATTTATCCGTTTCCGACCGAAATTTTGAGCCCGGCCTTCTCCGTTTTTTCGCTCAGCGGTGTAAATTTATCCTTTTTCGGCCGAAAATTTTTATACATGGTGTAAATTTTTCACCCGTTTCCGACCGAAATTTTGAGCCCGCCCCCCTCTAGTGTATGAATTTTTTTATACATATTGAGTATGACCCCCTCGACGTGTATGCCCAAGCTTCGCCACCGGGTATCCTACCGGGTATGTGGAAATACATAGTTAAGAGGGAAAGTGAGCTAGCTGAACTTGGAGTGGGTGTGAGTAATTTGATTCGTTGGGAGGTAAAATATAGAAATAGTGTTTTATTTTGGATTGACCATTGGTGTGGTGAAACTCCTCTCATGAATCGGTTTCCATTGTGTTTTGGGTTAGAGCTTCATAAGGGTTACAAGGTGGCAGAGAGGTTGGTCATGTATGAATGGGAAATTTGTGGTTTGTGGGGTTGGACGAAACCACCACAACTGAATGATGAAATTAATGAACTAAGGGATTTGTTACGTACATGTCAAATGTCCAATTATATGCAGGTAAGGACCGTCCTACCAGGGGGTTAGATGATGGTTTCGGTTTTTCGGTGAGAAGCATAAAAGAAAGAATCGGTATGTGTTCGGTTGCCGACAATCGGTATGTGTTTAAATGCAATAATTTGGTTCCCAAGAATGTATGTATTTTAGCATGGAGAGCAAAAATGGAAAGGATTTCGTCTATGTTTGAGTTAACTAAGCGAAATATTTTGGTTGTCTCGATGTTATGCCCGAAATGTATGGAAGATTTGGAGACGGTGGAACATCTTTTTGTTTCATGTCATTTTGCCCAAATGGTGTGGAGTTTTATTACCGATTGGTGTAAAGTCCTAAATATATATGCGTTCTCGACTCGTGACTTGTTGGAAGTGTATAAGTTCTCTCGCCTTCCTACCCGTAAGGCTAAGGAGTTTCATGTAATGTGATTAACTACAATTTGGTGTCTCTGGAATGTGGGAAATTCTTTGGTGTTTAATGGTAAATTTCCCGGTATAAATAATATCATAAGTGAGATAAAAGCGTTAAGCTTTTTATGGGTGAAGAATAGGTCTAAGAATATGGCCTTATCGTGGGAGAGTTCGTGTTCTTTTAATTTTGTAATATAATTGGGTGATTGGTACCTTCAGCTAGTTGTATTTTTATGTTGTTTTGGATGTTTATTTTTAGTGTTATTAGCTAGCTTCTTGCTAGATGTTGGTTTTGTTTATATAATAAAGTTTTGTCGGACATACATATTTTTTTTTAAAAACATACCGTATTAATTTATTGGTATAGTAGTGGGTAGTTATTGCTGTAAAACATATTTTCCAATAATCTCAGGATAATAGAGAAATTATGTCAATTGACAAGAAAGCCTAGGGAATGATTTAGAGGTGACAAATGGGTTGGGTTGGGCGAACTAGTCATGGGTTGAAATGAGTCATGAGTCAAAATGAGTATGGGTCAGAATGTGTTTTGGTCAAAACGGGTCAATTAAAAAATTGGCTGTTTTGGTTTGGGTCGAAATAGGTTAGGGTCGAACCGGGGTTTCTTACATTGTCATCGTTCCATTAAAAAAATCACTTAGAATCGAACCGAAACTGAAAGAGTTGACGAAAATGAAACAAAAAGCCAAAACCGAACCACATCAATCGAAATCGAAAAAATCAATCAAAACGAAACTAAAAGAATTCAAACCAAACAAAAACAAGACTGAAAAAACAAACAAAAACGAGTCCGGAATCGACCAGAAAGAAACAAAATAAACCAAAACCCAACACGTCACGGGTGAAAACTCTTGTTAGCTTGAAACGTAAACCGAACCCGTTCCAATCTAAAACCTGTTTCGTGCCGAAACATGTCTTGTACGAAACCTGTTCCGAAACCTGTCACATTTCCTCAGGACACTAAACCACATCGACCCATTTCTTTGAACTTGTCGACCCATTTGGACCCGAAAATAAAATGATGGAATTTCAAATGACCCATTTTGACTCATTTACTTTAAACCTTTTGCCCAAACCAACTCATTTAACTTTTAGAAAAATTTAAATTGACTCGATTGAAAGGTTTTGTGTAACATCCTAGAATATTATAATATTAAATAAAGAAAGTTGTGTTAAGTTGTCGTGTGTTAATGATTAATTAATATTAAACAAGAAAGGATCATGGGCTTGGATTAATTAATGTGGATTAAAGGTAAAGGGCCTTAGGTCCATGGACTTTAGGGGATATAAATACCCCCCTTAAACCATCCTAAAACCCTAATCCCAATTTCCATCTTTCCATATTTTCCAACACACTCAAGAACACACACACCACCTTATATACGGCCGTGAGTGAGAAACGAGATCCGAGGCCAAAAATCAAGCTAAACATTATTAGATCTTCAATACACAAGCTAGATACAAGATAACCAAGCAAACCGGACCACACCAAACACATAAAGGTATGTCTTTTACCTTAAAGTTTATTTTTTAGGATCGGTTAGCCTTGAAACTTAAAAAGAGAGTAGATCGGGCATAAACGAAACATGAAGTAACAAACTTGACGTTAAAACGAACCTAATAAACCCACGGCTAGGCACGGCTCGTTTAAAATAAACCTTATATCTAGTATTGAACGTTTTTAGCTTAAAGGTCCAAACTTTATGCTTTCCAGGGCCGAGTCTTATCCGAGAATGACCTAGGGAATGTTTATGAGATTGGTTAGTATCATATCAAAAGTTTACATGTTGAAACATAGATGTTTATGGGGTTAGAATCAAACCTGCAACTGCTGCTGGGCAACTTCACCATATAACTTCGCCCGCAGCTAATTTCGCAGCACGCCAAGTTCGCCTATGTTAAGTTCGTCGGATGTCAAGTTCGCCTGATATTTAACTTCGCTGATATATAAGTTCGCCGGATATTTAAGTTCACATATATATAAGTTCGCCGGATATCTAAGTTCGCTTACATCTAAGTTCGCGTATACCTAAGTTCGCATATATCTAAGTTCGTTTAAATGGAGACCCAGATACATGGCGACCTGTATATGTATACCTATACGTGCATACGCGTGAAGGTATATAATTTAAGGACCTAAGAGATAAAGTGCTAGAATGCTAAAATAAAATAATAATTTAAAATCCAAATGGAAAATACGTTAAGACAGTCACTGGAAATAAAATTTTTCCAAGCTGACCTGGCAGCTCAACTCTAGCCAGGGGCTCTGCCCCTTGGACCCCGCTAAGGGATGCCGCCCCTAGAACACCACTGCCAGGGGTGCTTCCCCCAGACCCCCGTTCGTTGTGGGTAATAATTGAACTAGGAAGACGATATGGGTAGTGATAGTTAATTGATACGTGTAATTGTTATACTCTTAGTCGTGCACAACTCAATAAAGGGATTACCATAAACGGTGAATGTAACCGCATTCAGGTGAGTTTCTAGCCCCATTTCCTTGTAATGTTTTCGGGGCTGTGTGCATACTCGATGTGAATGTTAATACACTTACCTTAAATGGTAAGTGTATGTCTTAATGACGAATGTGATAGTTGTGAATGTATGCTTGACAGTACGTGAACGACCTTCGGGTATTGCACGTATTGTTAAGGAAAGTATAGTGTGGTATGTATGATATGTGTATGTGAACAAGGAAGTATGTACGACTATGATTTGTATGATATTAAATGTATGGATGTGATAATGGAGACGATAATGAAAGGTAAGGTAATGTTAAAGGGTTGCATACCCTAATAATATATGCGAAGGTTAAAGGGTTGCATACCCTAATAATATATGCGAAGGTTAAAGGGTTGCATACCCTAATAATATATGTGAAGGTTAAAAGGGTTGCATACCCTAATAATATATGCGAAGGTTAAAAGGGTTGCATACCCTAATAATATATGCGAAGGTTAAAGGGTTGCATACCCTAATAATATATGCGAAGGTTATAGGGCGTAATGCTCTTTAAAACGTAAGGTATAGTTATGCAAGTATGAAATTATGAAGTATGTACGAAAGTATGTAGTTATGAATATGTTGTATGTGGTATGATTAACTAGAACTCACTCAGCGTAGCTGACTTTTAGTATGCACGCAGGCGAGCAGAATGAGACAGCTGGCTTGAGCGGGGGTACATGGCAGAAGAATAAAGAGTCTGGCATCTGAAGACCTAAGATGTTTTAAATTAATGTTTTTGATTTGATAGACAATATGTTTGTTAAAGACAAATTATGGATTTGATTGTAATGTTTATGAAAGTTTTTAATATTCCGCGAATGTTTTAATTAACTCTGATATTTAGAATTATGTTTATGAGTAAATCCAGCGTCCAAAGTAGGGCACCGGTAACGTGGCCTTACAAGTTGGTATCAGAGCATAAGTTTGAGAGATTTAAGCATCCTACATGCTTAGACTCGAACAGATAATGGGATTTAAGTAAGAAAAGAAAGAAGATGCATGTTCGAGAATGCCATGTGTCACTCAAGCAAGCTCAGTAAAGGTAAAGTGTATGGATAGATAATAAATGTTAATGTTATCTTGATTGATATGGATAGGATTTCTTGATTGTTTGATTGATTAATTGTTTAAGATTAGAATCAGCACAAATAGACTCATAAGAGAAAGTGTATAGGACACGGAAAATAACGTGATCGGCTAATCATAGTAGGCCATTGTTGTTACCTGTTAGCCTTACTATCCTTGTACTAATAGTTCCTTGAGTGATGACGTTTGTGTTTTCCCTTTTAGAATACGATGGCTGGAATGGGAGGAAATGTAGGAGCTGGAGGAATTGTGAGAACTGAAGGTCGCACTAGACAACGTGGCATGCCTCGTCGTGCCGAACAACCTTCGGTTGATACAGCTTCCAACACCGAAGATGAAGGAAGCGTAGCTGGAAGAGACCCGAACAACAACGAAGGGATTCAACTAGATCCCGCAATCCAAGCAGCTATTGTTCAAGCTGTAGCCACTTCTGTAAAGAATATGACTCCTGGAGGGTCTGCTGGAAGTCATGAAAGAACTGCTGAAGGGGCAGGGGGTGATGGTAGGAGAGATGAGGAAGAAGAGAGGGAGGCCTCGAGTAGGGTTAAGTCTGTGAAAGCCGGTGACAGTAAAAAAGAGGCCGAGGTGGGTGCAACTATAAGTCCTTCAAAGGATGTGACCGCCGAAGCTGACTTGTTTGGGAGACGCAATCGCTACTCTTCAGTGGATAACCGCCATGGATAAAATTATCCTCATTAGCGAGTGCCGTCCCGACCAAGCTGTCGGTTATGCCACTAAATCGTTTGGTGAAGAGGCGATGTATTAATGAGAATCGGTTGAGAATATGAAGAGTCAAGAGGAGATTAAGGCTATGAGGTGGGAGGATCTGAAGGAGTTAGTGATGAAGAGGTTCTGTGCTGACACCGAGGTTAAGAGGGCGGGGATGAGGTTTCTGAACTTGAAAGCTGGAACGATGACGCATCGTGAGTACACCACCGAGTTCAATCTAATGTCTAGGTTGGTTCCCGATATGGTCAACACTGAAGCTAAGAGAATTAAGTGCTATGTGAGGGGATTGCAACAGAAAGTCTGCACGCTAGTCAGGACGAGTAAACCTGATACCTTTGACTCTGTTGTCGAGCTTGCAGAGATGGTTTATGCAGACCTGGCTGCGGATGATATTGTGGTGGAAGAAGAGAAGAAGGATAAGAAGTGGGTCAATGTCAAACGACCTGGTACCCAGTTGTGGAACTCCAAGGATAAGAAGCAGAAAGTGTGGGAGAAGAGATCGTGCAAGATGTGTGGGAAGATGCACGGTGACGAGTGCAAGTGGGGTAAGGGATCAGATGTTTGTTTTAAATGTGGAAAGGCGCATGGAGGAGAGTGCAGAGTAGAGTCAAACGCCTGTTATAAGAGCAAAAAGGTGGGGCACTATGCTCATGAGTGTGGCGAGAAGCCGGCGTGTTTCTGGTGTGGTAAGATGGGCCACATGGCCAGAGAGTGTACTGACGCCGGGGGAAGCGGGAAGAAGGATGCTGAACCAACAAGGCCAAAGACCAGAGCCTACATGTTGACTCAAGAACAAGCCAAGCAAATCCCTGATGTCGTCACAGGTACGTTTCTAGTAAACGGTGTTTCCGTTGTTGTGTTATTTGATTCTGGTGCGAAAAAAAGTTTCGTAGCCACACCAGTTAGTAAACTAGCTAAAATGAAATGTTGCCGAGTGTCTGAAACTTTTATAGTAGAAACCTCTAGTGACACTTTGGTTAAAATAATGAAAATGGTTAAGGACTGTAAGATAGAATTGGAGGGACATGAGTTCCCTGTTACTTTGTACGTTATGACCTTAGAGGGTTCGATGTGGTTTTGGGAATGGATTGGTTATCTGAGTATGAGGCTCAGATAGTGTGTAAGAGTATGATAATAAGGTTAGATTCCTTGGATGGTAGTGCGGTGACGGTTTACGGTGATAAGGAAAGTTCTTGTAACATCCTAAAATTTATAATGTTGAATAAAGAAAGTTATGTTAGTGATTTCGCGTTTTTAATTATTAATATCGGGTAGGAGCGGGTCATGGACTTGGATTAATTGAGATAGGATAAATGAGAATGGGATTTCAGGGATATAAATACCCCCAAAATCCCAAAATATCTCATTTCTCACCAAACTCCACACACACTCCACACACTCCTCAAAACACACACATACTAACCGATCAAGATTCGAAACCGAGACCCGAGATTTCGTTGATAGATCTGAGTTGGTAAGGTAAGAACAAATCCAACAAAGTTAATATTACTGAAAATGGTTAGGATTGGATGGGTTAACCGGACCCGAAACCCAAACTGCCCAAATCGGACCCCTAAAACGTCGATTTTAGGCCGATTTGATGGTTGGGATTTGTAGGCGCCGATCATACGATTCCGTGGGTACCAAAATCGAGTTATTTGGCTAAGAAACGAAGGATTTATGGGCAAACAGATCTGCAGCGCGATAACTTCGCCTGCAAGATTAAGTTCGCCTGATGAACTTCGCCTTCAAGCGTAACTTCGCCTTCAAGCGTAACTTCGCCTAAGGATAACTTCGCCTGAAGCCAAGTTCGCCTAAGGTATAACTTCGCCTGAAGCCAAGTTCGCCTAAGGTTTAACTTCGCTTGAAGCCAAGTTCGCCTAAGGTTTAACTTCGCCTGAAGCCAAGTTCGCCTAAGTTATAACTTCGCCTGAAGCCAAGTTCGCCTAAGGTTTAACTTCGCCTGAAGCCAAGTTCGCCTAAGGTATAACTTCGCCTGAAGCCAAGTTCGCCTAAGGTTTAACTTCGCCTGAAGTGAAGTTCGTTTATAAAATAAATTAAAAACCTAATGGAAAATGTGTTAAGGCAGTTATCGAAAATAAAATTTTTCCAAGCTGACCTGGCAGCTTAACCCCAGCCAGGGGCTCTGCCCCTTGGACCCCGCTAGGGGCTGCCGCCCCTAGAACCCCGCTGCCAGGGGCGCTGCCCCCGACCCCCGTTCGTTGTGGGTCATATATAGATAGAAATACAAAACGAGTAGTAGTAGTTAATTGATATGTGTAAATATTGTACAGTTAGCCGAGCCCAGTTAAAGAAAGGAATTACGATCAACGGCGAGCGTAACAGGATCCAGGTGAGTTTCTAGCCCCATTCCTTGTTATATTTTCGGGGCTGTGTGCATACTTGATGTGTTGTTAATACATTTATCCTAAGTGATAAGTGTATGCCATATGTGATATATGTGATATGTATGAATGATTGCTTGATGGTTCGTGAACGATCTTCGGATATTGCACGTACTGTCAGGTTGTAACGTTATAAAGCCATATGTGATATATGTGATATGTATGAATGATTGCTTGATGGTTCGTGAACGATCTTCGGATATTGCACGTACTGTCAGGTTGTAACGTTATAAATATGGCAAGTATGATATGTATGTTTATGTGTATGAACGTAATAAAGTTAATAAAAGAAGGAAATGACGGTTGTATGGTTGTATGGTTACGAAAAGGGTACCGAGCCCTAATAATACTCGAGGTATGATGTATGGTTGTATGGTAACGAAGAGGGAATCGAACCCTACTAATATTCGAAAGCAAGGGACCAGACCCTTATAATATCTGTGATGTTAGGGACCAGACCCTTATAATATCTGTGATGTTAGGGACCAGACCCTTACAATATCTGTGAGGATAGGGACCAGACCCTCATAATATCTGTGATGTTAGGGACCAGACCCTTATAATATCTGTGATGTTAGGGACCAGACCCTTATAATATCTGTGAGGTTATAGGGCGAAAGGCTCTTAAAAATGTATGATTATGTATGTAAAGAAAGTATGTAAGTAAGAAAGAAAGTATGTAAGTAAGAATGAAGGTATGAGTACTTATGTGTGTATGAAAGAAAGTTATGAGGTTAAGTACGTATGTATGTAATAGGGTATTGTATGGTATTGTATGATTAACTAGAACTCACTCAGCGTAGCTGACTTTTAGTATGCACGCAGGTGAGTAGGATGAGACAGCTGGCTTGAGTGGAGGACACATGGCAGAAGACTAAAGCCTGGCATCTGAAGATCTGATATGTTTTATAAGTTATGTTTTGATTTTGAAAGACATGAGGAATGTTTTAAGACATGATTATGAATTGATATGTAATGTTTTATGAAAGTTTTATATTCCGCGTAAAGTTTTTAATTAACTCTGATATTTAGAACTGTGTTTATGAGTAAATCCAACACGAAAGTAGGGTTACCGGTAACGGGGCCTTACAAGTTGGTATCAGAGCAAAGTTCGAGAGATTTAAGCATCCTACATGCTTAGACTTGAACAGAGAATGGGATTTAAGTAAGAAAAGAAAGAAGATGCCAGTTCAAGAATGCCATGTGTCGCTCAAGCAAGATCAGTAAAGGTGAAAGGTATGATTAAATGATATATGTTAATGAGAAAGGAAAGATATGAGAATGGTACGGATAGGAATAATTGATTGTTTGAATTGACTAACTACTTAAGTAGAACCAGCACAAATAGACTCATAAAAGGAAGTGTATAGGACACGGAAAGTAACGTGATCAGCTAATCACAACTGGCCACTGTTATTACCTGTTAGCCTTACCATCCTTGTACTAGACGGTTCCTTGAGTGACGATGTTTGTGTTTTCCCCTTTAGAATACTAATGGCTGGAGCTGGAGAATTTGTTGAAACTGGGGGTCGCACTGGACGTCGTGGCAGGCCTCGTCTTGTCCGGCAACCTTCGGTAGAAGAAGCTTCCCACACCGAAGATGAAGGAAGCGCAGCTGGTGGAGACCAGAACAACAACGAGGAAGTTCAACTTAGCCCTGCAGTTCAAGCAGCCATCGTTCAGGCTGTAGTTGCTGCTGTGAAGAACCTGAATCCCGAAGGATCTGCTGGAAGCCGTGAGCGAACTGCTGAAGGGGCGGGTGGTGATGGTAGAAAGGATGGGGAAGGTGAAAGAGGGGCCTCGAGTGGGGATAAGTCTGTGAAAGTCGATGATAGGAGAGGAGGACAAGGTGGGTGCAGCTATAAGTCCTTCAAAGGTTGTGACCCGCCTAAGCTGACTGGTTTAGGAGACGCAATCGCTACTCTCCAGTGGATAACCGCTATGGACAAGGTTATCCGCATTAGCGAATGCCGTCCCGACCAAGCTGTGGGTTATGCTACTCAGTCATTCGTAGATGAGGCTATGTATTGGTGGGAGAGTGTGGAGCAGAGGAAGACCCGTGAAGAGATCAAAGAGATGAAGTGGGAAGATTTGAAAGAGTTGGTAATGAAGAAGTTCTGTGCAGATGCCGAGGTTGAAAGAACGGAGATGAAGTTCCAGAATTTAAAAGCCGGTATGATGACGCATCGTGAGTATACCACGGAGTTCAACCGACTATCTAGGTTGGTGCCTGACATGGTTGACACTGAGGTCAAGAGAATCAAATGTTATGTGAGGGGATTGCCACAAAAGGTCCGCATGTTAGTCAGGGCGATTCAACCTGCTACTTTTGATTCGGCTGTTGGACTCGCGGAAATGGTCTATGCTGACGTGGCCGCGGATGATAGGGTGGAAAGGGACGAAGAGAAAGAGAAGAAAGGGGTCACTCCTGCTAAACGACCCGGTACTCAGTTATGGAACTCCAAGGATAAGAAACAGAAAGTGTGGGAGAAGAGATCGTGTAAGACCTGCGGAAAGAGGCATGGTGGTGAGTGCAAGTGGGGTAAAAGTTCTAATGTTTGTCTCAAATGTGGAAAGGCTCATGGTGGAGAATGCAGAATGGGGTCGAATGCCTGTTATAAGTGCGGGAAGGTAGGGCATTATGCCAATGAGTGCAGTGCGAAGCCAGCATGTTACAAATGTGGCAAGACAGGCCATATGTCAAGGGAGTGCACTGAAGGTGTAGCTGGAGGTAGTGGAAAGAAGGATGCCGATCAAGCTAGGCCCAGAACTAGAGCCTACATGCTGACCCAGGAACAAGCCAGGCAGATTCCGGATGTCGTCACAGGTACGTTTCTAGTGAACGATGTTTCCGCTTCTGTATTATTTGATTCTGGTGCGAATAGAAGTTTTGTAGCTACGACGTTTAGTAAACTAGCTAAAATGAAAGGCTGCCGAGTGTCTGAAACTTTTGTAGTAGAAACCGCAAGTGACACTTCGGTGAAAATAACAAAAATGGTTAAGAATTGTAAGATAGAGTTAGAGGGACATGAGTTCCCTGTTACTTTGTATGTTATGGCCTTAGGAGGGTTCGATGTAGTCTTGGGTATGGATTGGTTGTCTGAGTTTGAGGCTCAGATAGTATGTAAAAGTAAGATGATAAGGTTAAAGTCATTGGATGGTAGTGCGGTGACGGTTTATGGTGATAAGGAGAGTTATGGGCTTAATGTCATTTCGATGATAAAAGCCGAGGGTTTGTTAAGGCGAGGGTGCGGTGCCTACCTGGCGTATGTTGTCAACCGCTACGGCCGAGACGAAAGAAATGAAGAATGTTCCTATTGTGCGCGACTACCCAGAAGTATTCCCTGAGGATCTTCCGGGGTTGCCACCTGAGCGAGAGATAGAATTTCAGATAGATCTAGTACCAGGAGCCCAGCCCGTCGCGAAAGCGCCTTACCGTCTAGCACCGTCCGAGATGAAGGAATTGATGTCCCAACTGCAAGAACTCCTCGACAAGGGTTTTATCAGACCGAGTGTTTCTCCGTGGGGCGCACCGGTTTTGTTTGTGAAGAAAAAGGATGGAAGTATGAGAATGTGCATAGACTATCGTGAGTTGAATAAGCTTACGGTAAAGAATAGATACCCCTTGCCTAGGATTGACGATCTGTTTGACCAACTGCAAGGTTCGAGTTGGTTCTCACGAATAGATCTCAGATCAGGCTACCATCAACTGAAGGTAAAGGAGGCAGACGTCCCTAAGACAGCGTTCCGAACGCGATATGGGCACTACGAGTTCCTCGTAATGTCATTCGGTCTAACAAATGCTCCTGCAGCATTTATGGACATGATGAACAGGGTGTGTCGACCAATGTTGGATAAGTCAGTTATCGTTTTCATTGATGACATATTAATATATTCAAGGAGCGAGTCTGACCATGCGGAGCATTTGAGAGAAGTATTGGAAGTTCTGAAGAAAGAGAAGTTGTATGCCAAGTTTTCGAAATGCGCGTTCTGGTTAAGAGAAGTGCAATTTTTAGGTCACGTAATTAATTCGGAAGGGATTACCGTGGACCCAGCTAAGATTGAGGCGATAACGAATTGGAAGACTCCGCAGAATCCGACTGATATACGAAGTTTCCTAGGGTTAGCCGGCTACTACAGGAGATTCATCGAAGGTTTCTCCAAGATAGCCGCACCGCTGACCGGTATGACCCGAAAGTCGATAGTATTCAGTTGGGGAAAATTTCAAGAAGAAGCCTTTGAAGAATTAAAGAGAAGACTCACGCAAGCTCCAATCCTTGCTCTACCCGATGGTGACGAGGATTTCGTTGTGTGTGCTGATGCCTCGCATCAAGGGCTAGGTTGCGTGTTGATGCAACGAGGGAAAGTGATAGCTTACGCGTCTAGACAGTTGAAGGTCCATGAGAGTACTTATCCGACGCATGATTTGGAGTTAGCAGCCGTAGTGCATGCTCTTAAGATATGGAGGCATTATCTGTACGGTACTAAGTGTACTATCTATACAGATCATAAGAGTTTAAAGTACTTTTTCGAGGAGAAAGAATTGAACATGAGGCAGAGAAGATGGTTAGAATTGATAAAGGACTACGACTGTGAGATTAAGTATTACCCCGGTAAAGCTAACGTGGTCGCTGATGCGCTAAGTCGTAAAAATGAGGAAGTCCTATCAACCGTGAAGTCATACCAGCTGATTGTGAACTCAAGTCTTTTTGAAGAAATCATCAAGGTGCAGTCAGAGGTGTTAGTAGATGAAGGGTTAGTAAAGAAAGAAAGGGTGTTCGGCCAGCAGAATGAGTTAGTGGAAAACACTCATGGAGTTAAGACTAGATTTGACCGCATGTGGATCCCACACCATGGTGATCTTAGAAGTCGAATCTTAGATGAAGCTCATAAGTCAAGGTACTCAATCCATCCTGGAGCTACAAAGATGTACCAAGACTTGAAAAGGGATTACTGGTGGCCTGGAATGAAGAATGATGTAGTAGATTATGTCGGTAAGTGCTTAACTTGCTTACAAGTCAAAGCCGAACATCAGAAGCCTTATGGGAAGATGCAATCGCTAGAGATACCTGAGTGGAAATGGGAACACATCACTATGGATTTCATAACTAAGCTACCTCGTACAGCTAAGCATCATGATACCATCTGGGTGATTGTGGACCGTTTGACCAAGAGTGCTCACTTTCTACCCATACGAGAGGCCATCTCGTCAGAAACGTTAGCAAGCTTGTTCATTAAAGAAATTGTAACCAAGCATGGAGTACCGTTATCGATCATGTCTGATAGAGATACACGGTTTACTTCAAGATTCTGGAAGAAATTCCATGAAGCTATGGGGACGAGGTTGAACATCAGTACGGCGTACCATCCTCAAACCGATGGACAGTCCGAAAGGACGATCCAAACCCTTGAGGATATGCTACGTGCTTGTGTTTTAGATTTTGGTGGAAGCTGGGATGATCATCTGCATCTGGCAGAGTTCTCCTATAACAACTGTTACCATTCGAGCATTGGTATGCCACCGTTTGAGATGCTTTACGGTCGACGATGTAGAACCCCGGTGTGTTGGGGTGAGATTGGTCAAAAGGAAATGGGAAGCCTAGAAGTGGTTCAAGAAACGTCTTCAAAGTTCGATCAGATCAAAGCAAGAATGAAAGCCGCTCAAGACAGACAAAAGTCTTATGCAGATAAGCGGCGACGACCAATTGAGTTTAACGTTTGCGACTATGTGATGCTTAAGGTCTCGCCTTGGAAAGGAATTATCCGTTTTAGAAAGAGAGGGAAGCTAAGTCCGAGGTACATTGGACCATTTAAAATTTTGTATCGTGTGGGGGAAGTAGCTTATAAGCTGGATTTACCCGATGAGTTAGAAGGAATTCATTCAACCTTCCATGTTTCTCATCTGAGGAAGTGTCTAGCTGATGACACGTCTCACGTGCCATTAATGGACATTGAGGTTGATGAACAATTGAACTACATCGAGCAACCGATAAAGATCGTTGATCGCAAGGAGAAGCAGCTTCGTCACAAAACTATACCTTTGGTAAAAGTAATATGGAAACACCGCAAGGGATCAGATGCTACTTGGGAAGCCGAGGATGAGATGCGCAAGTTTTACCCTAGTTTGTTTATGTAATAGTTAGGTTTCGGGGACGAAACCTCCTTAAGGGGGGAAGACTTGTAACATCCTAAAATTTATAATGTTGAATAAAGAAAGTTATGTTAGTGATTTCGCGTTTTTAATTATTAATATCGGGTAGGAGCGGGTCATGGACTTGGATTAATTGAGATAGGATAAATGAGAATGGGATTTCAGGGATATAAATACCCCCAAAATCCCAAAATATCTCATTTCTCACCAAACTCCACACACACTCCACACACTCCTCAAAACACACACATACTAACCGATCAAGATTCGAAGCCGAGACCCGAGATTTCGTTGATAGATCTGAGTTGGTAAGGTAAGAACAAATCCAACAAAGTTAATATTACTGAAAATGGTTAGGATTGGATGGGTTAACCGGACCCGAAACCCAAACTGCCCAAATCAGACCCCTAAAACGTCGATTTTAGGCCGATTTGATGGTTGGGATTTGTAGGCGCCGATCATACGATTCCGTGGGTACCAAAATCGAGTTATTTGCTAAGAAACAAAGGATTTATGGGCAAACAGATCTGCAGCGCGATAACTTCGCCTGCAAGATTAAGTTCGCCTGATGAACTTCGCCTTCAAGCGTAACTTCGCCTAAGGATAACTTCGCCTGAAGCCAAGTTCGCCTAAGGTTTAACTTCGCCTGAAGCCAAGTTCGCCTAAGGTATAACTTCGCCTGAAGCCAAGTTCGCCTAAGGTTTAACTTCGCCTGAAGCCAAGTTCGCCTAAGGTTTAACTTCGCCTGAAGCCAAGTTCGCCTAAGGTATAACTTCGCCTGAAGCCAAGTTCGCCTAAGGTTTAACTTCGCCTGAAGCCAAGTTCGCCTAAGGTATAACTTCGCCTGAAGCCAAGTTCGCCTAAGGTTTAACTTCGCCTGAAGTGAAGTTCGTTTATAAAATAAATTAAAAACCTAATGGAAAATGTGTTAAGGCAGTTATCGAAAATAAAATTTTTCCAAGCTGACCTGGCAGCTTAACCCCAGCCAGGGGCTCTGCCCCTTGGACCCCGCTAGGGGCTGCCGCCCCTAGAACCCCGCTGCCAGGGGCGCTGCCCCCGACCCCCGTTCGTTGTGGGTCATATATAGATAGAAATACAAAACGAGTAGTAGTAGTTAATTGATATGTGTAAATATTGTACAGTTAGCCGAGCCCAGTTAAAGAAAGGAATTACGATCAACGGCGAGCGTAACAGGATCCAGGTGAGTTTCTAGCCCCATTCCTTGTTATATTTTCGGGGCTGTGTGCATACTTGATGTGTTGTTAATACATTTATCCTAAGTGATAAGTGTATGCCATATGTGATATATGTGATATGTATGAATGATTGCTTGATGGTTCGTGAACGATATTCGGATATTGCACGTACTGTCAGGTTGTAACGTTATAAAGCCATATGTGATATATGTGATATGTATGAATGATTGCTTGATGGTTCGTGAACGATCTTCGGATATTGCACGTACTGTCAGGTTGTAACGTTATAAATATGGCAAGTATGATATGTATGTTTATGTGTATGAACGTAATAAAGTTAATAAAAGAAGGAAATGACGGTTGTATGGTTGTATGGTTACGAAAAGGGTACCAAGCCCTAATAATACTCGAGGTATGATGTATGGTTGTATGGTAACGAAGAGGGAATCGAACCCTACTAATATTCGAAAGCAAGGGACCAGACCCTTATAATATCTGTGATGTTAGGGACCAGACCCTTATAATATCTGTGATGTTAGGGACCAGACCCTTACAATATCTGTGAGGATAGGGACCAGACCCTCATAATATCTGTGATGTTAGGGACCAGACCCTTATAATATCTGTGATGTTAGGGACCAGACCCTTATAATATCTGTGAGGTTATAGGGCGAAAGGCTCTTAAAAACGTATGATTATGAATGTAAAGAAAGTATGTAAGTAAGAAAGAAAGTATGTAAGTAAGAATGAAGGTATGAGTACTTATGTGTGTATGAAAGAAAGTTATGAGGTTAAGTACGTATGTATGTAATAGGGTATTGTATGGTATTGTATGATTAACTAGAACTCACTCAGCGTAGCTGACTTTTAGTATGCACGCAGGTGAGTAGGATGAGACAGCTGGCTTGAGTGGAGGACACATGGCAGAAGACTAAAGCCTGGCATCTGAAGATCTGATATGTTTTATAAGTTATGTTTTGATTTTGAAAGACATGAGGAATGTTTTAAGACATGATTATGAATTGATATGTAATGTTTTATGAAAGTTTTATATTCCGCGTAAAGTTTTTAATTAACTCTGATATTTAGAACTGTGTTTATGAGTAAATCCAACACGAAAGTAGGGTTACCGGTAACGGGGCCTTACAGTTCTGGGTTTCATTTCGATGATAAAAACCGAGAGTTTGTTAAGGCGAGGGTGTGGTGCCTACCTGGCGTTTCTTGTCAAAACTACGACCGAGACAAAATAAATGAAAGATGTTCCTATCGTGCGCGACTACCCAGAAGTATTCCCTGAGGATCTTCTGGGGTTGCCACCAAAGCGAGAGATAGAATTCCAGATAGATTTGGTACCAAGAGCACAACCCGTCGCGAAGGCACCTTACCGTCTAGCACCGTCCGAGATGAAAGACCTGATGTCCCAACTACAAGAACTCCTCGTCAAAGGTTTCATAAGGCCAAATGTTTCCCCGTGGGGCTCACCGGTGTTTCGTGAAGAAGGATGGAAGTATGAGAATGTGCATAGACTATCGCGAGTTGAACAAGCTTACGGTAAAGAATAGATATCCTTTGCCAAGGATTGATGATCTGTTTGACCAACTGCAAGGTTCAAGTTGGTTCTCATGGATAGATCTCAAATCAGGCTATCATCAGTTGAAGGTGAAAAAGGCAGACATCCCTAAGACAGCCATTCGGATGCGGTATGGACACTACGAGTTCCTCGTAATGTCATTCGGTCTAACGAATGCTCCCACAACATTTATGGACATGATGAATAGGGTGTGTCGGCCCATGTTGGATAAGTCAGTTATCGTCTTCATAGATGATATATTGATTTATTCCAGAAGCGAGTCTGATCATGCTGATCATCTGAGAGAGGTATTGGAGACTCTAAAGAAAGAGAAGTTGTACGCTAAGTTTTCAAAATGTGCATTCTGGTTACGAGAAGTGCAATTCTTAGGTCACGTGATAAATCCTGAAGAGATCACAGTGGACCCAGCTAAGATTGAGGCGATAACGAATTGGAAGACTCCACAGAATCTGACTGATATACGAAGCTTCCTAGGGTTAGCTGGCTACTATAGGAGATTCATCGAAGGTTTCTCCAAGATAGCCGCACCGTTGACCGGTATGACCCAAAAGTCGATAGTATTCAGTTGGGGTAAGGTTCAAGAAGAGGCTTTTCAGGAGTTAAAGAAGAGACTCACGCAAGCTCCAATCCTTGCTTTACCCTATGGTGACGAGAATTTGGTTGTTTGTAGTGATGCTTCGCATTGTGGGTTAGGTTGCGTGTTGATGCAACGAGGAAAGGTGATAGATTACGCGTCTAGACAGTAGAAAGTCCATGAGAGTACTTACCCGACGCATGATTTGGAGCTAGCAGCAGTAGTGCATGCTCTCAAGATATGGAGGAATTATCTGTATGGTACTAAGTGTACCATTTACACAGATCATAAAAGTTTAAAGTACTTCTTCGAGTAGAAGGAATTGAATATGAGGCAGAAAAGGTGGTTAGAATTGATAAAAGATTACGACAAAGACATTAAGTACTACCCTAGGAAAGCTAATGTGGTCGCCGACGCGCTAAGCCGTAAGAATGAGGAAGTCATTGCAACAGTGAAGTCATACTAGTTGATCATGAATTCAAGTCTATTTGAAGAAATCATCAAAGTGCAGGCAGAAGTGCTGGTAGATGAAGGGCTAGTAAAGAAAGAAAGGATTTTCGGTCAGCGAGACGAGTTGATGGAAAACACGCATGGTGTTAAGACTAGGTTTGACCGCATGTGGATTCCACGTCATGGAGATATTAGAGGTCGAATCTTAGACGAAGCTCACAAGTCAAGATACTCAATTCATCCAGGAACTACAAAGATGTACCAAGATTTGAAATGAGATTACTGGTGGCCAGGTATGAAAAATGATGTAGTGGATTATGTTAGTAAGTTCTTAACTTGTTTACAAGTCAAAGCAGAACATCAGAAGCCTTATGGAAAGATGCAACCGCTTGAGATACCTGAATGGAAATGGGAACACATCACTATGGATTTCATAACTAAGCTACCTCGTACAGCTAAGCATCATGATACCATCTGGGTGATTGTGGACCGTTTGACCAAGAGTGCTCACATTTTGCCTATACAAGAGGCTATCTCGTCAGAAACGTTAGCAAGTTTGTTCATTAAAGAGGTTTTGTCTAAGCACGGAGTACCGTTATCGATCGTGTCCGATAGAGATACTCGGTTTACTTCGAGGTTTTGGAAGAAGTTCCATGAAGCTATGGGAACGAGACTGAACATCAGCACTGCGTATCATCCTCAAACAGATGGACAGTCTGAAAGGACGATCCAAACCCTTGAAGTAAACCATCTGCATCCGGCAGAGTTCTCCTATAAAAACAGCTACCATTCAAGTATTGGTATGCCGCCATTTGAAATGCTTTACAGTGGAAGATGTAGAACCCCGGTATGTTGGGGAGAGATTGGTCAGAAAGAGATGGGAAGTTTGTAAGTTGTTCAAGAAACGTCTTCAAAGTTCGATCAGATTAAGGCCAGAATGAAAGCAGCTCAAGATAGACAGAAGTCGTATGCTGATAAGCAGCGACGACCGATTGAGTTTGACGTTGGTGACAATGTGATGCTCAAGGTCTCGCCTTGGAAAGGGATTATCCGTTTTAGGAAAAGAGGAAAGTTGAATCCAAGGTACATTGGACCGTTCAAGATTTTAGATTGTGTGGGTGAAGTAGCTTATAAGCTGGATTTACCCGTCGAGTTAGAAGGAATTCATTCAACCTTCCATGTTTCTCATCTGAGGAAATGTCTGGCTGATGATACGTCTCACGTACCATTGATGGACATCGAGGTTGATGAACAGCTGAACTACATTGAGCAACCGATAGATATTGTTGATCTCAAGGAGAAGCAACTTCATCACAAGGTCATACCTTTGGTGAAAGTAATATGGAAGCATCATAAAGGATCAGATGCTACCTGGAATCTGAGGATGAGATGAGCAAGTTATACCCTAGTTTGTTTAAGTAAAAGTTAGGTTTCTGGGACGAAACCTCCTTAAGGAGGGAAGACTTGTAACATCCTATAATATTCTAATATTAAATAAAAAAAGTTATGTTAAGTTGTCGTGTGTTAATGATTAATTAATATTAAACAAGAAAGGATCATGGACTTGGATTAATTAAGGTGGATTAAAGGGTAATGGGCCTTAGGTCCATGGGCTTTAGGGGATATAATACCCCCTTAAATCATCCTAAAACCCTAACTCTCATTTCCATCTTTCCATATTTGACTACACACTCAAGAACACACACACCACCTTATATACGGTCGTGAGTGAGAAACGATATCCGAGGCCAAAAATCAAGCTAAACATTATTAGATCTTTAATACACAAGCTAGATACAAGATAACCAAGCTAACCGCGACCACACCGAACACATAAAGGTATGTCTTTTACCTTAAAGTTTATTTTTTTAGGATCGGTTAGCCTTGAAACATAAAATGAGAGTAGATCGGGCATAAACGAAACATGAAGTAACAAACTTGACGTTAAAACGAACCTAATAAACCCACGGCTAGGCACGGCTCGTTTAAAATAAACCTTAGATCTAATATTGAACGTTTTTAGCTTAAATGTCCAAACTTTATGCTTTCTCGAGCCGAGTCTTATCCGAGAATGACCTAGGGAATGTTTATGAGATTGGTTAGTATCATATCAAAAGTTTACATGTTGAAACAGAGATGTTTATGGGGTTAGAATCAAACCCGCAACTGCTGCTGGGCAACTTCGCCCGAAGCTAATTTCGCAGCACGCCAAGTTCACCTATGTTAAGTTTGCCGAATGTCAAGTTCGCCTATGTTAAGTTTGCCGAATGTCAAGTTCGCTTGATATTTAAGTTCGTTGATATATAAGTTCGCCGGATATTTAATTTCGCTTATATATAAGTTCGCTTACATCTAAGTTCGCGTATACCTAATTTCGCTTATATCTAAGTTCGCTTATATCTCAGTTCGTTTAAATGGAGACGCATCCTGTATATGTATTCATATACGTGTATACGCGTGAAGGTATACAATGTAAGGACCTAAGAGATAAAGTTCTAGAATGCTAAAATAAAATAATAATTTAAATTCCTAATGGAAAATACGTTAAGACAGTTACTGGAAATAAAATTTTTCTAAGCTGACCTGGCAGCTCAACCCTAGCCAGGGGCTCTGCCCCTTGGACACCGCTAAGGGATGCCGCCCCTAGAACCCCACTGCCAGGTGTGCTGCCCCCAGACCCCCGTTCGTTTTGGGTAATAATTGAACTAGGAAGACGATATGGGTAGTGATAGTTAATTGATACGTGTAATTGTTATACATTTAGTCGTGCACAGCTCAAGAAAGGGATTACCATAAACTGTGAACGTAACCGCATTCAGTGAGTTTCTAGCCCCATTTCCTTGTTATGTTTTCGGGGCTGTATGCATACTCAATGTGAATGTTAATACACTTACCTTAAATGGTAAGTGTATGTCTTAATGACGAATGTGATAGTTATGAATGTATGCTTGACAGTACGTGAACGACCTTCGGGTATTGCACGTATTGTTAAGGCAAGTATAGTGTGGTATGTATGATATGTGTATGTGAACAAGGAAGTATGTACGACTATGATATGTATGATATTAAATGTATGGATGTGATAATGGAGACGATAATGAAAGGTAAGGTATGTTAAAGGGTTGCATACCCTAATAATATATGCGAAGGTTAAAGGGTTGCATACCCAAATAATATATGCGAAGGTTAAAGGGTTGCATACCCTAATAATATATGTGAAGGTTAAAAGGGTTGCATACCCTAATAATATATGCGAAGGTTAAAAGGGTTGCATACCCTAATAATATATGTGAAGGTTAAAGGGTTGCATACCCTAATAATATATGCGAATGTTATAGGGCGTAATGCTCTTTAAAACGTAAGGTATAGTTATGCAAGTATAAAATTATGAAGTATGTACGAAAGTATGTAGTTATGAATATGTTGTATGTGGTATGATTAACTACAACTCACTCAGCGTAGCTGACTTTTAGTATGCACGCAGGCGAGCAGAATGAGACAGCTGGCTTGAGCGGGGGGCACATGGTAGAAGAATAAAGAGTCTGGCATCTGAAGACCTAAGACGTTTTTAATTAATTTTTTTTTATTTAAAAGACAATATGTTCGTTAATGACAAATTATGGATTTGATTGTAACGTTTATGAAAGTTTTTAATATTCCGCGAATGTTTTAATTAACTCTGATATTTAGAACTGTGTTTATGAGTAAATCCAGCGTCCAAAGTAGGGCACCGGTAACGGGGCCTTACAGTTTGGGTCAAGATTGCCACCCCTAGAATGATTGTCATGGCATTGCTTAAATCAGTAGCGAAGCCACATTGTCACCACCGGGTTCGGCCGAACTCGGTGTTTTTTCGGTTTTATATATAACCTATATGTTGAATTAACGAGCGAACCCATTCTTTTTCGGCGAGCGAACCCAGTATCATTTTAAGAGAATATATTCGAACCCATTAACTATGAAAAGTTTACTTACATTTTTTTTGTAACGAATATTCTTTTTTTAAATTATAAAAAAGCTTTTAAAATCTATAAAGATTATTAACAAACATTAAATATGGACCAACAATACCCCATACCCCATATATAGATTAACAAAAAGCTCAAACTACTCACAGAATGGGTCAATAAACCCAACCCAATTAACATTCTTAAACATAATACTTAAATAAAAAATAAATAAATAAACAAACAAAAACATCGGTTGTCGCGTCAGCAACCGGTCAGCTTCTTTCTATCAACCAAATGACCATTGCCTCATCTCCTTCGCCGGTTCACCTCAAGGTTTCAACCATCGCAAACAGCCAATACATGTTGATCTATCGTTTGAAAAATGTTTTTTCTTCAATGAAACATGCGAAGTCGGATTTGCATAATATGGAATAAATTTGTTTCATGGAACATTTGCCAAGGAAACATGGGATAACGTGATAGAGTTTGTAAGATATAGGTTTCCTAAAAGTGTTCTTATTATTTGCTTGAATATGGAATAAATTTCAAATGTTGTATTTTTGCAAGAAATAAATAGCTTAAATAACAAAATATGAAACGTTAAAACCCATCTATAGAGCTAGAGGTTTAAGTTAATGTTAACAAATCTGCTCTACATTTTATTTTTGATTTTCCAATCAAGAGTTGCTCCACCACAACCGTCTTTATAGACCAGTAGAGGTCACCCAATATAGGTAAATGGGCTGTGGCTATAAGTTGAATGATGATCGGAGTCAAAGACAGGGGTGAAGTGGTTGGCACTGTAGCGACAATGGGTAGTAGTCTGAATCGGGACTTCTTGATGGAGATGTGTGCATACCCTATATTAATGGCATCGATTGTTCATACTTTCCATTTAATTGAGAGATACATATAGAGATGGTTACAATCTTTGACTACACAATTCTGACTATTATATGAATTAATTTAAATATGTCAAAGAGTATTCGTAATAATTGGTTTATTGTTTAAGTTACACCTGAGAAATACTGAATCGTACGGTTCATAACTAAAATAAATGATCGAGAAAATCTAAATCGAATCATCGGTTATAAATTTTGTTTTAACTAATAATCTACCTAACCGACACGTACACCTCCCTGGTTATGCCGCCACTCTACTTTTCTTTAAATTCTCTTGTATTTTGTACGAAAAGATGCATTTTAAGCAAGATCAAAGCATACGTCATAATTCTTAAATGTCATAACATTCGTGTAACATACATCTTGCGTTAACTTTCTACTTTTCAACACAACATATATAAAACGTTAAAACTAGGATGTTTCATTGGATTACGGGACATCCTGGAACCTGGACAGTACCAGAAACTGAAGGACAATTGGGCAGTGGACAATGATCATCCACCTCTAAACCCCACCACTCTGGTCCATTAATATTCCTATTTTGTAACACCAAATAGCAAAGGATAGCCATGAATGCCACACCCGCGTCTAAACCAGCTGACAATATATAATTATGTCGCGCCCACCAACTCTTGAACCTCTTGTAAACAACAAAGTTAAAAAACATCCCCACAGCAAACCACATATTATAGTTCACTGCTTTAGCTGGTGGTCCGGGACAGTTTATAAGGATTGGAATATTAACAAGTCGAGGCCATTTCCACTCGGGGTACTTGCGTGAAAGAAACCAAAAGGGCACTGGTGCAAGTATTCCAAACAAAAAGAAGTAGTTCATTTTTGAGTACAACCCGAGGTTTCCAAACATGCGTTGCGGTCCCACCAATCCCCATATTATTGACGCGTTGTAGAAAACGTCGTCTCCTGGGCAGGTCCATGGGCTGCCCACTGGTAGATTGGCCGGGTCACATATGAACTCGACAGTTGTGAGGAGCCACCAAGATGTAGCAAAGTAGACAGTTGATGCGATGATCGTTCCTACCAACTTTTAGGTAATAAACGCAATTAGTTAGTGTCATGTATAATTGCGAAGGATTTATAACTTAGGTGTTTATTTATTATTTACTAGGATACTGACCCGTGTTATATACGGATAAAAAAATATTTCAAACGTCATATATATGTAGATATCATAAGAATTTTTTACCTTGTTTTCTACAAAACCACAAGATGTAGGAAAAATATATATAAATAGTGGAATGAGAAACTATATAAATATACAAATCATTAAATTGCTAAAATAACAATCATACTAAAAAAAGGAACACAAAATCAGTTATAAATAATTAATTGTGGTTAAAATCGATTTTTAAATTATTTGAAAGGAAATAGTTGGTTATGATTATAGAAAATATTAATTAGTGAATTATGTGATAATTCTATAGATGTAAACCGGATGACTTGGAAACCTATGTGGACAAACTAGTTGAAGGACATATGAATACAGACCCGGCCCATAGGGTGGGCAGAGAGGGCAACGGCCCAAGGCCCACCATATTATAGGCCCATAACTATTTTTACACATTTATTATATGATATATAAATAAACCAATCCATGCTAAAAGATGTAGGTTGGTTTAACTATTAAGGCCCATTTCCTTCAAACAAGTGGTCATGTGTTCGATTCTTGCTCTATGTTTTTTATATTTTATTTGTTGCTCAATAGGAAGCCCTTGCATTTAATAGTTTTTTCTTTTTTTTAATTTTATTTGTTGTTCAACAATCAACAGGAAACACAAGCCACTAAAATTGAGGTCCAATCTTATTTGATTTTATTCTTGACTGCTAGTTTACTAATATGCCCATTTGTCTTATGTTTCTTTATTTTTTATATTTAAAGACCGAAATGACTTTTGATTGAAAATTAAAAATGTTAAAAGAGACGCGCGAATTGTTTAAGTATTCAAATTTGACCATTCTTACAATAACTTTGTTAATTGTTATTATAACTATCGTTGTAATATTGGATTTTTATATATACAAGTTACTGAGTTTTTAAATTTTGGGGGCCCATTTTTTCATTTGCCCCGAGCCCTCGACTTTTTGAGGATTCTTGGGGACGGCCCTGTATGAATATATTGTATTGCTTTAATAATATAGTAAGATTGTGTGTATAAATTTGTACCTGAACAATGAACATGGACTTTGGTGGGATCTTCATATAATGGCCTAGTTTGAAGTCACTTAGAAACTGTATGGCTTGTCGCATGCTGTTGTCACCATAGGTTTTGAATACCACGTTGGCAAGTGGTCTGCCGGGGTATAGATATCCTATGATCAGCTCTGTGATGACATTAAGTCCGACTCCCTGAATTATTTAAGCAATTCATCAATCAAGACAACTCACTAAATGGGTGGCAAAACAAATTCAAATGGGTTATTTTTGGTCAATATGAATAACTTTTAAAATTGTGATGAGTCATGATGGATGAAAAGTTTTTTCCAAGGAGATGGGTTGAGGAAATGCTAGTGAGTTTGGTTATGGGTTAGAATGAGTTTGTTTATGGGTTAGAATGGACTAAGACAATCTCCATCCTATTTTATTTCAAACAAAACCCACGAACCGAACAGAAACCGAACATAAACCGAAACATCGAAACCGTAACTGGCCAAAACGGAAAAAGAACCAAAACTAAACCCAAAAAATGCACGAAAAAAAATGAACCTGAACTGAGACGAAACGGGTTTCCTTTTTTTTTTTCTTATTATTATTTATTTTAACGAATGAGGACGACGGGGTAAACATTTTAATTGTTTTATTTTTTTATTTATATTTTGAGTTATTATTTTTCTATTGATTTTTTTTATAAAGTTTTTTGAAACCCTTTGTATTATAACATGTACTTGGATCAAGATAATTAACTTTACACATGACCCATACTTATCCTAACATTTTTTTTAGAAAAAAATCATTCTGACTCATATCCTTTCTGTCCCAAACCTATTCTGACGCATCATATCCAACCCAACCCATTCATGCGGCAGACAACAATGTGTATATGTAGACATTTTTTATAACAGAAAATATGTTAGAAGAACTAAAATTGTACAATATATTTCTAAATAGCCGAACATTACAATACCAAAATGACAAATTTGATATAGTTTTTTAATAGCTCAAGATTTAAGAGAAAACCTTTATTCCAAAGAAAATGACGTTTACTTTTAAAAAGTTACCAATCAACTAATTCTTCACATGTGTTTTCTCACGCACTAGATTTCCATGATGCTAAGCTTATCTCATAAAAATAAAAGCATGTCTAAAAATGTTAAATCAATTAAAAGGTAAAAGTAAAAAAATTGTAATATTTATTATTTTCTAATATAAAAATAAATAATAGAATTATAAATATATAATTAAAAAAGTAATTTATAATTGGTCGAATACTATGTATCACATGACAATCTGTGGTTGGTTGTAACACTATATACAAAGTCAAATAATATTCTTGTAAAAAATTGTGAAGATCGTTTTCATAAACTCTAATGGTCAAGTTGACTATTTACATATATGATTTGCTCATGTATAATGCAAAGATGCATAAATGGATCTTAATTTCACCTGGTTTGTGGTGGCAACAATAACACCAATGGGCAAGGTGAAGAGAGAAGCCAAAGCAATTGCCAAAATGATTCCCCAGTAAGGAAGCTGCAACTGCCTCCCAAAGCCTTCACATGTAAGCAAAGCAAGTCCAATCACCAATATCAGAAGACAATGAAACCACCATTCAGGGACAGTTTCATAGTTTTTCTTCATCATCCTAGTATGTACATCCCCTATATTTGTCCTGATTGATGCTTTTGTTTGCTCCCAAATTGTCCTGATCATTTGACGAAAACGATCAGTCTTAGAAAATTGACCATCATCAACAACTTAAGCATGTCAATAATTACCAACGGACGACCCAAAAAAAAGAATAAATATTTGTTCATACGCAACAGAGAATTGAAAAATAAAAAAATATATCAATAAAGAAATTTTATTAATATTTGTCATGGCTACCGTCAAAAACTATCGATGGCTGAAATCATGCCGGTAAGAACTTGATTGCTACAAAGGTTGACTTGTCTCCACACGAACTAAAAGCATTCACATCAACTTCTCCGTATCTATTTTTATCTATAAAATATATAGATTTTCTATATTTTTCATCTCTATTAGGTTCTCTTTCTCCATATCTATCTGTATAATTTAGAATTTTGTTGAATAGCAATACTCTAACTATAGAAAAGAACTGTTCATCACCTCTATAAATATTTGTGAGTGTATAACTAAGGAAAAAAAATAAGTGTCTATGAGTTAAATATAATAAAGATAGAGAATCTGAAGTGGTATGTTAAACAAAATTAAGAGAAATGTGATATTTAGTTAATAAAAGAGATGAAGATATAGAAGTTGACGGATATGATTCTCCTGTCAAATTAATAAATTCTTTATACATGTCATGCTCTAAGAAAATCTCACAAATATATTGTAACATTTCGGGATTTTTGTTCTTATATTGGTAATCTTTACCTGACCAAGTTTTTACTCGGATAATTCGTCAATAAAATCTCGCATTTGTTTAGTATATTTATTTCATGTATTTTTAACATAATTGATTATAACTAGAAGAAATATGCATTATATGCCCCCCTAACTAAACTAAATCCCCTTGTGTATCCACCATCTATGTTGAGGGACAAAATAACAATTTAATCAATTTACCCCCACCCCCACCCCCCTTCTTTCTTGTTCCTTAATTCTCGACTTAACCAAGGAAATTAGTATACCAAATAGTTTATTGATCAAAAACGTGTTTAACCGACACTCTAGTTATAGAAAATAATAATAATAATCTAACAGCTAATTGATTCGATTTTGCGTCTTTAACAAACCACGACTTATACGACCTTATTACACTATATAAAAATGATTATAATTCAATTAAACGCCTCCACACCTTCCTCACATCATCGCGAATATAAACCCTAACCTAATTGCATTGTACCTTGCTGTTAAGATCAATTTCACAATCTAGTTGGTGTCGTAACCCTAATTTTCCTTTCACTCTCAATTCGTTACGGTTTCTGGTAATTGGTATATGCTTTGAGTTCATTTTTAATCGATAAATGTTAACCCCAAGTCAAATTTAAATCAACGTTGATAAATAAACAAAATAGGATTCTAGGGTTTATTATTAGGGGAAGAACAAGACTAAATATTGTATAAAAATTAGTATTTCCATTCTATAATCATGTTTAGACTCTGCCTGACGGCTAGCACGTGTTTTGTAAGCTATGAATTGGCCAGGGGCGCAGTTTTGAGTCCCACCATGCCCAGTCTTCAGGTTTTATTTTTAAATTTTCCTTTTTAATCAATATTTGTTATTAATATGCATATATAACATTAGATAAGCATTATTTTGATAAACCAGACCTTGGCTTTTGTTTATGTATCCTAAAATTTAATTTCTTAAAAGAGCCTTTTACCACTCTTAATGAACCAAACTATATTCATTATATTATGTCTATTTCCATATGTTTGAAAATCAAACCTAAAACTAAAGAATGACAATAATGATAATAATAGTCATAATAATGCTAGTTGCACTAATACTTTAGTTAGAGGTTTATGTAAAACCCTATCGAATATCAAATCCGTCATAAATCTTGTAATTATTTCGTTTATAATTAATTAGTATTACCGTTAACAACTAGGAACTTTTGTAAACGTATCCCGAGGAGCTCGAACGTTTCTATCTTAACTTTCTACCACCATCTCATCACTTATTCCACTCCTTAAGGTGAGTAATCATAACCCCCTTTTTACTGTTTTACATTTTTGGGTGCGTTTTGCATTCACAAATTAAATAGATTTGTCATTTTCACTATAATTCCACTATTTGCGTAGATATGCAATTTCTCAATTAGTTGATACGTGCGAACGCGACTATGAGTTTATTTTTGAGTTATGGTTTTTTGGTATCTCATCCTCATTTTGTATGATAATACGTCACTGAAGTAACTCGACCCGTTTGGGACGACGGAAATGACCTTTTTTATATTCTTGTTTTATTAATTGATTCTGTTCATATTTATCGCAATGAATTGTCATTTTCAATATTATTAAATACAAAATTCGTGATTACTTGATCAACTTTATGTTAGTAAGCTATATATTTTTTCACACATGAAGCATGCAGCTATATGAGATGAAGCAAGAGAAAAAAAATAGGTTAAACCTTAGGTTGCAATGATAAATAAAGAACAATTTACTTTTTAAGTCTTTGACTGTGTTGTTTATTTCTTTATTTTGAAAACAATGTTATGCTTTATGTATTTGATTGTTATATGAAATATAATAACTTAGATATTGACATGTGTAACTTAATTTAGTGTATTTTGAGCTATGATACAAATTATGTCATGTCCCGGCTTGTTCCGTCATAGGTTGGGGTGTGACAGATTGGTATCAGAGCCATATGCTATAAGATAGATGGTTAGACGTAACGACATAGTAGTATGCTTAGGGTCCCTATATGTATTCCTATACATGCACCCTACTTGTTTAAATTTGTGTACATAGCTTAGCATATTTAAGTTGTTTATCATATACAATTTTACACATAAGCATACACTTAATCCGAGGCTATGCCTCACTCTCAAAATCATTTTCAAAACTCTATGACAATTTTTAATTGGGAAATTTCTTAAGAAATCCCACATTTGTACTCCCTTCTCCTTGAGGATGATTCGTGTGACGGATATGTGGTAAATAGAGGGGATACACTTGTTCGCCGAACCCTTGACACCAAGGCTTGCGAGCCTAAGGAAGTGCAATGCGCATTAATCTAAATCAACCGTGAGACCCGGTTGCTTTCCTAGAGGGTTCGGCGAGGGTATGAAACTTATTAGGCCAAAACATATCACAACAAACGTCCATGAATCTACTACCCTCATTGTATCAAACGTGGTCATGTGACGATTAAACACTTAATTTATAACCGAATTCAAGGTGGTTCATGGCTAAACTCATTTTTTTTGTATTGTGTTTTAGTTGAATAGATGGGTGAAGTATATATATACATGGTGGTTCCCGAATTACTTCAACTATCTACCTCAATACCCCCACCCCTCAATTCCATTTTAATCGATTTTTTTTCGAAGAAAAGCCATGGTGATACATGGATATTTCAACAATGAATTTTATTTGGTTTTCGAAAATTTTCCTTTTGTTGGAAGGAATCATGGTGGTTCATGAAGCCTTAACCAACAAATTAAATCTTATATTTCATTTTAAGTTATGTTAATGCTTCTTTTTCCTTTTTTTTCCTCTTTCATAATGCTAAAGAAGATAGACCTTAACATAATCAAGTTTCTTAAGTGATAATATTTTCAACCTCAACCGCAATCGCAACCTCAAATTATTAATAAAATTCACAAGTATCAATTTACGCAAACTTTTATACTTGCAATACTTACCCGAGTCTCATAAAACTTTACACATTTTATCCTTGTAGTATGTCTTCCCGCCTCATCAACCATAACCGTCGCACCAGCAACCCTGGCCGTAGCATGTCTTCCCGCATTATGAAGGATATCATGGAAGCCGTTCCAACACTCATTTATCAGCTCCAAACTGTGAACGCTGCTACCACACCCATGAATCCTAACCCAATTTCTTGCTCTTTCAAACAATTCAGGGGTGCTAACCCGCCCAAATACGTTGGGGCCGAGGTAAGCGTGTTCCTTAATAGTGCGTGTCCGGAAGATATAAAAACTACCTACGGCTCGGGTGTCTTTGTACAAGACGCCCTCATTTGGTGGAATAGCGAGAATTACTCTCTTGAGGCTGAGATTTCCATGGCCAAGTCGTGGGATGATCTCAAGAAGCTCATGCTTAAAATTTTTTTTCCCGAAATATAAACTCCGAAAGTAGGAAGAAGAGTTTTGGAATTTGAAGCAAGAAGGAGTTGATAATGTTGCTTGCAATGATCAGTTCCAAGAACTGAGCCTCCTCATCCCGCACATGCTCACTCCTCATGATCGTTCTATCGATAAGTATATCTCGGGTTTACCTATACAAAATTCAAGATTCCATCCCTAGTCCTGACTCAAAAATTCTTCATGATACCATCACCCTAGCCGATACCCTCACCGAAAACCACGTTGAGGCCGGAACCTTAACGCGGAAAAGTTCCAAGAAGCCCAATAATAATCCCACACCCGAGCCCACTAAAGAATCCAAGCGCGAATCCTCTAAGCCTGAATCCACCAAGCACAACAACAACAACTGCTCTTCCCACTACCTCAACAACAAAAGAAAGCCCAACTCTCAAAACTTTGTCTTGGCCCAACCGCAAACCCAACATGCCCTTTCAAACAAGAAGCCCTACACCGGCCTACACCCGTATTGCAATACTTTTCAATGCCACCATCTAACCCAATCCACTTATTGGGTGTGCACAAATTGGCACCGGTTCGGCCACCTCACCCAATATTAACCCAATCCACTTGATGGGTGTGCAAAAATTGGCACCGGTTCGGCCACCTCACCCAATATTGTCGGGAATCACCTCTTATGCAAGCCACTTCACCGCGGTTCGCACCGTCAAATGAACCCAACCGAGCCATACCCCGTTCTCCAATCATTACTACCATTAGCGCTTGTTACAATTACGGTGATCCAAATCACCTCTACAACGCGTGTCCTCGACTCGCTCAAGCCCACATAGTCTATGTCGCACCACTACGCTACTACACCTCCTAAGCCTACCAAGTTCAAGCTAACCAACCACAAGTACCCCAAATCATGGCTTCTCAAATTCCTCAAGCCCAACTCATGGTCATGCAAGACTTTCAAGCTCCAACCCCTCAAGCTTCAATTTCTCAGGCCCAAGCACCTCAAGGAACTCAAGGGTGAGCTTTCAACATCAATGCTCATCAAGCCCGAAACTCGAACAATATGGTGAACGGTAATTTTCTAGTTAATAAGCACCATGCTTCAGTATTATTTGATTCGGGAGCCGATAGGAGCTTTATTTCCTTTTATTTTAAATACATACTTGATGTGCCCCATAGTAAATTATTTAACGCCTTCACGGTAGAGATAGCTAACGGTAGTTCGGTCTCTATTGACTCCGTTATCCGTAATTTCACGCTCACTCTTAATGGGTGAAAGTTCTTTATCGACCTTACCCCTATGAAAATGGGCAGCTTCGACGACATCGTCGGTATGGATTGGCTCTCTCTCCACCATGCCGAAATTTTATGTTTCGATTAACTTATTTGAATCCCTATCGATGGGGAGTAGTTCTAAAATTTCCCGGAGAAAGACAATTCTCAAAGCTAAACCTCATGTTGTGCCTCGAAACCCAACGGTTCTTACTCAAGAAGTATTCCGCAATTTTTGCCCATGTCACTACAAAATCCCATGAAGAAAAGAAACTCTGCGATATCCCGATTGTTGGCGACTTCCCCGAAGTCTTTCCCAATGACATTTTCGGACTCCCACCCATTTTTCAAGTGGGGTTCTGTATTGACTTCGTACCTTGAGCAAACCCTATTGCCAAAGCACCTTACTGTCCCGCACCTTTCGAAATGCAAGAACTCTCCAACCAAATCTAAGAACTCACGAACAAGGATTTAATTCCCTCTGGTTCGTCTTTGTGGGGTGCACTTGTATTGTTTGTGAAGAAGAAAGACGATACTCATCGTTTGTCTATCGACTATCGTGAGCTCAATAAGCTTACTACTAAGAACCGTTATCCCCTTCCGCGTATCGATGATCTTTTTGATCAACTCCAAGGAGCCACATGTTTCTCTAAGATTGTTCTCCATTTGGGTTACCACCAACTCCGTGTCCAAGAAGATAGCATACCCAAGACCGCCTTCCATTCTCTTTATGGCCACCTTGAGTTTCGCGTTATGCCTTTTGGGTTGACTAAAGCTCTCGCAGTTTTCATGGACCTTATGAATCGTGCTTGTAAACCATACGTTGACAAGTTGGTGATTGTTTTCATCAACGATATCTCGATATATTAAGAATTTGAGACCGAGAACAAAGATGATTTACTCTCCATTCTCGATTCGTTGCGAAAAGAACAACTTTACGCTAAATTCTCCAAATGAGAATCTTGGCTAAAGCAAGGCCAATTCTTGGGCCACATTGTCAACGACTTGTATTCGTGTTAATCCCGCTAAAATCAAAGCCGTTAAAAAATTGGAGGACCCCGTCCTCTCTAGTGAGGTTTGTTCATTTCGTGCTTTAGTGGGGTATTACGGTCGTTTTATTCGCAACTTTTCATAGATTGCTTCACCCCTTACCACACTAACCCACAAAAGGAAAGATTATGAATGGGGTTTCAATCAAGAGGAGGCGTTCAAACTCTAGAGGACATGCTTTGCAATGCTCCGACCCTTGATCTTCCCGAGGACAACAACGATTTTGTTGTCTTTTGTGACGCTTCCATCCAAGGTCTTGGTTGTGTTATGCAACGAGACAAGGTCATTGCTTACAACTCGCGTCAACTCAAGGTTCACAAGAAAATTACACGATGCAAGATCTTGAACTTGGTGTGGTCGTGTTTGCCTTAAAAATATTGAGACACTACGTTCACGACACGAAATGTGTGGTCCTCACTGACCATAAAAGTTTACAACACATTTTCTACCAAAAGAACCTCAGTATGAGACAAAGATGATGGGCCGAGTTGTTAAGCGATTACGATTGCGAAATTCGCTACCACCCCGGAAAGGAGAATGTCGTGGCCTATGCTCTTAGTCATATGAGTCATATTAAATCCGTCTTACTCATGTGTCACCATGCAATCCGATCTCTAATACCGCATCTTCGATGCACAACACGTCTCGGTCACTGAAGTAAGTATACACGATGAGATGCCATGTGGCGCCGAACTCCAATTTGAAACCAAAGGTAATGGTTCACTCTATTATTTTAACCGTTTATGGTTTCCCCATCGTGACAGTCTTCGCATGTTCATCTTGATGAAGCTCATAGGTCCCGGTACTCTATTAATCCCGGTGCGGATAAAATGTATGCCAATCTTCATCCCATGTTATGGTGGCCGGGAATGAATAAAGATATCAAGGTATAGGTATCTAAATGCCTCACTTTGTCTAAGATTAAAGCCGAGCATCAAAAGCCATTTGGTTTGCTCAAGAAACCTCTGATCCCCTTTTGAAACTAGGAAAACATAGCCACAAATTTCAGTACCAAACTCCCCACTACTCAAAGTCGTATTGATAGCATTCGGGTGATTATTGATCGATTGACCAAGTTGGCTCACTTCATACCTATATGAAAAAAGTCCTCCATAAGCGAATTAGCTCGACTCTATGTCAAGAACATCATTTGCCACCATGTAACACCTTTGACCATTCATCTGAGCATTGTTTATAACCTCAAACCGATGGTCTATCCGAGAGAACAATTCAAACTCTCGAATATATGCTCCGCTCTTGCGCAGTAGATTTTGGTGGAAATTGGGATACTCACTTACTACTTGTAGAGTTTTCCTACAATAATAGTTTTCAGACTAGTATTGGCATGACACCCTTCGAATATATCTATGGCCGAAAATGTCGTTCCCCGATTTGTTGGAACGAGATTGGTGAATCGCAAATCATTGGTCCTGAGATGGTTCAAGAAACTTTCAATCAGATCGCTCTTATTCGTCAAATATTCTTACAACTCGTAGCTGTCAAAAGAGCTACGCCGATAAGTGCCGTAAACCTCTCAAGTTTAATGTTGGTTATCAAGTTCTCCTCAAAATATCCCCATGGAAGGGGTAGTTCGCTTTGGTAAAAGACATAAATTATCTCCTTGATTCGTTGGTCCATTTTAGATCGTTGAAAGGGTTAGTAGAGTTACGTATCGACTCGATCTCCATGAAGAGCTATCGAATGTTCATTCAACCTTTGATGTTTCCAATCTCAAGAAGTGCTTAGCCGAGGAATCTTCACACACCCCTCGCGGAAGTACAAATTGATGAATCTACGCGCGTTATTGAGAGACCTGTTGAAATCATGGATCGTATGGACAAAGAAACCAAACGAAGCCACATACCGCTTGTCAAAGTTCGTTGGAATCTAAATGTGGCCTCATGTTCACTTGGGAGCAAGAAAACCAAATGATAACCAATTACCCGCACCTTTTTGTTACGGCTTAATCTCTATTTTCGGGACGAAATTTCCCAATGTAGTGAATGCTGTAACATTTCGGGTTTTCTGTTCCTTATATTTGTAATATTTATCTGACCCGGTTTGTATTCAGATAATTCGTCAATAAAATCTCACGTTTGTTTAGTATATTTATTGCATGTATTTTTAACTTAATTTATAATAACTATGAGAAATATGCATAATATACCCCATAACTAAACTTAAACCCCCTTGTGTACCACCATCTATGTTTAGGGACTAAATTGCAATTTAATAAATTTACCTCACCCTTTTCCCTCCTTCCCATTGTCACCACCGACGCTACATACCCTTGTTTCTAGTTCCTTAATTTTTGACTTAATCAAGGAAATTAGTCATACCAAATCGTTCACTAATCAAAAACGTGTTCAAACGACACTTTGGTTATAGAAATTAATGATAAACTGACAGCTATTTGATTCGAAATTATGTCTTAAACAAACCACGACTTATATGTCCTTATTACACAATATATACACTATTATATTTCAATTAAGCGCCGCCGCGCCTTCCTCAAATCATCTCGACTATAAACCTTAAGCTAACTGCATCGTACCTTGCTGATAAGATCAATTTCACAATCTAGTTGGAGTCGTAACCCTAATTTTCCGTTCATCCTAAATTCTTTATGGTTTCATGTAATTGTTATATGCTTTGAGTTTGTTTTAAATCGATAAACTTTACCCCTAAATCAATTTTAGTCAACGTTGATCAATTAAACCAAATACGATTCTAGGGTTTATGATTTGGGGAAGAACAAGACTAAATATTGTATAAAAATTAGCATTTCCATTCCATAATCATGTTTAGACTCTGGCCTGATGGCCAACACATGTTTTGTAAGCTATGAACTGGCAAGGGGCGCGGGTTCTAATTACCCTAGTGATGGTCGGACAAAAGTCGTGTATATTATTATATTATTTGTTTAATTTTAGCTTAAATATTATGTGAACTTTGGTACTTCAAGCATGTTTATGTGTTTCAGGATACTTCATGTTAAGGATGCTTATCGGGATGAATTACGGGCTTGGAACGAAGATATAGAAGACTCATGATGATTGTCACGCTTTCCTATGCAAAATAATGGAAGAAAATAAAGAAAATTCTGTCAGACGCCCTTAGCGCGGCGCTAAGGGGTCCTGATGGTGATTTCAACGTATCTCTAAGATCATCAGAATTTTGAGTCTTTAGCGCGGCGCTAAAGTCTCACCCCTTGGATGTTAGCGTCACGCTAACATCCTCCTGACGGGAAAAATTACCCTAACTTTGATATAATCAGTTTTTCAGCCCCCATTCGACATATCCTTCATTCCATCAACCAAGGACAAGCCCTAGGACAATTTTCCACCATCCCGAAGCCTTTGTTTCGTCCGTTCATCGCATGCTTTCATCCTCACAACAGATAAGCGAATCCTTCGTGATGCCGATGTCAGGTTAAACCACTGTATTCACTTTAGGCTAGGGTTTGTGTAAACTAACTTTGATCAGGTTCTATGTTTTGAATGAGTATGAACTTGATTGATTGTTTTTAATCTTGTATTACATTATGAATTGATTATTTAAACAGTTTATGATTTTGATTGTCAAACTTTGCATCACTTTTCTGGTTGTGTTCATCACATGTAGGGTTAGCTCTTATGTCATTGAACCAATAATCATTAGTCATGGCTTATAACTGATTTTCATATTTTAAACTGGTAATTGGGTAAACCGGAGTTCAGTTGCGTCAACAATTCGGTTAGGGTATTGTTTGTCCTCACAACCCAACTGTTAGGTTTAGAAATTACTGCGCAATTAATCTCAAAGAATCTGTGATTAGTCGGTTATCACTTTACCTGAACCTGAAGTGAATCTTTCTCTCATAATTGTTTACAGCTTTAAAAGTAATCGTGTGTTATAATAATCATCTTTATAACCGATTGACATCGTTTGTCCACATTAGGTAATTAATTAGTAATTATGAACTTTACTTGCACTTTCCACTGATTCCCTGTGGAGACGACCTTACTTACCCATAATAGTTTTAGGTATTTAAGCTTCATAAATACTTGTTTTTGATTAGAGCACGACATCTACATCAAAATGGCGTCGTTGCCGGGGAATCAACGCGCAAAGTGCTAGTTTAGCTTAGTTTTTAATTTTTGTTTTTAATTGTTTCTTCGTTGATTTTACGCTTGGTATTTGTGTGTCTTACGTGTGTAGGTAACTCAAGATGACGTGGAGTTGGGTCTATGACCCACATGAAAGATATAAGGCCATGGAGGACGATGACTCGTACCGTACACATTCATATCATGGCCCACTTTCACCAAACTCTCAAGGCTTCTACAAGTCAGATAACCAAAGGAGCTTCAACCAGCAGGGTCGCAACATGCGGTACCAAAATTATTCATCGCCTTAATCTGATTATAAGGGTTACTATGGGTCAACAACAGGTAACCATGAAAACTTGTATCAAAGCAATTCTCAATCTCAGAAGAGAATTAATTGTTACCAGTTTGAGGATGATTCGGAGAATGATAGTGAAGGGTCCGATACGCCAAGTTTTGTAAGTTATCAAGAGGAGGATGACTACTACTACCATGAACATCCTCAACCAATATACGAGGAAGTCCCTCAACATTATAATCATGGTGGTACATATCAAAGAAATTATCAACAAGATCAAGAAGATTCTTCGGGTAACAAAGAAGTGTCTTGGAAAGATGTTATGGATTTTCTGAAGGAGATGAAGAGAGATCAAGAAGCTCACAATCAGGCTTTAAATCGGAGGTTAGAACTCCAGGAGACGTTTAATGACGCTCAAGATAAACTAGTGAGTCAACTATTTGAAGAGGGGGCTCAAATTGAACGAGAACAAGAAAAGTTGGCTAGTGGTGCCATGGTTGATGAGGAAGTGATAGAAGAGGCTCTTGATCTTTCAGAGAATGAATTTGAGGATCTGGTTTTGGAGAATAATACCACACCAATTCCTCTAATACCGAAGAGCCAATGAATGCATCAGTTGTGGTTGATGATGAGGATATAAAATGGGAGAGTTCGAATCTTTTTGGGCATGAAGTTGAAAGTTTAGACCCTGTTGAAAACAACCTTTGAAAGACCGGTGATTGAAGTAAACTATGTGAATCCTAATTGTTCTCCCATACTAGTCACACTGATAAATGAAGTTGGGGGAAATAGTGCAAGTTCAAGAAAAAGAAAGCTGAGTCTAGAAGACCTTGAGCAAAATTTGATGAAATGGCCTTGTATTCGGTCTACACGAGTATTAACCATGGGAAATAAGGTGTGGGTCCGACATGTCACTTACCGAGATTACACGGGAAACTCGGTGGGAAAATGCTCGGTTCGGCCCCGATCAATATTTGATGTTTCAAAGATAAGAAATAGTGTGTGGGCTCGGCGTGTTCGTTACCGAGCATATGTTGGAAATTCTGAAGGTAAATGTTCATTCACACCGACCCGTAATTGTTTATCAGACATCTTGAACATGAAGGAAGAAGTGGAGCCGAGGTGTGTCAACTACCGAGCTTTTATAGGGAATTTGGTAGGGAAGTGTCTGCTTTAACCACCGTAAACGTCATACCAGGTAACGGTCTGGCTGAAGACCTTAACAAAAACTTAGCGCTAACCGGGAGGCAACCCGAATTTTATTTTCAATTTGTATTTTATTTTAGCTTTTTGTAGTTTGTTTAACCGTTATATTTCAAGCATGCCATTGTAGCAAAAGTCAAGTGCGGGGATGCCACACATGGAAAAGTCAGAGTTTGCAATGTTTTGGTAAAGAATCATCTTAACATGAGTTGTAGCTTCCCAAGGTGCGTTCATACTTTGCTACGGTTGATTCAGGTACGTGTATATTTTTTTTGTATCCGAACTTTGTAGGTGTAGTTCACTATAAACCCTCACGAGACCTTACTCGTCCACCCGGGCTACCGGGGGGTTTAAAGGGCTTATTGCATACGCTAAATGCAATCGTGATTCCTACGAAAGTGAGTTAGGTCTTTTAAAAATTTTACTAGTTTAACAAATTTAATTATGAAATTTATATAACTTGGCTTGGTAATTAAAATTAACGGTTTTGCAAACGGTTTAAAAGACCTATCCTAATGGTTGTGAGAAGCGTGCTTCTACACGTGTGAGAGTTTGCAGATACTGTTGAGTGAATTGAAGAGCCGGGTTTGTTGAGCGCAACCAAGAGTATATTTGAGTGGCTTATTTTTCTTATCAGGTGATTTTGTTTTCATAATTCTTTTTGTTTTATTAGTTTTATTGTTAAAAGTGTAATTGTATAGTTGTATAATTTTTAAGCCCGGTTTTAAAATTTATTATTAGTCAATTTTAACCCCGTTCTCGTTAATGTTCTTTTCAATGCTAAATTTTAAACATTGAGGACAATGTCAACCTCAAGTGTGGGGATGGGGGAAAAATTAAAAATTTTTTGCCTTAGAGTGTCTTGATTGTGCGCAAAAGCCGGAATTGTAAATAGTTTATTGCTATTATTAATGCCAAGTATAGGTCTTTGGTCATGGTCAGTTTTTAAGCTTCTCGAAAGTCTTCCCATGCAAATGCTTTTCAAAAAGAAAAATAAAATGGATTGTTTAGATGGGGATATCGAGTCATGGGGATAGGTACACATGTTTATATCGGCAACCTTATTCCTCCGGTACGTGTGTGAGTTGACCACATATATAATACACATATAATACATAGTATATACACATGTCATACGAGTGCCATTATAGAGAGTAACCAGTATGCCCATGATATCTAGAACTTGGTTGTCTCATGCATTTCGAGATCTTAATACCACCACATGTATGGAGAAATTGAACTGTAGAAACCCACATATAATGACCTTTACATGAAAAAAATAAATAAATAAATACTCCCAACCCTACATTATCCCCTAGGAGCCAAGTTTGTGTCTTTTCCCTTTCGTTTGTTTAACCCACATTACAAACCGTGTTTGTCTTGGCCTTTATTATTTTTAACCTTGTGGATGAAATTCGATATGTCAAGAGTTGTATATAAGTTGTTTGTCGATCATAGTACACAATGTACGTATGTCTCGATTCAGTTGTTTGTATATATTGATGTTAGTATTTGTTAAAAAAAAGAAAAAAAGAGAAAAAAAAAGAAAGAAAAAAAAGTTGGAAATCAAAGAAAAGCTCAAAAAGAGTCTATGTTTGAGTTAGTTTTGTTTGTAAATAATAGTGAGTGAGTTGTTTGTTTGTTTAAATAAATTGGGTCTCATCCACCATAAGCTACTAAATAAATCCGCTTCCACGCCCTAACCTAAGCCACATCAAAACCCTTAGTTCTATTCTCTATGCAACCGGTGGGTAATGGGTGGAGACATGACTTGCTTCCAAGCTTATTACATTATGTTCATACTTGGTATAGAGGGTAGAGAGATAGTAGCACATTTTTTGCTGGTCCAGATATTAAACCGAGAGGAGAGATATTATATTATGAGGGGTATGACTTTGTGTGCCTTAACCGGAAACAAAGTACACTTGTTTGGGCGGTTCCATAGTTTTAAATTGATACATTAAATTATTTGGTGGGTTATCAACCTTGACAGTATCAGTTCTTGGGAATTGGGTATAACATTATACCTCACTAGTATTAATCTTGGTAATTTATGAATCATCGATCGAGGTGTATGTGTTGCATGAGAGTTTTCTTGAGGGCAAGCAAAAGATAAGTGTGGGGATGTGATGGTCGGGCACAAGTCGTGTATATTATTATATTATTCGTTTAATTTTAGGTTAAATATTATGTGAACTTTGGTACTTCAAACATATTTATGTGTTCAGGATACTTCATGTTAAGGATGCTTATCGGGATGAATTACGGGCTTGGAACGAAGATATAGAAGACTCATGATGATTGGCACGTATAATTGAAGAAAATAAAGAATATTCTGTCAAACGCCCTTAGTGCGGGGCTAAGGGGTCCTGATGGTGATTTCAGCGTATCTCTATGATCATCAGAATTTTGAGTCTTTAGCGCGGCGCGAAAGTCTCACCCCAGGGATGGTAGCGCCAAGCTAACATCCTCCTGACGGGAAAAATTACCCTAACTTTGAAATAATCAGTTTTTCAGCCCCCATTCGACATATCCTTCATTCCTTCAACCAAGTACAAGCCCTAGGACGATTTTCCACCATCCCGAAGCCTCCGGTTCGTCCGTTCATCGCATGCTTTCATCCTCTCATCAGATAAGTTTTTACTTCGTGATGCCGATGTCAGGCTAAACCACTGTATTCACTTTAGGCTAGGGTTTTGTGTTAACTAACTTTGATCAGATTCTATGTTTTGAATGAGTATGAACTTGATTGATTGTTTTTAATCTTGTATTACATTATGAATTGATTGTTTAAACAGTTTATGATTTTGATTGTCAAACTTTGCATCACTTTTCTGGTTGTGTTCATCACATGTAGGTTAGCTCTTATGTCATTGAACCAATAATCGTTAGTCATTGCTTATAACTGATTTTTCATATTTTAAACTGGTAATTGGGTAAACCGGAGTTCAGTTGTGTCAACAATTCGGTTAGGGTATCGTTTGTCCTCACAACCCAACTGTTAGGTTTAGTAATTACTGCGCAATTAATCTCAAAGAATCTATGAATAGTCGGTTATCACTTTACCTGAACCTGAAGTAAATCTTTCCCTCATAATTGTTTACAGCTTTAAAAGTAAGCGTGTGTTATAATAATCATCTTTATAAACCGCTTGACATCGTCTGTCCACATTAGTTAATTAATTAGTAATTATGAACTTTAGTTGCACTTTCCACTGATTCCCTGTGGAGACGACCTTACTTACCCATACTAGTTATAGGTATTTAAGCTTCATAAATTCTTGTTTTTTATTGGAGCACGACATCTACATCACCCAAGCCTGGTTTTTAGGTTTTACTTTTAAATTTTTATTTTTAATCAATTTTTGTTATTAGTATGTATATATAACATTAGATAAGCATTAGTTTGATAAACCGGACCCCGGTTTTTTTTATGTATCCTTAATTTTTAACTCTAAGTTCTTAAAAAAAACCTTTTACCACTCTCGCTTAATGAACCGAACTACATTCATTATATTATATGTTTATTCCTATTTATTTGAAAATAATACATAAAATTAAATAATAACAATAATGATAATTATAGACATAATAATTATAGTTACGCTAATAATTCTATAATTTCTATTTGTCGAATCTCAAATCTGTCAAAAATCTTTTAATTATTTTCATTATAATTAAGTAATATTATCGTTAACAACTAGGAACTTTTGTCGACGTATCCCGAGAAGCTCGAACGCTTCTATCTTAACTTTCTACCACCATCTCATCACTTATTCCACTCGTGAAGGTGAATAATCACAAACCCCTTTTTTTACTATTTTTTTGGGAGCGTTATGCCTTCACAAGTTAAATAGATTTGTATTTTTCACTACAATTTCACTATTTGCGTAGATATACAATTGCTCAATTAGTTGATACATGCACATGTGACTATATGTTTATTTTTGAGTTATGGTTATTGGTGTCTCATCCTCACCCTCATCCTTTTTTAGTATGATCAAACGCTGCCGGAGTAACTCAACCTATTTTGGATGACAGAAATGACCTTTTATATTTTTGTTTTATTAATTGATGTAGTTCATGTATATCGCAAGAAATTAACATTTTTAATATTATTATATAAAAAAAGTCGTGATACTTGCTCATCTTTATGTTGGCAACCTATATATATTTTCACGCATGACACATGTTGCTATATGAGATGAAGCTAGAGAATAAAATAGATTGAACCTTAGGTTGCAATGATGAATAAAGAACAATTTATGTTTTAAGTATTTGATTGTGTTGTTTATTTCTTTCTTTTGAATACGATGTTATGTTTTTGTGCATTTGATCGTTACATGAAATAAAATAATATAGATATTGACACGTGAAATTTACTTTAACGTCTTTTAAGTTATGATACAAATTATGTCCGTAGGTTAGTGTGTGACACATATGCGCTTTTCATTGAGGAATTTCCAACGATTGGACCTCCATCATTGAAAGCCCTCTAGTAAACTTCAAACAATAAATTTAAAGATAAACCATCTATCATAAAAGGTTAGGTATATACCTTCCATGGAAGAGAATCACATGGGATATGGTGGCAGCCAACGTTGCAAAGCTTAGACCATAAGCTAGTACAAACAATATGCTAAGGTTAACTTTTCCATACTCATCATATCCTGCTTGATTGAAGGAAAATGATGTTTGGTTCAAAACCTTTGAAACATTGTACTTTGTTCCATCAGCATGATACGTCTTGAAAGAATACATGGGAAATCTTCTAGCTTCGTACCAATTGTTCCAGTAAGATAACGGAATCACCATGTAAAAGATGATCACGTATCCGACCAACATATTCACCATAGCAAACCCGGGGGTGGCTAAAGGGCTTCCGAGGAAACCTGCAACCGTTGCCCAATCAAGGCCAAAAGCTCCAATACCGAACCCTTTAAGGCCTGAGCCGATTTGTTGAGCTTTGAAGGAATCCTTCCATATCCAGCATACGAACGAGAGCGCGGTGATGGATTGGAACAGGTAATTGGGAACCACATAGTATGAAAAGCTAGATATTAGCACAATTGTGAAGAATTGCACCCTTGATAGACTCCCTTTTGGCCTCTTCTTATCCTCATGTAATGCCCTACGGTTCAAGCTTAGGTTAGTTGATTTGGGTTTTACAGTCTGGCGGGCCCACCCATTAGGTACGGGACGAGTCGCCCACACCCGTAAAAGAGTATTAATGTACAATTTTAATAATACTAAGTTTTGAGTTTTTAATATGGTGGACCAGACCGAAAGTATGTAATCAAGTTGATAAATACTGAAATTTAGTGAGGGATGTAACCTGAACAAGGAAACTTGAATGAGACTAGAAGGCCACCACATGTATGGAGAGTCAACTAAAAACTTTCGGAATAGACCAGCCCATCCAAATCCAAGAAGCTGTTTATTTTCTCATCCACAATAAAATATATATAACAAAAAAACCACCATATAAAATTCTTTTTGGGGTTTAAACCGATATCGGTGTCGTGTTTAGCTTCATGTTTGTAACACGACCTTTGGGTTTGTATCGTGTTCGGGTTGACCCACCAACCTACAAACATGATATGTTTGATAGCTTTATAAAAGGACATAACGTAAACTATGTCAAGGGATAATCATAAAGCCAAATCATTTGTAAAACATGCCATATGCAGTTTGTTTCAATTGGCAGACCAGAATTCAATCGTTTGGAATCCTAATTTCAGTCTCAACGTGTTTCCCCAATTTACCGATTTTGGATTTAAATCCTTTTCTATATAAAAGTGCTTTAACCTTTTATTTTAGTTATTTAAGAAGTCAATTTCATGCAATCAACTTCAGTTTCCCAAACTATAATTTGTTTGAATCGACCAAATTTAGAATTACTTATAAATCAGGGTGTGTTGCAATCGTGACACCCAGTATTATCTCATATTTTTTCTCTCAAGATTAATTCTATGTACTCTATCAAACTCTTTTCTTGGTTGTATCTTCTTGATCAACTATGTATTAACTTAACTAACATCACATGTAGAAACTAACCTGAGTACTTTGTGTTAACAACAAAGCTGCAAGTGGATGAATGTCGGTATGGTAGAAGGCTTTAACAATAGTAATAATCCCAACGGCATAAACCCAGCTGGAACCTGCATTCGCTAATATAGTAATAAGCACATGTTCCTTCATGTTGAAAGGTCCCGGGTTCAATGAAAATGACCATCTAAGGATTCTAAATCTTTTTGTGGGTAGACTTGCGGCCATTATTTTTCCAGCCGGAAGAACAACAATTTGCGCTATAACTGAAGACACTGATAACGCGTTTTGTCTGTAACCGAAAAACTGGTTCAAGAAAGCAAGAACACTACATGATATGATGCCTAGAAACCATGTCCGGAAAGTTAAACACGGCAGTGTTGGATCGTCAGTTGTCGGGACGGTTAATCGCACTTGCTCGACCGGACAATCATTGACCTCTAGTTCTGGATATGAAACTTTAATTAATCAGAAACATAAAATTTTAAAGAAAATGAAAATTAAGCACACTAAATAACTTTCCAAGTACTAACCACCGATTCAAGACATTTGTGAGTTATTCTGTAACATCTAGTTAGTGAGTGAGTTCTAAACTTCTTTTACGATGTATCTTCACCACAAAATCATTGTAATTCTGGTATATTAATAAGACTACTAATTCCTACCTTCATATAGTATATTTTTAGCCGCAAACAGAATTTTTTTTCTTTTTAATTTTCCATGATGTTTACAAATGTGTTCAAATTCCCGGAAAACTAAACCAAGATCTATACAAAATTCACGATCAATAACCTCTAATTCTGTCATGAAACTTTAAGAAACTATTTCGCTATTTGCTAGGACCAACTAGCGGCGGATTCACGACAGACAATTAAGGTCACATCACATATTGTAACCAATTTTAGACGCCCTTTCGGACTCGTTATTTTATCACAAATCCGTCATTTATAGCAATTTTTAAATTTTTATCACAATCAACTAAATATTAAAAAAATATTTCATGTTACAAATATGTTCAAATTCCCGGAAATACAAACCACAATCTAAACAAAATTCACAAAATTGATTATATGAATTGAAAGAATTGTAGAAATTTAACAAAAAAAGCCGAAAATATAAGGGTTGTAGGAATCCCAACTATTAATCACCTATTAATCCCAATCAATCACTAGTCTTCACCCCCTGTCGACTAGCGACTTGCAGTTATTACAACGCTTGAAAACTTAAATGCGGATGTCTTTTTTTAGTAACGCGAAGTTAACGCACCTGGTTGTGGACTGAGTTTCTGGGAATCAGTTTGTGAAATATCCATTGTTAACTTTTGAGGAACTTAATGCAAAATGCACTAAGGTTTTTATAGGGTCGGCAGATTTTATAGAGTAGAATATTCCTCTTGGATTCACCTCCAACTCTTATGCCAACGCCTTGAACTTAGTTTCGTATGTATGCATCAAGACACATACAAAATCGTTCATTCATTGTCTTGACTTTTTCATTGCGCATTTAAGGACCAATAAATAATAATTGCACTAACAATAATTTGCGACAAAAAGATATAGTTGAAAAATGTGATATAAGAGGATATGGTAAGGCCGGACAGGCACATATAGAGCAAAGATAAAATACGGGTCTGGATGATGAATATGAGGTAGAAATAAACATCAACTTTCGTTTTCAAGATAATTGTACTTGTTGGAAATACCTTTTATCAGTTTGGAAATTAGTGCCATCGTTCCTTTTCAGTTATGTTACCTTTCGGTTTTCATTAACTTAAGACTCCAATGATTGCCTTAATTAAGTAATATATACCTAAACTTTTTATAATTTTAATCTTAATCTTAATCTTAATCTTAATCACGAATATCTATACAGGGTCAAGTTATTTTACAAAGGGTCACAAAAATGAGAAATGTGAGAAGCTATAAATAATTGACATGTGTCAAGTGTTGACCAAAAGGAAAAGGGTATAGAGGTAATAGTATACATTTTCTCTCTCCACATGCAAGGCACATGTTAATACCCCCATCATTTTAGAACGTCTATAACTTTTTCGTATGATATTTTTTTTTAAAAAAAAATTCATCATAATAACAATCGTTTTTTTATCTTTAATATGAGTATGATTTTGTTATATAAAATTCAAAACAAATATTACGTCACTGTGTCTTTTCGCACACCATTGTGTCTTTTCGCTTATCATTGTATCTTTTTTCGTCATTGCGTCTTTTCGCACACCATTGTGTCTTTTTTCGTCATTGTGTCTTTTCGCACACCATTGTGTTTTTTCGCTTATCATTGTGTATTTTCGCACACTATTGTGTCTTTTCGCTTATCATTGTGTCTTTTTTCGTCATTGTGTCTTTTCGCACACCATTGTGTCTTTTCGCTTATCATTGTGTCTTTTTGCTTATCATTGTGTCTTTTCGCACACCATTGTGTGTTTTCGCTTATCATTGTGTCTTTTTTCTTCATTGTGTCTTTTCGCACACCATTGTGTCTTTTTTCGTCATTGTGTATTTTCGCACACCATTGTGTCTTTTCGCTTATCATTGTGTCTTTTCGCACACTATTGTGTCTTTTCGCTTATCATTGTGTCTTTTTTCGTCATTGTGTCTTTTCGCACACCATTGTGTCTTTTCGCTAATCATTGTGTCTTTTTTCGTCATTGTGTCTTTTCGCACGCCATTGTGTCTTTTCGCTTATCATTGTGTCTTTTCGCACACCATTGTGTCTTTTCGCTTATCATTGTGTCTTTTTTCGTCATTGTGTCTTTTCGCACACCATTGTGTCTTTTTTCGTCATTGTGTCTTTCCGCACACCATTGTGTGTTTTCGCTTATCATTGTGTCTTTTTTCGTCATTGTGTCTTTTTTCGTCATTGTGTCTTTTCGCACACCATTGTGTCTTTTTATCTAATATATAAAATACAATGCTTAATACAAGTTACACAATAACTTGAAACGTAAAACACAATGGTGAATACGTATAACACAATGATCTAAAACGTAAGACACAATGGTGAATACGTATAAGACAATGACCTAAAACGTAAGACACAATGGTGAATGCGTATAACACAATGACCTAAAACATAAGACACAATGATGAATACGTATAACACAATGACTTGAACGTAAAACACAATGGAAACAACATATTACACAATGACACAATGAACAACAAAAAAACACAATTAAAAAACCCATTAATTTTTTTTTTTATATAACAATAATGGTGAATTATTATGGTGAATTTTTAAAAAACTCATATTAAAGATAAAAAAAAAAACGCTTATTATTATGGTGAATTTTTTTAAAAAAAATAATGTCGTATGAAAAAGTTATGAAAATTTTAAAATGATGGGGGAATTGACATGTGCCTTGCCTGTGGAGAGAGAGTCAACAAAGGTGGGTTATTACATTCATGCCTTTTCCATCAATTTTTATTTATTAAATTAATTGTCTGGTCCCGATTATGATGGTCGATTCGGCTCGGATCTTAATCTATCATGTCATAACTCACACAAAATTGTATTGACAAGAGAGTTAATGACGGGTTACTATATTTAGAAAGATGACCGTTTGTTAAAGGCGGAATCAATAACAAACATACGGTTACAATGAATATCCAAAGATCGAAGACACACACAAGATTCACTCAAAAGATTTCCATTTATATAATGTTAGTCACACAAAAGGAGTAATCGATTTAGGGTTTATAAGGAATCCTAGGACAGCCGTCACACACAAAATATTCTCAATTATTGTGTCGTGTGTATTCTGTCTCTCTTTTTCTGTGTGTGTTTTTCTGTGTCTCCTGGCGGCGTGCCCTAAATATTCCATTTATAGGCCTGCCAACCTAAGACAGCTGTCATTCCTTTTAGAAACCCTATCCGATAATACATATTCAAATTACATATTCAAAAATAAAACTAAGTGTAAAACAAGTCTTCCGGGTAGGCTTTTCATTAATCTTCAGTCTCCGGGTACGCAGTGTACTCGGCCTTCCTTCAGACTTGGTAAACATATAAGTGTACTCGGAATCAGTTTCCGGGTAGACTTTACTTAAAGAATATTTTACCAAGTAAAATATTCACCGAGTAGACTTCAATCTTCTTGGACTTATCAAACTTTGCCCGACAAATCCTTACGAGCAACCTTGTTCTTCTATGGTCCTGTTCGGCTCATTGTCAGTTGAACAACTTATTGATAAGGCGTACTCGGGAGTACATACCTTTCTTGAGCAGAACCTTACTCGAAATAACTTAGAGATATTCTATTAACTCATCAAGTATACTCGGACCATAATTATTAAAGAATACCTTGCCCGGTCTTCCAATTACTTGGCTTCTTGGACTTGGTTAACCAAACCTTACTCGGAAGAGTAAAAGACTTAGCTTTGAAGAACAACCCTGCTTGACAAAGTGAACCTTGCTCGGAGATGCCAAATCAGTGGTCCTTACTCGGGAATTCACTAAATAGCATACCTTACTCGGATATTGTAACATCCCGAAATTTCTAAGGTAATATTAGTTATATTACTTATTAATAGATGGAAAGTTTACTCGGGTTATCAGGAAATAAATAATATAATAGGAGTTGGTATGGGTCGGGCTAGTGTTGGGTAATGGATGTGGGTTGTGGACCTGGGTTAATTGAGATGGGTTAAATGAGAATGGGATTTTAGGGATATAAATACCCCCAAAATCCCAAAATATCTCATTTCTCACCAACTCCCCAACACACACATTCTAACCGATCAAGATTCGAAGCCGAGACCCGAGATTTGTTGATAGATCTGAGTTGGTAAGGTAAGAACTAATCCCGCAAAGCTAATATTACTGAAAATGGTTAGGATTTGACGGGTTAACCGGACCCGAAACCTTACTGCCCAAATCGGACCCCTAAAACGTCGATTTTAGGCCGATTTGATGGTTGGGGTTTGTAGGCGCGGATCATACGATTCCGTGGGTACCAAAATCGAGTTATTTGGCTAAGAAACGAAGGAGTTATGGGCAAACAGATCTGCAGCGCGATAACTTCGCCTGCAAGATTAAGTTCGCCTGATGAACTTCGCCTTCAAGCGTAACTTCGCCTTCAAACGTAAGTTCGCCTAAGGATAACTTCGCCTGAAGCCAAGTTCGCCTAAGGTTTAACTTCGCCTACGGTCAAGTTCGCCTAAGGATAACTTCGCCTGAAGCCAAGTTCGCCTAAGGTTTAACTTCGCCTGAAGCCAAGTTCGCCTAAGGATAACTTCGCCTGAAGCCAAGTTCGCCTAAGGATTAACTTCGCCTGAAGCCAAGTTCGCCTAAGGTTTAACTTCGCCTGAAGCCAAGTTCGCCTAAGGTTTAACTTCGCCTGAAGCCAAGTTCGCCCGAGGGTTAACTTCGCCTGAAGCCAAGTTCGCCTAAGGTTTAACTTCGCCTGAAGTGAAGTTCGTTTAGAAAATAAATTAAAAACCTAATGGGAAATGTGTTAAGACAGTTAATGGAAATAAAATTTTTCCAAGCTGACCTGGCAGCTCGACCCCAGCCAGGGGCTCTGCCCCTTGGACCCTGCTAGGGGCTGCCGCCCCTAGACCCCGCTGCCAGGGGCGCTGCCCCCGGACCCCCGTTCGTTGTGGGTCATATAAAGATAGAAATACGTTATGAGAGGTGATAGTTAATTGATACGTGTAACTTGTTCAGTCAGCCGAGCCCAGTTAAGAGAAGGGATTTACAGCTATCAGAAACAGAAGCAGAGTTCAGGTGAGTTTCTAGCCCCATTTATGTGTTACGTTTTCGGGGCTGTGTGCATACTCAATATGTTTGTTAATACACTTATCCTAAGAGATAAGTGTATGCCTTATGTGGATAATGTGAAATGTATGAATGATTGCTTGATGGTACGTGAACGATCTTCGGATATTGCACGTACTGTCAGGTTGTAACGCTATGTATAAGGTAAGTATGTTATGTATGTTTATGTGTATGAACATGATAGAGATAATAGAAGAAAGAAATGATAATGTATGGTTACGAAAAGGGTACCGAGCCCTACTAATACTCGAGGTATGATGTATGGTTGTATGGTGACGAAGAGGGAATCGAACCCTTCTAATATTCGAAAACAAGGGACCAGACCCTTATAATATCTGTGATGTTAGGGACCAGACCCTTATAATATCTGTGATGTTAGGGACCAGACCCTTATAATATCTGTGATGTTAGGGACCAGACCCTTATAATATCTGTGACGTTAGGGACCAGACCCTTATAATATCTGTGATGTTAGGGACCAGACCCTTATAATATCTGTGACGTTAGGGACCAGACCCTTATAATATCTGTGATGTTAGGGACCAGACCCTTATAATATCTGTGATGTTAGGGACCAGACCCTTATAATATCTGTGATGTTAGGGACCAGACCCTTATAATATCTGTGATGTTAGGGACCAGACCCTTATAATATCTGTGATGTTAGGGACCAGACCCTTATAATATCTGTGAGGTTATAGGGCGAAAGACTCTTTAAAACGTATGAATATATGAATGTATAGAAGTATGAAAGAATAAAAGTATGAATACATGAATGTATAGAAGTATGAAAGAATAAAAGCATGAATACATGAATGTATAGAAGTATGAATGAATAAAAGTATGAATATATGAATGTATGTAAGGCCCCGAACCCGGTAGCCCTACTTTAACGTCGGATTTACTCATAAACACAGTCCTTCAAATCAGAGTTTATTAAAAACTTTTCGCGGAATATAAAACGTCAATCATTTGTTACAAAACATTAAATCTTTTCTTTGATACCATAACACAAAACTTTATATTTAAAACATCTTTACTTCTTTCTTCAGATGCCAGCCGTTCAATCCATGCCGTGTGTCATCCTCATGCTAGCTCTATAATCAGCTCACCTGCGTGCATACTAAAAGTCAGCTACGCTGAGTGAGTTCTAGTTAATCATACAATATCATACAATACCTTCTTACATACATTCGTACTTAACCTCATAACTTTCTTTCATACACACATAAGTAGTCATACCTTCATTCTTACTTACATACTTTCTTTCTTACTTACATACTTTCTTTACATTCATAATCATACGTTTTAAAGAGCCTTTCGCCCTATAACCTCACAGATATTATAAGGGTCTGGTCCCTAGTTTTCGAATATTAGAAGGGTTCGATTCCCTAACATCACAGATATTATAAGGGTCTGGTCCCTATCATCACAGATATTATAAGGGTCTGGTCCCTATCATCACAGATATTATAAGGGTCTGGTCCCTAACATCACAGATATTATAAGGGTCTGGTCCCTAACATCACAGATATTATAAGGGTCTGGTCCCTAACATCACAGATATTATAAGGGTCTGGTCCCTAACATCACAGATATTATAAGGGTCTGGTCCCTTGTTTTCGAATATTAGAAGGGTTCGATTCCCTCTTCGTCACCATACAACCATACATCATACCTCGAGTATTAGTAGGGCTCGGTACCCTTTTCGTAACCATACATTATCATTTCTTTCTTCTATTATCTCTATCATGTTCATACACATAAACATACATATCATACTTACCTTACACATAGTGTTACAACCTGACAGTACGTGCAATATCCGAAGATCGTTCACGTACCATCAAGCAATCATTCCTATATATCATATCATTCACATAAGGCATACACTTATCTCTTAGGATAAGCGTATTAACAAACATATCGAGTATGCACACAGCCCCGAAAACATAACACATAAATGGGGCTAGAAACTCACCTGAACACGGTTACGTTCTCCGTTGATTGTAATTCCTTTCTTTAACTGGGCTCGGCTAACTGTATAATATTTACACATATCAATTAACTACTACTACTCGTTTTCGATAACTGCCTTAACACATTTTCCATTAGGTTTTTAATTCATTTTATAAACGAACTTCACTTCAGGCGAAGTTAAACCTTAGGCGAACTTGGAAACAACTTGGTTCTGGCTTGATTCGATCGAATAGGGACATATTCGATCGAATCTGAGGCACACTCGATCGAACTAGACACACACTCGATCGAACCAGCTGGGAAAACTCGTTCGATCGAACATGGCACTCGTTCGATCGGATAGATACTCGTTCGATCGAATACGGATCTCATTCGGTCGAATGAGGCGGAGACCATTCGGTTGCTTTCTTATTCGATCGAATAGACTGGTTCGATTGACTCATTCGATCGAATGGACTGGTTCGATTGACTCATTCGATCGAATGGACTGATTCGACTCCTTCAAGCTGGGCGACGGAGAAACCTACGGGTTTTTCCGGATTTTCCAGATTTCGACCCAAAATCGAAGTTTTTGACATGGAAATGCTCGGGATTGAAAGGGCTATCGATTCCTAGTACTTTTAAACACAAAAGCTTGCATTTTGACACCAAAACAAGGCGGTTTTTGACCCGAAAACTCAAGTTACGAAAATGGGAGTTTTTGCTCGATTTGAGGTCGAAAATGGTTATGAAAACGGATGATTCTCGAGAGGGACTTACCAAAAACGATTAGGAACAAGATTGTGGACTCGGATTTGTGATTTGAGAACTTTCTCTCTCTAGCTTCTCTCTCTAGAAATGAGAGTGTTTGGGTGGGTGTAAGTGAAGGAAGATGGTGAAAATGGTGGAAGTGTCAAGAACTTTCGTTTATATACTACGGGTTTGGTTAGGCTCGGGTTGGCTTCCTACGGGTCGAGACAGGCCGAGTTCATAAAATAACTAAGCCCAAGACCCGTTCCTTACTCGACATTAAATAACTAAACATAACTTTCTTTTATTTATTTCCTGATAACCCGAGTAAACTTCCCATCTATTAATAAGTAATATAATTAATATTACCTTTGAAATTTCCGGATGTTACAATGTATAAAAGTATGAAGGTAAGAAAGTATGAAATGCAAGAATGTATTGTATGATTATGTGATTAACTAGAACTCACTCAGCGTAGCTGACTTTTAGTATGCACGCAGGTGAGCTGATTATAGAGTTAGCATGAGGATGGCACATGGCATGGATTGAACGGCTGGCATTTGAAGAAAGAAGTAAAGATGTTTTAAATATAAAGTTTTGGTGTTATGGTATCAAGGAAAAGATTTAATGTTTTGTAACAAATGATTGACGTTTTATATTCCGCGTAAAGTTTTTAATAAACTCTGATTTGAAGAACTGTGTTTATGAGTAAATCCGACACGACAGTAGGGTTACCGGTAACGGGGCCTTACAGATATCCACTTAAGAAGACTATTTGAAGTAAACCTTGCCCGGGAGGCAAAATCTCGTACTCGGCTAAGTAAAAGCTTACTCGAAGGTCCAAGGTGTGCTCGGATTCAATACTTAGCAGTTTCTGAGGAGGTTGAGAAGATTCCAATCTTCCATATTCTTCGTTTTCGGTCAAATCTCCTCATTTGGGTCAAATTCTTGACCCAACATTAATCTCAGTCATTCAAATCTAAGATCAATGGACTAAATTCCTTCTCACCATTCTCATTTTTATTGTCCTTTGTATTTTAACTTTACCCTATCTACACATACTATTAAAGCAAACAACAATTTTCACTTGTCAACATTCTAGCCCCTCCACATCATTGTCACATCAATGTCATATTACCAATTACCTTTCATAATCATTCCAAGTCATCTACTAACATATATTTAAACCATAACATTTCTTAATTTTTTACCCTAATCATGTTTTTCTCTCTATCTCTATTAGGCGAATCTCCTTTCACCCTCTCATATTTTCCGGCTAAACTAGATCTATATTGATATTAATCGTTTTCCGGTAAGTTTCTATTTTATAATAACATTCCGATTGTCGATATATGTATTTCCGGCAACATCATATTTTATTCCGATTATTGTAGATCTAACATTTTTATCTATATTTTCATTGTTAACTGATTTTTTTTAAATCAGTATAAGTTCTAAATTAAAAACAGAGATGAAGCTATAACAATTGATTTTTTTTTACGATTTTCCGGTAAGTTTTTCCGTTCAAGTATTATACCTATAACAATGAGTGTTTTATATTAATTTGAAGTTTTATTTTTTTCCTGTTTTTTTGTTATACATGTTGTTCTTCAAAGTTCTAAATATAAATCAGCTTCATCCATGTTCAGTATCATTATTTCGTTTTTCCGGTAAGACACATTTTAATTATCCGGGTATAAATTATAATTCTAATATTCCATTATTTCAATGTTATAACAAAACTTTATTATTTCAGGTAATTTATCTGATTGATTTATAGAATATTTGATTTTAGTTTAATATAAAACGGAGATACCATGGTTATTATCTTTATTTGTTATTTTCCGGTAAAACATTTAAATTTTCTGGTTATAAATTAAATATCAAATCTTCCATAACATCAACATTTATATTCTACTTTATATATTCAGGTGAATGTCACGAGTCATACTACCTAATATCAATTTAATTTCTACGAAAAAATCCGAGATACCATGGTCATTCTCACAATATCGTTTTTCCGGTAACACCTTTAAAATTTTCCGGTTATTAGTTATAATTAAAATAATCCATAATATCAAAATTAATATTCGATTTTACTATTTCAGGTTATTGTCCCACTCATCTTATCTAAAATCACGGATTGAGAATGACTTTATAAGATGTATTTTTTTATATTAATGTATATTTATTTTTTAAATAATCATTTTTTAAATAAACATGTATATTCATTTTCATTATTTTTTCATATAAGAAAATATTCAAAAAATATCGGAGATACATTGAAGTATTTTTTTCATATAAGAAAATATTCGTTTCACCCAAGTCAAATTTAATATGAGTTTACCGTAATTGTATATAGTTTTGGTATATCAAAACAACTTAATTTAAAATTAATTATCCATAATTTAAATAATAATAAGTTCACTAAAATAAATGGTCCATAATCGATATATAATAATAAGTTCTCTAATAACTTAACTAATTTACATAAATAAGTAAATGGAGGTCTCGAATTTGTCTATGGTATTACTCTACATTTTTTATATATGATTTAAATTTGAATTTCTAATTAATGTCCATAATAATGGTTTGACCAACATTTACATGGAATATATATCAATAGGTTTCCGATTTAAACCGTATTCTGATTTGATGAAGCTGTCCTGTTTATATATAAACCGTATTTTCATTTTGAATATATATGTTTGACGAACATATTAATGTCCTATTTATACTTTCCGACATTTTTGTATATCCAACTGTTTTTCCAATATCTTTACATACTATTAAAGCAATACAATTTGTACACATTTCATTCAACTAGCCTCTCCACATCAATTTATACACATGTCATTCAACTAGCTTCTTCACATCAATGCCACATCATTGTCAAGTCATCAAACATTTTTTTAATAAATCAAAAATTAGTTGCGTGGACTAGGATTCGAACCTGGGCTTTGAGCGAGATAAAAATTTTTAATACATAGCACACAAACCATCCAACTAAGCTGTCTTGATGTCTTTAAGAATAAAAAATATATCCTATATATTGAAAAAACACATTGTATTGGAAGTGGACAATGAAAATTAACTAAAAAATGAAAATAAATACTATGTATATTAGTTCATGTCCAACAGAATCTTCACAAAATATTAAACAATGAAAATTAACTAAAAGGAAAATCTTTAGATTATATATATATATTAATATTTTAATCTCCCTCTCTCACTCTCTCTCTCTCTCTCTCTCTCTTTCTCTCTCTCTCTATCGGCTTACTAACTCCAACATTCACCATCTTCCATTCCGGTAATGTAGAACGAGATTAATCGTTTTCCGGAAAGGTTGTATATTATACTTTAATGGCAAACAATGTTATATTATTTTCCAGCAATGTTATATCTTTTTCCGGCAACATCATATTTTCTTCCGGTTATTGTAGATCTAACCTTTTCATCTTTATTTTCATTGTTAACTGATTTTTAAAATCAGTTTAGGTTCTAAATAAAAAACAGCGATAAAGCTAATATTTATACGTATTTACGTTATTCCGGTAAGTTTTTCCGGTATGTTTTCCGTTTATGTGTTATACCTATAACAATGAGTGTTTTATATTTATTTGAAGTTTTATTTTTTTCTTGTTTTTTTGTTATACATGTTGTTCTTCTAGGTGTTAAATATAAATTAGCTTCATCCATGTTCAGTATCATTATTTCGTTTTTCCGGTAAGAGACATTTAAATTATTCGGGTATAAATTATAATTCTAATATTCCATTATTTCAATGTTATAACAAAACTTTATTATTTCAAGTAATTTACCCGATTGATTTATGGAATATTTGATTTTAGTTTCTTAATATAAAACGGAGATACCATGGTTATTATCATTATTTGTTATTTTCCGGTAAGACGTTTAAATTTTCTGGTTATAAATTAAATATCAAAAGTTCCATAACATCAACATTTATATTCTACTTTATATATTCAGGTGAATGTCACGAGTCATACAACCTAATATCAATTTAAATTCTACGAAAAAATCCGAGATAACATGGTCATTCTCACAATATCGTTTTTCCGGTAACACCTTAAAATTTTCCGGTTATTAGTTATAATTAAAATAATCCATAATAGCAATATTAATATTCGATTTTACTATTTCAGGTTATTGTCCCACTCATGTTATTTAAAATCACAGATTGAGGATGACTTTGTAAGATGTATTTTTTTATATTGATTTATATTTATTTTTTAAATAATCATGTATATTCATTTTCATTATTTTTTCATATAAGAAAATATTCATTTATATCGGAGATACCTTGAAGTATTTTTTTCATATAAGAAAATATTCGTTTCACCCAAGTCAAATTTAATATGAGTTTGCTGTAAGTGTATATAGTTTTGGTATATCATAACAACTTAATTTAAAATTAATTATCCATAATTTACATAATAATAAGTTCACTAAAATAAATGGTCCATAATCGATATATAATAATATGTTCACTAATAACTTAACTAATTTACATAAATAAGTAAATGGAGGTCTCGAATTTGTCTATGGTATTTCACTACATTTTTGATATATGATTTAAATTTGAATTTCTAATTAGTGTCTATAATAATGGTTTGACCGACATTTACATGGATATACATCTATAGGTTTCCGATTTAAACCGTATTCTGATTTGATGAAGCTGTCCTGTTTATATATAAACCGTATTTTCATTTGGAATATATATGTTTGATTAACATATTATTGTCCTATTTATACTTTCCGACATTTTTGTATATCCAACTGTTTTTCCAATAATTTTACATACAATTAAAGCAATACAATTTGTACACATGTCATTCAACTAGCCTCTCCACATCAATTTATACACATGTCATTCAACTAGCTTGTCCACATCAATGCCACATCATTGTCAAGTCATCAAACATTTTTTTAATAAATCAAAAATTAGTTGCGTGGACTAGGATTTGAACATGGGCTTTGAGCGAGATAAAATTCTTAAGACATAGCACACAAACCATCCAACTAAGCTGTCTTGATGTCTTTAAGAATAAAAAATATATCCTATATATTGAAAAAACACATTGTATTGGAAGTGGACAATGAAAATTAACTCAAAAATGGAAATAAATACTATGTATATTATTGCATGTCCAACAGAATCTTCACAAAATATTAAACAATGAAAATTAACTAAAAGGAAAATCTTAAGATTATATATATATAAAAAAATTTTAATCTCCCTCTCTCACTCTCTCTCTTTCTCTCACTCTCTCTCTCTCTCTCTATCGGCTTACTAACTCCAACATTCACCATCTTCCATATACCGGTAATGTAGAACGAGATTAATCGTTTTCCGGAAAGGTTGTATATTATACTTTAATGGCAAACAATGTTATATTATTTTCCAGCAATGTTATATCTTTTTCCGGCAACATCATATTTTCTTCCGGTTATTGTAGATCTAACCTTTTCATCTTTATTTTCATTGTTAACTGATTTTTAAAATCAGTTTAGGTTCTAAATAAAAAACAGCGATAAAGCTAATATTTATACGTATTTACGTTATTCCGGTAAGTTTTTCCGGTATGTTTTCCGTTTATGTGTTATACCTATAACAATGAGTGTTTTATATTTATTTGAAGTTTTATTTTTTTCTTGTTTTTTTGTTATACATGTTGTTCTTCTAGGTGTTAAATATAAATTAGCTTCATCCATGTTCAGTATCATTATTTCGTTTTTCCGGTAAGAGACATTTAAATTATTCGGGTATAAATTATAATTCTAATATTCCATTATTTCAATGTTATAACAAAACTTTATTATTTCAGGTAATTTACCCGATTGATTTATGGAATATTTGATTTTAGTTTCTTCATATAAAACGGAGATACCATGGTTATTATCATTATTTGTTATTTTCCGGTAAGACGTTTAAATTTTCTGGTTATAAATTAAATATCAAATGTTCCATAACATCAACATTTATATTCTACTTTATATATTCAGGTGAATGTCACGAGTCATACAACCTAATATCAATTTAAATTCTACGAAAAAATCCGAGATAACATGGTCATTCTCACAATATCGTTTTTCCGGTAACACCTTTAAAATTTTCCGGTTATTAGTTATAATTAAAATAATCCATAATAGCAATATTAATATTCGATTTTACTATTTCAGGTTATTGTCTCACTCATGTTATTTAAAATCACAGATTGAGGATGACTTTGTAAGATGTATTTTTTTATATTGATTTATATTTATTTTTTAAATAATCATATATATTCTTTTTCATTATTTTTTCATATAAGAAAATATTCATTTATATCGGAGATACCTTGAAGTATTTTTTTCGTATAAGAAAATATTCGTTTCACCCAAGTCAAAATTAATATGAGTTTTACCGTAATTGTATATAGTTTTGGTATATCATAACAACTTAATTAAAATTAATTATCCATAATTTACATAATAATAAGTTCACTAAAATAAATGGTCCATAATCGATATATAATAATAAGTTCACTAATAACTTAACTAATTTACATAAATAAGTAAATGGAGGTCTCGAATTTGTCTATGGTATTTCTCTACATTTTTGTTATATGATTTAAATTTGAATTTCTAATTAATGTCTATAATAATGGTTTGACCAACATTTACATGGAATATACATCAATAGGTTTCCGATTTAAACCGTATTCTGATTTGATGAAGCTGTCCTGTTTATATATAAACCGTATTTTCATTTGGAATATATATGTTTGATTAACATATTAATGTCCTATTTATATTAATATTTTAATCTCTCTCTCTCACATTCTCTCTCTCTCTCTCTCTCTCTCTCAATCAGCTTACTAACTACAACATTCACCATCTTCCATATTCCGGTAATGTATATCGAGATTAATCGTTTTCCGGAAAGGTTGTATATTATACTTTAATGACCAAGAATGTTATATGATTTTCCAGCAATGTTATATCTTTTTTCCGGCAACATCATATTTTCTTCTGGTTATTGTAGATCTAACCTTTTCATCTTTATTTTCATTGTTAACTGATTTTTTAAAATCAGTTTAGATTCTAAATAAAAACAGCGATAAAGCTAATATTTATACGTATTTACGTTATTCCGGTAAGTTTTTCCGGTATGTTTTCCGTTTATGTGTTATACCTATAACAATGAGTGTTTTATATTTATTTGAAGTTTTATTTTTTTCTTGTTTTTTTGTTATACATGTTGTTCTTCTAGGTTTCTAAATATAAATTAGCTTCATCCATGTTCAATATCATTATTTGGTTTTTCCGGTAAGAGACATTTAAATTATTCGGGTATAAATTATAATTCTAATATTCCATTATTTCAATGTTATAACAAAACTTTATTATTTCAGGTAATTTACCCGATTGATTTATGGAATATTTGATTTTAGTTTCTTAATATAAAACGGAGATACCATGGTTATTATCATTATTTGTTATTTTCCGGTAAGACGTTTAAATTTTCTGGTTATAAATTAAATATCAAATGTTCCATAACATCAACATTTATATTCTACTTTATATATTCAGGTGAATGTCACGAGTCATACAACCTAATATCAATTTAAATTCTACGAAAAAATCCGAGATAACATGGTCATTCTCACAATATCGTTTTTCCGGTAACACCTTTAAAATTTTCCGGTTATTAGTTATAATTAAAATAATCCATAATAGCAATATTAATATTCGATTTTACTATTTCAGGTTATTGTCTCACTCATGTTATTTAAAATCACAGATTGAGGATGACTTTGTAAGATGTATTTTTTTATATTGATTTATATTTATTTTTTAAATAATCATATATATTCTTTTTCATTATTTTTTCATATAAGAAAATATTCATTTATATCGGAGATACCTTGAAGTATTTTTTTCGTATAAGAAAATATTCGTTTCACCCAAGTCAAAATTAATATGAGTTTACCGTAATTGTATATAGTTTTGGTATATCATAACAACTTAATTCAAAATTAATTATACATAATTTACATAATAATAAGTTCACTAAAATAAATGGTCCATAATCGATATATAATAATAAGTTCACTAATAACTTAACTGATTTACATAAATAAGTAAATGGAGGTCTCGAATTTGTCTATGGTATTTCTATACATTTTTGATATATGATTTAAATTTGAATTTCAAATATATGTCCATAATAATGGTTTGACCAACATTTACATGGAATATACATCAATAGGTTTCCAATTTAAACCGTATTCTGATTTGATGAAGCTGTCCTGATTATATATAAACCGTATTTTCATTTGGAATATATATGTTTGATTAAAATATTAATGTCCTATTTATACTTTTTGACATTTTTGTATATCCAAACTGTTTTTCCAATATCTTTACATACTATTAAAGCAATAAAATTTGTACACATGTCATTCAACTAGCCTCTCCACATCAATTTATACACATGTCATTCAACTAGCTTCTCCACATCAATGCCACATCATTGTCAAGTAATCAAACATTTTTTTAATAAATCAAAAATTAGTTGCGTGGACTAGGATTCGAACCTGGGCTTTGAGCGAGATAAAATTCTTAATACATAGCACACAAACCATCCAACTAAGCTGTCTTGATGTCTTTAAGAATAAAAAATATATCCTATATATTGAAAAAACACATTGTATTGGAAGTGGACAATGAAAATTAACTCAAAAATGGAAATAAATACTATGTATATTAGTGCATGTCCAACAGAATCTTCACAAAATATTAAACAATGAAAATTAACTAAAAGGAAAATCTTTAGATTATATATATATATTAATATTTTAATCTCTCTCTCTCACACACTCTCTCTCTCTCTCTCTCTCAATCAGCTTACTAACTCCAACATTCACCATCTTCCATATTCCGGTAATGTAGATCGAGATTAATCGTTTTCCGGAAAGGTTGTATATTATACTTTAATGACCAAGAATGTTATATGATTTTCCAGCAATGTTATATCTTTTTCCGGCAACATCATATTTTCTTCCGGTTATTGTAGATCTAACCTTTTTATCTTTATTTTCATTGTTAACTGATTTTTTAAAATCAGTTTAGGTTCTAAATAAAAAACAGCGATAAAGCTAATATTTATACGTATTTACGTTATTCCGGTAAGTTTTTCCGTATGTTTTCCGTTTATGTGTTATACCTATAACAATGAGTGTTTTATATTTATTTGAAGTTTTATTTTTTTCTTGTTTTTTTGTTATACATGTTGTTCTTCTAGGTTTCTAAATATAAATTAGCTTCATCCATGTTCAGTATCATTATTTGGTTTTTCCGGTAAGAGACATTTAAATTATTCGGGTATAAATTATAATTCTAATATTCCATTATTTCAATGTTATAACAAAACTTTATTATTTCAAGTAATTTACCCGATTGATTTATGGAATATTTGATTTTAGTTTCTTAATATAAAACGGAGATACCATGGTTATTATCATTATTTGTTATTTTCTGGTAAGACGTTTAAATTTTCTGGTTATAAATTAAATATCAAATGTTCCATAACATCAACATTTATATTCTACTTTATATATTCAGGTGAATGTCACGAGTCATACAACCTAATATCAATTTAAATTCTACGAAAAAATCCGAGATAACATGGTCATTCTCACAATATCGTTTTTCCGGTAACACCTTTAAAATTTTCCGGTTATTAGTTATAATTAAAATAATCCATAATAGCAATATTAATATTCGATTTTACTATTTCAGGTTATTGTCCCACTCATGTTATTTAAAATCACAGATTGAGGATGACTTTAGAAGATGTATTTTTTTATATTGATTTATATTTATTTTTTAAATAATCATGTATATTCATTTTCATTATTTTTTCATATAAGAAAATATTCATTTATATCGGAGATACCTTGAAGTATTTTTTTCATATAAGAAAATATTCGTTTCACCCAAGTCAAATTTAATATGAGTTTATCGTAATTGTATATAGTTTTGGTATAACATAACAACTTAATTTAAAATTAATTATCCATAATTTACATAATAATAAGTTCACTAAAATAAATGGTCCATAATCGATATATAATAATAAGTTCACTAATAACTTAACTAATTTACATAAATAAGTAAATGGAGGTCTCGAATTTGTCTATGGTATTTCTCTACATTTTTGATATATGATTTAAATTTGAATTTCAAATATATGTCCATAATAATGGTTTGACCAACATTTACATGGAATATACATCAATAGGTTTCCGATTTAAACCGTATTCTGATTTGATGAAGCTGTCCTGATTATATATAAACCGTATTTTCATTTGGAATATATATGTTTGATTAAAATATTAATGTCCTATTTTTACTTTTTGACATTTTTGTATATCCAAACTGTTTTTCCAATATCTTTACATACTATTAAAGCAATACAATTTGTACACATGTCATTCAACTAGCCTCTCCACATCAATTTATACACATGTCATTCAACTAGCTTGTCCACATCAATGCCACATCATTGCCATAATAAATCAAAAATTAGTTGCGTGGAATAGGATTCGAACATGGGCTTTGAGGGGGTTGAAATTCTTAATACATAACTTGACTGAACTAAAAGAAGAAGGGATAAGATAAGACAGTAGCACCCACCACTCTGTCAGTAGAAGGTTATCCAGTCGATCTTCGTAAGTAAGTAAGTAAGTAACACTTTCATCGATGATTCCTCTAATCCTCTAAAAGCTTAGAAGGGAGCTGAACCGTTTATCTCTATGAAATTATGGACTATAAAGTGGCCTCACTTCGCTCGCCTCTCTTCCGGTCGCCTCAGCTTCTGAATCCAATCTTGAACGTTCAGTTAGGCATTCACAAATTCACTTCTCTTTCAAGTTCCAATAAGATTGTTATGCTCGTGGTGACTTCTCAGTTAGGAATTATCATTGCCCCTTCTAAATGGTTACAGGACTAGGGCCCTACTAGCCTCATCGGCCGATGTCTGCCGTCTCGCGATTCTTGCGTTTATGGACCGAAGGAAAATCACTCCAATCCTTCTTCAGGGCAACATGCTATATTATATGATATATCTTGGGAGTTGAAGGTCGCAGTCCCTTTCCCTCAGGCGAGTTCCTCACTTAACTTAAAAGAGGAAGGAGTCTTTACGAATTTAGTAGCTATGCTATTTAATACACACCTGACTTCTACCTTCGTGTGTCAATGGATCTTTCACATACTCCCTATTTATTATGTTTCCCTATTGGTCTCACTACCATACCAAACCCTCCCTCCGGTCGTCTCGTTTCCTTGCTTTGATCCTCTGTCTCTGAAACCTTCCTTAATGAAGTGGAGAGTTCCTTCGTACTTGAGTGTCCCAATGAGCCCGTAGGCAAGGTCCTTACTATTTTCACGCATGACATGAGGTTGTCTACCTCACTAGTATTTGAACTGGAATGCCAGGCGGAGGAGTGTAACTGCCTTATCGCGCTATCCGACTTGTATGTGAAAAGCATTTCGTACTTGTAACTGATCCCTTCCTAGCGAAAGGTGTGCTTCAATGAAAAGTACACAACACTAGTAGTGCCCCTTTTGACGACCAAGTCACAATGGAAACAATGTATCTCTCTGGGGATGCGAATAATCTTTGAAAGCACTTTCGAACCATCACGCGGATTCCAACCCAACTGCCCATGATATGGTAAGAACGGAATGGAAAGGAAAAAAATTCTATGCGCAGACGTGAAAGCTCTATCAAGAGAACTAACTTCTTTTTATTTAGGGAGGAACGATTCCCTCGTCTGAGAATCGTCATTCACGCACTCTTCCTCCCCGCTAAAAAAGCGATTGAGAATCTCGAGAACCTAAACAAAAATGCAGAAGTGAGCGTACCCCAAGGCTCTCCTCTCTCCCTCTTTTTTAGCCAACATATCAACCCCATTTTTCACCTTAAATGGGTCAAAGCCAAAAATATGATGAATAGAAGGAAAGGAGATCAGAAAAATAGGCGGACGACTTATAGTATAGGTTGGATGTTTCCGTGAGCAGTAAGCAGCAGATCCCCCCTTATTTTGGGAAAGCTGGTGGCCGCGTGTGAATTCTTTCAAGGCGAGGGGCGGCCTGATTCGACATTGTTGTTTTCTCTGATCCGGTCGAGGTGGTTTTCACCAGCGCGTAGGTGGTCTAAGTTCCTATGACCGAGTCTTTCTGGCCCCTGTGAACATCTTTTCTTAATGTATTAAAGAGGGCCTCTCTAACCGGTGAAGGTGGGTGTCCACTAACGGCCATTCCTGGCTCGGCTCCGATAACGCAATTCCGGGAGGAGTCGGTAGTTGGGCACTGGATCCCTTCGGACCTGGAGAACGTGTGACGCTGAGTCGGGGTTTGGTGAACCAACAGGTCGCTCCTCTAGTTGAAGTATCGGGCCCCTTTTTTGTTGCCTAGGTTACACCTTCGGAATACCCCAGAAGGTAATTTTTCTCTACTTCCCCAATCTTCACTTTACGCCACGCCGACTCCCCTTTCGTCATAAGGCGTGGAATTAGACCAAGGGGAATCTCCATAGGAACAAGTCCCTTAGATTTCGCACATAGGAGATCGAGACACAGCCCCAGGGCTATGGGGAAAGATGTAGATCGATCACCCTAGATAGACAACTACATAGAGGGTCTCTACAAGTCAGTCTATATATTCTTTGATTTTGTTCCCCCCGTAAGATCAATATCACAACCAATGAGGTCCGCAAGTTTCACATCTAAGTAATACTCGATCCGATAGTTTACGATATAGATAGATATATATTTAACAACAACATTCTAAGAAAAGATATTAATAGATATCGGTAGTTGTCCGGTCGTACCCAAACAATAAGATTCCTGAGGAAAATGCACCTAAGATCAAATATTTCGAGCCGGCTTCCGTGGAAAATTCAGACTTTCTTTTTGATGCTGCGATCACATAAAAACATAAACTTTGAGGCTCAATAGCTAAATACATGGCAATTGAATCATAAGCCGAGATCATAAAGAGCATACTGCGAGTAGGAAGTGGAATTAATACAATGGATTCAAAAGCATCAAACCTCTCTTGTTCGGAAGAATCGAAACACATCGAAATGGTACCAGCCGTACTTAATAATAGAAGGATTTGGCAGAAATATGTAAAATTGTCCCTCCTAAAAAGATTATTCCAGAATAAATGGGCAATAGTTAGGAGAGGTGCGCCAGCGGCGAGCAGAAGCAAGGTTATTAGATACCTCAGGAAAGCCCGGCCAGAACCACACGTGCAAGTTTCCCTGCTTGTGGCTCGTCCGTGATAACTTCTTCGGATTTGCGTGAACTAGCGAACCGATCACTAAGTGGGGATGCTCCCTCCAGCATGAGCGAACCTTTTCGAAAGTGGTTAGGAATGGGCGCCCCTCTCCCAGCCCGGATCCAGCCAGGTTCTATTGATCATGTCCCCTTCCCAACAGTTGGAACTTGTCTTGGGGCGTCTTTGGCTTTACGAGAGAAAGCTCGCCGTAGAAAAAAGTCTTTCTCTTCCCGTCCCGGGTCATATGTGCGTCATAGCACACAAACCATCCAACTAAGCTATCTTGATGTCTTTAAGAATGAAAAATATATCCTATATATTGAAAAAACACATTGTATTGGAAGTGGACAATGGAAATTAACTCAAAAATGGAAATAAATACTATGTATATTAGTGCATGTCCAACAGAATCTTCACAAAATATTAAACAATGAAAATTAACTAAAAAAGAAAATCTTTAGATTATATATATATATATATATATATATATATATATATATATATACTAGTAAGAGTGCCCGCGCGTTGCGGCGGGAACACTATTGTGATTCAGTTAGTAGTGGTTCTTTCTATTACTGATATTTTCGATTGTAAAACTTGGATTCCTTATAGTTTACGATACCAAGAATTGTCATTTTAGACAACAATATTAGGCAAAAAGAAAATAATTTAAAAAACAGTATATATGTATTAAAATTTTTTTTTATCAAATGTTGTATTTTTATGTAAATATTTGTTTGAAGAACATGTTAGAGGCTAGAAAAAAAATTAAAAACCGTTTTTTAGCAAGAAAAACAACAAACAGAAGATGTAACAAAAGAGTGTGTCCCTCTAACCTAAATAATGAAATCGATCCCAAATCAACTAACATTTCACAAACATAATGGATTTCTTACATGATGATGACGATTAGATAACATAACAGACGTGATCAGAGCACTCGATTCAATTTCTCATTTAGGTTACATACCATAAGAAATACATTAAAAGTTGCAGTCACATTCAAGCCAACTACATCCCCTTTTAAGGACATTAACAACACCTGCAAGAAACCATAAGTTAGATTTATAATTAAAAACTATCTCAAAATGCAATCTTTATAAGAACCAAGACTCAAACTCCATAAGGGTAAAATAGTCTGTTACTATCTTTTTGTTATAATTATGGCTAATGGACTTGGATCATTTATACAAACCATCAACAGTTTAGTTATATGCGAATGAACATGAACAAAATTTTTTTGCACGTTTAATGAACAAAGATGAGCACGCGTCGTTTGTTTATGTTGCTCGTGAACGTTCGTTTATGTTTGTTCGTGAATGTTTGCTTACATTTGGTTGTGAGTGTTCGTTTATATTTGTTTGTTTATGCTTATTAAAATTTTCAGGCCAAACATATTGATTGGCGCGTTAACTTTTAAATGGATTTTGCTCAATTATGTTTGACTGTCAAAATACATTAATCCATTTTCGGTTATATAAAGTTTTTAGTTTATGTTTGTGAATTTTTTGCTTGTGCTATTAACGAATAAGCATAAACAAACGCGAACATGTTCGTTTTCTTAACAAACAAACATAATCATGGAAACCTTGCTTGTTCATTTGCATATTTTCGGTTATATAAGTTTTTAGTTTATGTTTGTGAATTGTTCGTTTATACTATTAATGTGAGCATTCTAATTTTATAAACAAACAAACATGAACACGAAAACCTTGTTTGTTTAACTATTAAGTTCATTTACATTTCTAAAAGTAGATGTATAACAATAAAGTAATGTGCTTAAAATCATGTTCATGGAACTTACTTTAGATCTCTAAAAAGAGCAGCAAAAAAATCATGTTCAGCTCCAGGTTGTTCGCATTAAACAAATTAAGTTTCAGTTAGTGGCAGAACAAGAATCGGCCTGAATCATATAAAAAAATGTCGGTATCATCGTGCAATGGGCAAACCCAATATGAGTATTAACCCATGCAAAATAGTATTTTTTTTTACCCAATAATTAAGTAATATTTCATAACAAATTAAAAAAGTAGTACAGATATAACCTGGCAATCTAGTTAGACAAACAACTTCCAAATTTAAATTATAAAAGTTCTTGTAAACTTATTGCCTTTTGAAATAGCCGGCCTAGAGTAAGCCATTCAAATTTTCTATGTCAAGTGTAAATAATCAGATTAACAGTTTGGATAAACATTAATCACATAGACAATACTCCAATATTCACATATAAAATGACATACCTCTTAACGATGCTCTTGAGTAACCCTTTCCATAGCAGCATAACCGTCGGTGACAAAAGCCACAGAAGATAAAAAGTGGCTATTGATTAGCAGTATGCCTTAGTTAACCTTTAGGGGTTCTTGATTTCAAATAAAATGCATTATAATTTACATTATCTGTTCTGTAACTAAGGATGTTCGTTTTTCTATACCTGAACATATTGTAAAGTGAACAATACCTGAATATGAAAGGAATGTCTATAATATTAATATATATTAAACAAATATTTGTCAATGATATTTTGACATCTAAATATGAAATATAAATGTTACCATCATAATCTTATTTTGGATTGCGCGCAAGTGGTTTCTCAATACGCAAACTGCTACCCCTACGGAAGATGACACTCTTGAATGCACTTTTTAAAAGATTGTCACTACCATTCTGCATCAACGTACGACATTAATAAAGTGTTAAATGATGTTACAAAATACCATTCGAAAAGGTGTTTTGGAAAAGATTATGAAACCCATTTAATAACTGTTGACCCATTTAACCAACCATTTGAACCATGAGCAGGAGGACTATGCTACTGATACAACTATTTACATAATCCACCATCTCACATTGATGATAATATAAATTCACAAAGCTTACCCTTTAGAGTCGACTGTTTCCTCTTCCATCAAGACCAACTATAGGGGAAAAGCTATATTCAAGTTCATATTTCAAATAACATCAGTGAAAGGGATTGGGGCAAAAGTAGATTTGGTGAAAAAACATCAGCTCCTCTCTTTATATTTCTCCACCTTGTTCGTCTAACCCTTTAATCAAACCTGCAAACAAATTAAAATACAAGTAAAAGTCTCATAAAAACTATAATTGATGAAATCTAATTTCATTTTCTTTTAGCCGTAGCTTAAATAATCCAATACTACATGTGATTTTTGATTATGTGTGTAAACCAAATTTAATTAAGAATTTAGGTTACAAACCAAAAACAACTAAATAAACTTAGTATTGAGATAGCAGCATCAGGTTGGAATCAAACAACTTACGATTATCAGGCGATGATTGTTTTGTAACCCTATCTAGATAGGAGGGACGATCGAATGCGATGATTGAATGAAGATAGGGGTGGTAACCGATGAAGCATTCAAGGCGTTCATAATTACCAATGTGGAGGAATTGGAATTCAAAGGTACGTTGAGAGGAATTGGAAGGTCACCGGCGGCCACTTCATTAATTTTAGCGGCGTCTCCTTAGTTAATTTAGCAGAATCTTAAAATGGTAAAATTAGTATCTTATCCATCTAAAATGTTTTATATGTAATATCTATATCTATAATATATATATAAACGAAGATCCAAAAATCCTAGGTGTCGCGATGTGGTCGTTTCCCCTTTTTTTGTAGTCACCGGATTTGCTTGATTTTTAAATAGAGGCTTCTCATGCATTTGACCAGAATTCATGGGTATGGATCTTATCAAACCCATATATTCCTTAAACGGGTTATAACATCTCATTAAATAAAAAGTTATTCTCACCAAATTATTGATGTAAAATTCCTATAAAATAGGATACACTAAAAATTAATATCTTATTTATTTTAAAAAAGATATATATATTATTTAAATTAAAAAAACCAATTTTATAGTAAAAAAAATAAACGGGTCTTGGGACTCATCAACCATATGTATATTATTAATTTTCATAAATATTATTTATAATTAAAAAAACCAATTTTATAGTAGAAAAAAATAAACGAGTCTTGGGTCTCATCATGTAAGGCCCCGTTACCGGTAGCCCTACTTTAACGTTAGATTTACTCATAAACGCAGTTCTAAATATCAGAGTTAACAAAAACTTTCGCGGAATAATAAAACTTCAACCATAACATTTTACATAACCATCAATTCATGTCTTATAAAACATTCGAAGTCAATTAACACAAAACATAGTCTTTAAAACATCACAACATTTCTTTGAGATGCCAGTATCTTCAATTTCCATGTCATGTGTCTTCAGTCAAGTGAGCTGCCTCAACCTATTTGCCTGCGTGCATACTAAAAGTCAGCTATACTGAGTGAGTTCTAGTTAATCATATAACTTACTTTTCATACACATATATGTGCCCGAAGGTACACCTTACAACATATCAAGATCAGCATTCGTCCGTACACATTCATATCTAACCATACATTATAAAGGGCGTTTCACCCTACATACCTCGGATATTTTTAGGGTCTGGTACCCCCCATCCTCGGATATTATTAGGGTTCGGTCACCCTTCATCCTCGGATATTATCAGGGTCCGGTACCCTTCATCCTCGGATATTATTAGGGTCCGGTACCCTTTCTTCCATAGCTTCACACTATACCTGTCCTTAAATATTTTTTCCTGACAATACGTGCAATCTCCGAAGAGCGTTCACGTACCATTAACTTATCATACGTACATTATGCATACATCATAAATATTCATACATGCATCTTATCTTACATCATACATAGCAATCACGTCTTTAGCTACCACCTGACGGTACATGCAATATCCGAAGATCGTTCACGCACCGTCAAGCAATCATCATACATACATCATACCAGGCATACACTTACCACTTAAGGTAAGTGTATTAACTATCACATCGAGTATGCACACAGCCCCGAAAACATAACAAGGAAGTGGGGCTAGACACTCACCTCAATGCGGTTGCGTTCACCGTTTACGGTTATTCCCTTCTTGAGTTGTCCACGACTAACTGTATAATAATTATACGTTTTAGTAAACTATCACTACACGTATCGCCTTTCTAGTTTAATTATTACCCTCAACGAACGAGGGTCGGGGGCAGCGCCCCTGGCAGCGGGGTTCTATGGGCGGCAGCCCCTAGTGGGGTCCAAGGGGCAGAGCCCCTGGCTGGGGTTAAGCTGGGGAAAAATTTTATTTTCATTAACTGTTTTAACACATTTTCCATTAGCATTTTGAATCATTGAATAATATGCTACTTAAAAGTTCAAGGGCTTATTTGTAATTAAATCATTCTTTTCTAAGTCCAGGGACCATTCTGTCATTCTGTTAAACTTCTAATTCGTTACTTATCCTTAACGAACTGACTTGCCATGACGAACTGGTTCTTGTAACGAATTGGAACCCTTAACGAACTGGTTACTTACACGAATTGGACTTTTAACGAACTGGACTCTTAACGAATCAGTCCATGTAGCGAACCAGTCCAAGTAGCGAATTGGACCTTCTAATTCGTTATCTCCTTTAACGAACTGGTCATAACGAATCAAGGGTAATTCGTTACCCTTTTCCCTTAACGAATTGGATACGAACTACAGCTAGTTCGTTAATCTTTCCTTAGCGAATCAGCTGGCGAATTACCTCTAATTCGCTAGTTATTCCTTAGCGAACTAGGGTTAGGTCAGATTCATCAGAACATTTCCTGCCAACCTCGTACACGTTTTTCCGGCGCCGCGATTGCCGGAAAACTCACCGGAAAAACGTATCTTCACCGTTTTACACCGTTTTTCATCGTTTTTCGTCCCGTTCTATCCAGATCTGAGCTAGGGTGACCCCTAAGCTCATATTAGGTTTGGTTTATACCCGATTCCACCCAGATCTCAAGACTTAAACGGTTTAACGGTGTCGGCTCGTCGTTTCATGATTATATCTAACGGATTTAAGCTCAAACAATAAAATACTATCATTACCTCGGGTCGGTTCTCGGTTTCCTTCTTGATATCGGTTTAGAGAGAGAGAGAACTAGAGAGAGAATCTTAATTGTGTGTTTTGGATGGTGTAAGGGATAAGTGTAAATGAATTAAATGGAGGATTAAGGGTATATATATTTTTGATCATGGGCTTAAGCCCATGGTCTTTCCTTCATTCCTCCATAACCCAAGTCCATAACCCATATCCATTTACCCAACACAAGTCCATCTCGTATTCTATTCAACTAAACCGCTAACGACCCGCTATAAAATAAACGAATTTTATTTTATTAATATAACCGAAAGTAGGATGTTACACATCAAAACCATATAGCTTTTAAACCGGGTTATAACATCTCATTTATTTGTGAAACAACTTATCATCAAATCATAAGTATATTATTAACTTTGATACAATAAAAAAATATAAATTTAAAAAATAAATAAATATTAGAACAAACAATATAAACTAACCCGCGTAATACGGGGGATAAAAACTAGTAGATATATATATATATATATATATATATATATTTATATATATATATATATATATATATATATATATATATATAGGATTATGTTCATTTTAGAAGTGTTTCTTAGTGCGAGAAGTGCGAGAAGAGATTCTAACCAATCACATTATTTCTTTTAATTTTTGATTATTTAAATAAAATGGTATATTAGTAAACTATGATTTATTCATTTTTGGAAACTAATAGTAATTAAATTTCATGTAAGTTACAATTTATTGTTTATAATTCATTAATATTTATTTAATCTTTATTTCCACTTTTCCTAATTAATCAATATGATATACTTAATATATTGCTGCAAAGTTGAACATTATCGATTGAATTTGAAGTTATTAGTTTGATTAAATAATTTCAATATTGCTACTACATTAACCTAGCGATTTTGTTTTCCCATTTTGTTATTTCATTTTTACACAAACTAAACCTAAGAATAAAATTGATTTTGCCTCCATCACCCAAATCAAGATCCAAATATTTGTATGTACGTGATCATTAATAAAAAAAAATACAAGTGGGATTTTGCTTGTTCCACATACTAAACAAAAAAATTACACTATATCATTAAAAAAGTGATCCCATACTACACAACATATGAAACTTGTATGTACGTGATACACTTTGTTAATGTACATATGTATGTAGGCTCGTTTAGACGTCCACACGTGGGATATAGGTGCGTACGTATATGTGTATGTACGTACGTAGGCATGTAGGGACATACGTATGTAGGCACATAGGTTCGCTTGCACGTAGGGACGTAGACCGTACATACATTCATGCGTATGTAGGCACATAGGTTCGCTTGCACGTAGGGACGTAGACCGTACATACATTCATGCGTATGTAGGCATGCATGACGTCTGCACGTAGGTATGTACCAACCTACGTATGTATGTGTACGTATATATATGTGTGTGAATGTACGTACGTACCAACACTACATAGTTATACAAGATATTTTACCAACTTCATCACCATTAACTCTTGCAAATAACAATATATTCAATATCCAACATGTTAGATTAAACATTTGTAAATCTTGAAAATGAGTACACCAATAAATGATTTTCAAAAGATAGACTTAATTGTGACTTTAATTAAGGCATTTAAATGACAAGAAATTCAAGTTTCTATTTAATGATGGTACACCAAAATCACTAATATACCCTTCTGGTATTAAAGTTCAATAAAATGGTGAAACAAAAATTACAAGAATGCCATTTTGAGTAATGACCATTGATCAAACAAAATCAATGGATGAGATCCACTTCTCGCACTTCTCGCCCTAATATTACTTCTAGCAAGATCCATCCCCTATATATATATATTATATATTTATATATTAATATTTTAATCTCTCTCTCTCTTCCTATCGGCTTACTAACTCCACCATTCACCATCTTCTATATTCCGTAATGTAGATCGAGATTAATCGTTTTCCGTTAAGGTTATATATTATACTTTAATGGCCAACAATGTTATATGATTTTCCAGCAAGGTTATATCTTTTTCCGGCAACATCATATTTTCTTCCGGTTATTGTAGATCTAACCTTTTTATCTTTATTTTCATTGTTAACTGATTTTTTTAAAATCAGTTTAGGTTCTAAATAAAAAACGATGATGAAGCTAATATTTCTACGTATTTACGTTATTCCGGCAAGTTTTTCCGGTAAGTTTTCCGTTTATGTGTTATACCTATAACAATGAGTGTTTTATATTTATTTGAAGTTTTATTTTTTTCCTATTTTTTTGTTATACACGTTGTTCTTCTAGGTTCTAAATATAAATCAGCTTTATCCATGTTCAGTATCATTATTTCATTTTTCCGGTAAGAGACATTTAAATTATCCGGGTATCAATTATAATTATAATATTCCATTATTTCAATGTTATAACAAAACTTTATTATTTCATGTAATTTACCCGATTGATTTATGGAATATTTGATTTTAGTTTCTTAATATAAAACGGAGATACCATGGTTATTATCATTATTTGTTATTTTCCGGTAAGACGTTTAAATTTTCTGGTTGTAAATTAAATATCAAATGTTCCATAACATCAACATTTATATTCTACTTTATATATTCAGGTGAATGTCACTAGTCATACAGCCTAATATCAATTTAAATTCTACGAAAAAATCCGAGATACCATGGTCATTCTCACAATATCGTTTTTCCGGTAACACCTTTAAAATTTTTCGGCTATTAGTTATAATAAAAATAATCCATAATATCAATATTAATATTCGATTTTATTATTTCATGTTATTGTCACACTCATGTTATCTAAAATCACGGATTGAGGATGACTTTATAAGTTGTATTTTTTTATATTGGCGTATATTTATATTTTAAATAATCATGTATATTCATCTTCATTACTTTTTCATATAAAAATAATTCATGTATATCGGAGATACTTTGAAGTATTTTTTTCATATAAGAAAATATTCGTTTCACCCAGGTCAAATTTAATATGAGTTTACCGTAATTGTATATAGTTTTGGTATATCATAACAACTTAATTTGAAATTAATTAACCATAATTTACATAATAATAAGTTCACTAAAATTAATGGTCCATAATCGATATCTAATAATAAGTTCATAAATTTACATAAATAAGTAAATGGAGGTTTCGAATTTCCCCATGGTATTTGTCTACATTTTTGATATATTATTTAAATTTGAATTTCTAATTAATGTCCATAATAATGGTTTTACCAACATTTACATGGAATATATATCAATAGGTTTCCGATTTAAACCGTATTCTGATTTGATGAAGCTGTCCTGTTTATATATAAACCGTATTTTCATTTTGGAATATATATGTTTGACTAACATATTAATGTCCTGTTTATACTTTTCGATATTTTTGTATATCCAACTGTTTTTCCAATATCTTTACATAATATTAAAGCAACACATGTCATTCAACTAGCCTCTCGACATCAATTTATACACATGTCATTCACCTAGCTTCTCCACATTAATGCCACATCATTGCCAAGTCATCAAACATTTTTTTAATAAATCAAAAATTAGTTGCGTGGACTAGGATTCAAACCTGGGCTTTGAGCGAGATGAAATTCTTAATACGTAGCACACAAACCATCCAACTAAGCTATCTTGATGTCTTTAAGAATAAAAAATATATCCTATGTATTGAAAAAATACATTGTATTGGAAGTGGACAATGTAAGTTAACTCAAAAATGGAAATAAATATTATGTATATTAGTGCTTGTCCAACAGAATCTTCACAAATATTAAACAATGAAAATTAACTAAAAAAATCTTTAGATTATATATATATATATTTATCATCTTTATATATTAATATTTTAATCTCTCTCTCTCTCTTCCTATCGGCTTACTAACTCCACCATTCACCATCTTCTATATTCCGGTAATGTAGATCGAGATTAATCGTTTTCCGGTAAGGTTATATATTATACTTTAATGACCAACAATGTTATATGATTTTCCAGCAAGGTTATATCTTTTTCCGGAAACATCATATTTTCTTCCGGTTATTGTAGATTTAACCTTTTTATCTTTATTTTCATTGTTAACTGATTTTTTTAAAGTCAGTTTAGGTTCTAAATAAAAAACGGTGATGAAGCTAATATTTCTACGTATTTACGTTATTCCTGCAAGTTTTTCCGGTATGTTTTCCGTTTATGTGTTATACCTATAACAATGAGTGTTTTATATTTATTTGAAGTTTTATTTTTTTCCTATTTTTTTGTTATACACGTTGTTCTTCTAGGTTCTAAATATAAATCAGCTTCATCCATGTTCAGTATCATTATTTCGTTTTTCCGGTAAGAGACATTTAAATTATCCGGGTATAAATTATAATTCTAATATTCCATTATTTCAATGTTATAACAAAACTTTATTATTTCATGTAATTTACCCGATTGATTTATGGAATATTTGATTTTAGTTTCTTAATATAAAACGGAGATACGATGGTTATTATCATTATTTATTATTTTCCGGTAAGACGTTTAAATTTTCTGGTTGTAAATTAAATATCAAATGTTCCATAACATCAACATTTATATTCTACTTTATATATTCAGGTGAATGCCACTAGTCATACAGCCTAATATCAATTTAAATTCTACGAAAAAATCCGAGATACCATGGTCATTCTCACAATATCGTTTTTCCGGTAACACCTTTAAAATTTTTCGGTTATTAGTTATTATAAAAATAATCCATAATATCAATATTAATATTCGATTTTATTATTTCATGTTATTGTCACACTCATGTTATCTAAAATCACGGATTGAGGATGTCTTTATAAGATGTATTTTTTTATATTGGTGAATATTTATATTTTAAATAATCATGTATATTCATTTTCATTACTTTTTCATATAAGAAATTATTCATGTTTATCGGAGATACTTTGAAGTATTTTTTTCATATAAGAAAATATTCGTTTCACCCAGGTCAAATTTAATATGAGTTTACCGTAATTGTATATAGTTTTGGTATATCATAACAACTTAATTTGAAATTAATTAACCATAATTTACATAATAATAAGTTCACTAAAATTAATGGTCCATAATCGATATATAATAATAAGTTCATAAATTTACATAAATAAGTAAATGGAGGTCTCGAATTTCCCCATGGTATTTCTCTACATTTTTGATATATTATTTAAATTTGAATTTCTAATTAATGTCCATAATAATGGTTTTACCAACATTTACATGGAATATATATCAATAGGTTTCCGATTCAAACCGTATTCTGATTTGATGAAGCTGTCCTGTTTATATATAAACCGTATTTTCATTTTGGAATATATATGTTTGACTAACATATTAATGTCCTGTTTATACTTTTCGACATTTTTGTATATCCAACTGTTTTTCCAATATCTTTACATAATATTAAAGCAATACAATTTGTACACATGTCATTCAACTAGCCTATCCACATCAATTTATACACATGTCATTCAACTAGCTTCTCCACATCAATGCCACATCATTGTCAAGTCATCAAACATTTTTTTAATAAATCAAAAATTAGTTGCGTGGATTAGGATTCAAACCTGGGTTTGAGCGACTTGAAATTCTTAATACATAGCACACAAACCATCCAACTAAGCTATCTTTATGTCTTTAAGAATGAAAAATATATCCTATATATTGAAAAAACACATTGTATTGGAAGTGGACAATGTAAGTTAACTTAAAAATGTAAATAAATACTATGTATATTAGTGCTTGTCCAACAGAATCTTCACAAAATATTAAACAATGAAAATTAACTAAAAAAAAATCTTTAGATTATATATATATATATATATATATATATATATATTTATCATCTTTATATATTAATATTTTAATCTCTCTCTCTCTCTCTTCCTATCGGCTTACTAACTCCACCATTCACCATCTTCTATATTCCGGTAATGTAGATCGAGATTAATCGTTTTCCGGTAAGGTTATATATTATACTTTAATGGATAACAATGTTATATGATTTTCCAGCAAGGTTATTGTTAGGCCCCGTTACCGGTGCCTAACATTTGGACGTTGGATTTACTCATAAACACATTTCATACTATCAGAGTTAATAGAATCATTCGCGGAATATTAAAACATTCAAACCATTACATTACATGACCATTAATCCTTGTGTTAACGAGCATTTCAATTATTTAAACATAAAACATTGTCTTTTAAATATCATAACATAACATTTCATTGAGATGCCAGTGCCTTCAAATCCATGCCATGTGCTTCCCGTCAAGCAAGTTGCCCTATTCTACTCACCTGCGTGCATACTAAAAGTCAGCTACGTTGAGTGAGTTCTAGCTAATCAGACGACATACAATACATTCACATACTGACATATGCACCCAAAGGTACATACTTTATATTTACTTACATGCTTACATACATTCGTTCTTTCATCCTTTCTTTCATACTTACGTAACACTTCCATTCGTACATATACGTTTTAAAGAGCATTTCGCCCTATTAACTTTGCCGATAGTATTAGGGTCGGTTCCCTACATTCGCCGATACTATTAGGGTCGGTTCTCTACATTCGCCGATACTATTAGGGTCGGTTCCCTACATTCGCCGATACTATTAGGATCGGTTCCCTTCATTCGCAGATACTATTAGGGTCGGTTCCCTTCATTTGTACTACTATAACGTACCTGTCCTTTACATACTTTTCTTGACAATATGTGCAATCTCCGAAGAGAGTTCACGTACCATCAACATATCATACATAAATTAATCATACATCATATATATTACAACATACATCATTCATACATCACACATATCAATCATACCTTTAACTACCACTTGACGGCACATGCAATATCCAAAGATCGTTTACACACCGTCAAGCAATCATCATACATAGATCATACAAGGCATACAATTACCACCTAAGGCAAGTGTATTAACTATCACATCGAGTATCCACACAGCCCCGAAAACATAACAAGGAAGTGGGGCTAGAAACTCACCTCAATGCGGCTGCGTTCACCGTTTACGGTTATTCCCCTCTTTAGCTGTGCACGACTAACTGTATAACAATTACGTATATTAATTACTATCACTATCCATATCGTATTTCTAGTCCAATTATAACCCTCAACGAATGGGGTTCCGGGGGCAGCGCCCCTGGAAGAGGGGTCTAGGGGTGGCAGTCCCTAGCAGGGTCCAAGGGGGAGAGCCCATGGCTGGGGTCGAGCTGTCTATGGTATTTCTCTACATTTTTTATATATTATTTTAAATTTGAATTTATAATTAATGTCCATAATAATGGTTTGACCAACATTACATGGAATATATATCAATAGGTTTCCGATTTAAACCGTTTTCTAATTTGATGAAGCTGTCCTGTTTATATTTAAACCGTATTTTCATTTGGAATATATATGTTTGACTAACATTTTAATGTCCTGTTTATACTTTCCGACATTTTTGTATATCCAACTGTTTTTCTGATATCTTTACATACTATTAAAGCAATACAATTAGTACACATGTCATTCAAGTAGCCTCTCCACATCAATTTGTACACGTGTCATTCAACTTGCTTCTCCACAACAATGCCACATCATTGCCAAGTCATCAAACATTTTTTTAATAAATCAAAATTTAGTTGCGTGGACTAGGATTCGAACCTGGGCTTTGAGCGAGATGAAAGTCTTAATGCATAGCACACAAACCATCCAACTAAGCTATCTTGATGTCTTTAAGAATGAAAAATATATCCTATCTATTGAAAAACACATTGTATTGGAAGTGGACAATGGAAATTAACTCAAAAATGGAAATAAATCCTATGTATATTAGTGCATGTCCAACAGAATCTTCACCTAATATTAAACAATGAAAATTAACTAAAAAAGAAAATCTTTCGATTATATATATATATATATATATATATATATTAATATTTAATCTCTCTCTCTCTCTCTCTCTCCCTCTTTCTCTCTCTATCGGCTTACTAACTCCACCATCCACCATCTTTTATATTTCGGTAATGTAGATCGAGATTAATCGTTTTCCGGTAAGGTTATATATTATACTTTAATGGCCAACAATGTTATATGATTTTCCAGCAAGGTTATATCTTTTTCCGGCAATATCATATTTTTTTCCGGTTATTGTAGATCTAACCTTTTTATCTTTATTTTCATTGTTAACTGATTTTTTTAAAATCAGTTTAGGTTCTAAATAAAAAACGGTGATGAAGCTAATATTTCTACGTATTTATGTTATTCCGGCAAGTTTTTCCGGCAAGTTTTCCGTTTATGTGTTATACCTATAACAATGAGTGTTTTATATTTATTTGAAGTTTTATTTTTTTCCTATTTTTTTGTTATACACGTTGTTCTTCTAGGTTCTAAATATAAATCAGCTTCATCCATGTTCAGTATCATTATTTCATTTTTTCGGTAAGAGACATTTAAATTATCCGGGTATAAATTATAATTCTAATATTCCATTATTTCAATGTTATAACAAAACTTTATTATTTCATGTAATTTACCCGATTGATTTATGGAATATTTGATTTTAGTTTCTTAATATAAAACGGAGATACGATGGTTATTATCATTATTTGTTATTTTCCGGTAAGACGTTTAAATTTTCTGGTTGTAAATTAAATATCAAATGTTCCATAACATCAACATTTATATTCTACTTTATATATTCAGGTGAATGTCACTAGTCATGCAGCCTAATTTCAATTTAAATTCTACGAAAAAATCCGAGATACCGTGGTCATTCTCACAATTTCGTTTTTCCGGTAACACCTTTAAAATTTTCGGTTATTAATTATAATTAAAATAACCCATAATATCAATATTAATATTCGATTTTATTATTTCAGGTTGTTGTCCCATTCATATTATCTAATTTCACGGATTGATGATGAATTTATAATATGTATTTTTTTTATATTGATCTATATTTATTTTTTGAATAATCATGTATATTTATGTACGTATTTAATTATCCCATTAATACAATTTATTTAGTTTGACTTTCCTTATTTGTTTAAATAACCGAATTAACATGAACATTGTAATTTAAATACTTTAATTATCCCAATCACACTTTAATTAACATCAATATTTAATATTGACTTTTCATATAAATAATGGTTCATAATAATAATAATGATTTTACTACAATATATTATTTTTATATAGATTTAAATTTTGACTATATCTTAAAACATAACTAATATTACCGTATTTTTATAATTTACAAAAGTATTTGATTTCTATTTATTTTGTAATTTAAAAAATTTATTATCGTTATAAAATTGATCGCCATATATAAGTATATGTAATGGATAGTTATATAATTGATCACACACTCAAATTTGACCTTACATATTTAAGGTCAATGTAGGTCAATGTTTTGAATATGGTAATTCTAAACAATATTGATATATGATTAACCATTAATTTATAATTAATGGTCCATAATTATAATGATTTGACTAAAATATATTTTTTTATATGCAATTAAATTTTGACTATATAGTTACATTTAACAACTTAATTTTAGAATTAATGATCAATAATTTAAATAATAAGTTGACTAAAATTTTCAAAGATAAGTTATATTACCTTATTTTGTTAATATTTTGATAATTTATAAAACTATCTGATTACTAATTATACTCTAATTTCAAAATTTTATTATCGTTTCTATTTATATTATATCTTACATAAATAAGTATATGTAATAGATTGTTATAAAACTAATCACGCACTCAAATTTCACCTTACGTATTTAAGGTCAGTGGAGGTTAATGCTTTGAATATGGTAATTCTAAACATTTTTGGTATATGATTAACCATTAATTTATAATTAATGGTCCATATTAATAATAATGATTTGACTAAAATATATTATTTTATATACATTTAAATTTTTACTATATTGTTACATTTAAACAACTTAATCTAATTGTGTTTATAAAGGTTAATAACTTAAGGACCATATACAATATATACAATATACAATATTGTATATATATATATAAAATATCTTTGGTAATTCTTTACAAAATACAATATTGTATCTATATAAATTACATATTCAAATTAACTTTCCGGTAATTGTATGCATCTTAGGTATATGATTTAGACTTTATTTTATAATAATGATAATGAATAATGATTTGACTATAATTTTCAACCTTTATATGAACTTTACAAAAATAAGTTATAGACTTTAATATTAACAAACCGAAATTCAAAATTATCTTCCAATCTAATTCAATTTTAAATCCAATATTATAATTTCTACAACTACTACGATGTAACATCCTAAAATGTTCGTATTTAATAAATAAAGAAAGTTGCGTTAAATCGTCATGTGTTAAATAATATTAACTAGCATCTAATAAAGAAAAGATCTTGGACTTGGACTAATTAAGATGGATTAAAGGGAATGAGTCTTAGGTCCATGGGCTTTAGGGGATATAAATATCCTCCTAACCCACCCTAAAACCCTAAATCCTCATTTCTTTCCATCCTAATCTCTACCACTCAAAAACACACACATACACTACATCATATTCGGCCGCGAGAGGGAAGGAAGAGAAACGAGATCGAGCGAACACCGGTTTTGGTAGATCTTTGCTATACGAATCATACGCAAGGTTTAGAGTCCACAAACAAGATAACCGAGACCGAAGAACACACAAAGGTTAGCCTTTTACCTTTAAAAGTTTACGTTTTATAGACGTTTAGCCTTGAAACTTGAGTCTAGGATAGATCGGGTTTAAACGAAACATAAAGTTGTAAACTTGATAATAAACCTGAGTGTTATAAACCCGAAAATGGAAACGGCTCGAATAAATGAACCCTTAAAACTAGTATTGAACGTTTTAACTTAAAGGTTCAACCTTTACGCGTTTTCGATCCGAATCTTATTCAAAAAACGGCCATGGGAATGTTCGCGAGTTTGATTAGCATCATCTCTAAGGGTTACAGGTTGAACATGGATGTTAATGAAGTTAAAATCAAAACCCGCCGCTACTGTTGATAACTTCGCCTATCCATATGTTCGCCTGAAGATAAGTTCGCACGTATGCAAGTTCTCCTGGGGTTAACTTCGTTACATGTAAGTTCGCATACTGCTAACTTCGCTAGACACAAGTTCGTCTATGGCTAACTTCGCTAGTTATAAGTTCGCCAAGCTGTGAACTTCGCCTAATACAAGTTCGCTTACTTAAGTTCGCTGAACGCTTAACTTCGCCAAGATTAATTTCGCTTAACACTAAGTTAAAGTAACCTGATACGATAGGACGAGTTTTGATACGTGTAACCTATATACAGTTAGCAGAGCACAGTTAAAGAGAGGAATCACGATAAACGGAGAAAGGAACCGGATACAGGTGAGTTTCTAGCCCCATTTCCTTGCTATGTTTTCGGGGCTGTGTGCATACTCGATGTGATTAGTTAATACACTTACCTTAAGTGGTAAGTGTATGCCTTTTATGATTTATGTATAAATGAATGCTTGACGATGCATGAACGATCTACGGAAATTGCATGTGCCGTCAATGGATAGTATAAAGATATGATTGACATATATATGATGTATAGATGATGTTTGGACGTATGAATGTTTTAATTATGAATGTATAGAAAGGTACAAAAGCTACGAATAGAACGAGGGAACCGACCCTAATAATGTCGGCGAATGTAGGGAACCGACCCTAATAATGTCGGCGAATGTAGGGTACCGACCCTAATAATGTCGGCGAATGTAGGGTACCGACCCTAATAATGTCGGCGAATGTAGGGAACCGACCCTAATAATATTGGCGAGGGTCATAGGGCGTAAGGCTCTTTAAAATGTATGTGCATGAATGAAAGTATGTATGTTAATATGAAAGAAAGAATGAAAATACGTAAGTATGTAATTATGTAGGACAATAGGAAGGTATGTACCTTCGGGTGCATATGTAGATATGAGAATGAATCATACGTTGCCTGATTAACTAGAACTCACTCAGTGTAGCTGACTTTTAGTATGCATGCAGGCTAATCGACTGAGGCAGCTGGCTTGAGGGAGACACATGACAATACTGAAAAGGCTGGCATCTGAAGATTGGTCGTGATGATTTGACACTATGTTTTATGTTATGTTTTAAAAAGACAAATTATGGATGATTGTATCAAAGGGTTGACTATTTTATTATTCCGCGAAAGTTTTTAATTAAATCTGATTTTAGAACTGCGTTTATGAGTAAATCCAATACCAAAGTAGGGCTACCGGTAACGGGGCCTTACATACGAATTATTTCGTACTTTCGTTTTAAATATTACCCGGGTTTGAAATATATTGTTAGTTCAAATACTATCATTTGTGTCACACCCCGACCAAAGGCGGCGAAACGTGCTGGGGTGCAACCGGTTTCCCAAATACGCAAGACACTATTTAAAGTGACAATATTTAACAAAAAGTCAAACCTGTAACATTTCATAAAATAAAGTTTGTCAACACAAAGGTTGGTGAGCAATTCATAAGTTTGAGCATATAAGTATATAATAATAAAAAGCCACAAATTTTGTATACAAAACAATTAATAAAAGCAACAATATGGATAATATGAGATCGCTAACACATTAGCGACACCTGTCATAAGAGAATACCAGATGGTTCAGGATTTTTATATGAGGTCGTTAGTAAGAATACATTAACGGCACCATCTATAAGAGAATACCAAATAGATTCGGAATTCATGAGGTCGTTAATAAGAATACATTAACGGCACCGTGCTATAAGAGAATACCAGATAGTTAACGGATTTATGAATCAACCAACCAAAAGCGGTAAACATATAAGCACATAAGCATGTAAGCATAGAAAACCAAATCGAGCATTTATTTAAGTAAAGTATACAATCACGTTTGTGGGTTTATGAGTCTAGTAAATAAAGCATTTAGTTTGATAAGTATGAAATGTCACCCCAAAACGAAAGATGGAAAACGGGGTATGAAAGTACTCACCTCGATTGATGAACCGAGAAATAATAGATGATCGAAATGAAGAAGGCTTGCGAACGAAACTAACGAATCTGACTTGAAAGCTAATTGAAAAAAAAATAATAAAATATATTAATGAACTTAAACTTTAGTTGAAATTACATTTGAAACATTGGACAAGAAAGTTCAATTGTTAATAGGATTACCGGTTAATTTGTTTACGATTAGGGACTCGTACTTAATTGGTAATTTATAATAAAATAATATTATTTTATTGGTCTTTTAAATAACTAACCCAATATTGAATAGAAACAAGACGGGTTTAAATCAAGAGTTCGGTTTTATAAAAATGAATTGGTAATAAAGTTTATAATAATATTATTAGTGATAATGATAGTAATGATAATAATAATTCTAAAAAGATATGTTATATATATATATATATATATAATACTAATATAGTATAATAACACTAATAAAGTATAATACTAATAATAATAGTTAAAGAATAAAAATCTTACTATTAATTAAAATGTTGTTAATAAAAATAATAATAATAATAAATAATATTGATAGTACTAATGATACCACCCTCGATGTTGGTTCGATTTCTTACCGATGTGAGGCCCCGTTACCGGCGCCTCACATTTGGACGTTGGATTTACTCATAAACACAGTCCATAATATCAGAGTTATTAAAATCTTTTGCGGAATATCATAAAACATCAAAAGCCATTACAAACATTCATAACTTGTCTTTAAAGCATAATTCAAATATGTCTTTTAGTTCAAAACATAACTAATAGATCTTCAGATGCCAGCTTCTTTATTCAACCTCCATGTGTCCCCGCTCAAGCCAGTTGCCTCATTCTACTCACCTGCATGCATACTAAAAGTCAGCTACGCTGAGTGAGTTCTAGTAAATCAGATAACATACATTACATCCATATACATACACATGTATCCGAAGACACATACTTTCGTCTTTCTCTTACATACTTACATACTTACTTACTTACGTACATACTTTCATTCTTACATATACTTTTATAGAGCATTCTGCCCTATAGCATTCGCCGATATTATTAGGTTCGGTTCCCTGCATTCGCAGATATTATTAGGGTCGGTTCCCTGCATTCTCCGATACTATTAGGGTCGGTTCCCTGTATTCGCCGATACTATTAGGGTCGGTTCCCTGCATTCGCCGATACTATTAGGGTCGGTTCCCTACATCCGTACTTCTATAACATACATGTCCTTTACATACGTTCCTTGGCAATACGTGTAATCTCCGAAGAGCGTTCACGTACCACTAACATATCGTATATTCATTATTCATACATCTTATGCATTCATACATACATTCATACATACATCATTCATACATCATACATATCAATCATACCTTTAACTACCACTTGACGGCACATGCAATATCCGAAGATCGTTCACACACCATCAAACAATCATCATACATAAATCATACAAGGCATACACTTACCACTTAAGGTAAGTGTATTAACTATCACATCGAGTATGCACACAGACCTGAAAACATAACAAGGAAGTGGGGCTACAAACTCACCTCAAGGCGGTTGCGTTCACCGTTCACGGTTATTCCCTTCTTTAGCTGTGCACGTCTAACTGTATAATAATTATACGTATCAATAAACTATCACTACACATATCGTCTTTCTAGGTTATTCCCTCAACGAACAGGGGTCCGGGGGCAGCGCCCCTGGCAGCGAGGTTCTAGGGGCGGCAGCCCCTAGCGGGGTCCAAGGGGCAGAGCCCCTGGCTGGGGTTAAGCTGGGGAAAAATTTTATTTTCATTAACTGTCTTAACACATTTTCCATTAGGATTTTGAACCATTAAATTATTTGCTACTTAAAAGTCCAAGGGCTTCTTTATAATTAAATCATTCTTTTCTAAGTCCAGGGACTGTTCTTGTCATTCTCCCAAACTCCTAGTTCGTTACCTATCCTTAACGAACTGACTTGGCATGACGAACTGGTTATTTTAACGAATTGAACCCTTCTAACGAACTGGACCCTTAACGAATCAGTCCATAGCGAACCAATCTATGTAACGAATTGAACCTTTCAATTCGTTATCTTTTAACTATAGCGAATCAAGGGTAATTCGCTATCCTTTCCCCTTAACGAACTGAAGTTAGTTCGTTATGTTTCCTTAGGCGAATCAGCTAGAGAATCACTTTAATTCGTTAGTTATTCCTTAGAGAACTAGGGTTAGTTCAGGGAATGTCAGAACATTCCCTGACAACCTCGTATTAACTTTTCCGGCGTCGCCGCCGGAGGGCCGCCGAAAAACGCGGATTTGCAGGAAAAACGAGTTTTAACTCATTTTTTCACCGTTTTTTGTGGATCCAGATCTGAGCTAGGGTGACCCCTAAGCTCATCTTAGGTTCGGTTTATACCCGATTCCACCCGGATCTCGTGACTTAAACGGTTTAACGATGTCGGCTCGTCATTTCGTGACCATATATAACGGATTTAAGCTCATACAATATAATACTATCATACCTTGGGTCGGGATCGGTTTTCTCTTCTATTTTTCGGCTAGAGAGAGAGTCTAGAGAGAGAATCTTAAGTGTGTGTTTTGGATGGTGTAAGGGATATGTGTAAATGAATTAAATGGAGTATTAAGGGTATATATATTTATTGATCATGGGCTTAAGCCCATGGTCATTCCTTCATTCTTTCATAACCCAAGTTCATAACACATATCCATTTACCCAACACAAGCCCATCTCGTATTCTATTCAACTAAACCGATAACGACCCGCTATAAAATAAACGAACTTTATTTTATTAATATAACCAAAAGTAGGATGTTACAAGTGAGTTCACAAAATAAATATAACAATATTATTGCTAATAATTAATGATAAAAATATGATTTTTATAAATAATAAAAATATGATCTTTATTAATAATAATAACTTTAATATTTATAAGAATAATGATACTAATAATAATATTAATAATGAATACATATAATAGTAAGTTTAACATAATAATACTAATAATAATTTTTATGTAATAATATTAGCACTAATAGTAGCCGTAATTTGTTAAGTATAAAAATAACACCAAAACCGGTCTAGGATGAGACTCGAACCCGTGACCTCTAGTTCAACAATTTATGTACAAACCAACCGAACCAAAATATTAATTATTAATTAAACCCATAAGAAAATTTATATATCCATTACTCGGCTGTTCATCTTTTCCCCAATTCAAAAACAACTCCATATCCATCCCACTCGTTTCAAAGAATGTAACCGATAAATAAAACCGATTACTAACAATTTAAATCTTATAGTCGATATATAAAAGCTAATAACACCAAAGCCTAAGTTATTTACCTTTTAGATGTTAACGAGTCGTGGCTCTATACCTGGAAGGAAACGAGCCACACCTACCGGAGAAGTAAACCGCAACCGGAGGGAGAGAGGAAAGGAAAAAGAGAGAGAGGCGGTGAGAGAGAGGTGGTGAGAGAAAGACGGTGCGAGAGAGAGAGAGAACAGTGAGAGAGAGAAAGAGACGGTGAGAGAGAGCCAGAGAGAGAGAGAGCCAGAGAGAGAGAGAGAGAGAGCCGGAGAGAGAGAGACGAAGAGAGAGACGGATAGAGTGAGCTGAGGGAGAGACGGTGCACCGGTGTAACATCCCAAAATTTCTAAAGTAGTATTAATTATAATATTTATTATTGGGGGGAAAGTTTACTCGGGTTAGTGGACAAATAATAAAATGAAGTAGGAGTTATTACGAGTCGGGCTTATGTTGGGTTAAGTAATGTGGGTAATGGACCGGGATTAAGAAGGAAGGAGGATGGACCATGGGCTCAAGCCCATAACCCATAATATATAAACCTTTTCCTTTCCTTATTTCATTCATTCACCCATTCCATACACCACCCAAAACACACACATAGATCTCTCTCATCCTACTTTCTTTCTCTAGCCGAAACCAAGAAGAAGAATCGATTTCCGACCCGAGGTAATGATAGTATGATATTGTAGAGATCCAAACCCGTTAAATATGGTCACAAAACGACGAGCCGACACCGTTAAACCATTGGAGTCGCGAGATCAGGATAGAATCGGGTATAAACCGATCAAAAGATGAGCTTAGGGGTCACCCTAGCTCATATCTGTATTGAACGGGTTGAAAAACGGTGGTGAGATAAGCGAGATCTCGCTTTTCCGGCGAGATTCTTGTACGAGGAAAAGCGGTGTCAGGGAATGTTCTGACCTAACCCTAGTTCGTTAGCGGGAGCGTAACGAACTAACTCTGATTCGTTAACGGATACATAACGAATTAGCAAGTAATTCGTTATGCCCATTCGTTAAGCCGAGATGACGAATTGGAAACATTTCGTTAAGATGGGATGATGAACTAGAGGTAGTTCGTTAAGGGAATGAATGACGAACTAAGCCCAATTCGTTAAGCAGTTCGTTAGGGGATAACTGACGAATGAACCCCAGTTCGCTATGAAGTTCAATTCGTTAACCAAACCATACGAATGAGGTCCAATTCGTTATGATGACCAGTTCGTTATAAGGTCCGCATCGTTATGAGGACTGGTTTGTTATATAGTCCAATTCGTTAAGGACTGGATAACGTACTAGAAGTTTGGCAGAATGACAGAACCGTCCCTGGACTTAGAAAAGAATGATATAATTACATAATAGCCATTGAACTTTAATAATTTATGAAAGATACCTTTAAAAGTTAACGAGTAACGATTAACTAATTGGGTAAAGATTCAATGAAGTAAAACCGGCTTAGACGTGTAAGACTAATTAAGTAGCAATGAGAATGGCTAGAGTAGTATTTGATATTGCATTCGTTAAACAATTAGACGCGCACATCTCGAGAAGGAATAACCATTAGCTGAAGAAGTATCCGAGTTCAGGTGAGTTTCTAGCCCCACTTTCTTGTTATGTTTTTAGGGCTGTGTGCATACTCGATGTGATAGTTAATACACTTACCTTAAGTGGTAAGTGTATGCCTTGTATGATTTATGTATGATGAGTGTTTGACGATGCATGAACGATCTTCGGATATTGAATATACCATCAAGTGATAGTTAAAGGCATGATTGATGTGTATATATGATAAGTGAAAGATGTATGTATGTTATGATAATAGTACATGAACATCTTCGGATATTGCATGTGCTGCCAGGTGATAGTTAAAGATATGACTATATATATATGTGATATATAAATGATGTATGTATGTTATGATGATGGTACGTGGTCGATCTTCGGATATTGCACGTAATATTAAGAAAGGTATGTAAAGACAGGTTTGGTACAATGTACTAAATGTAGGGAATCGACCCTAATAATGTCGGCGAATGCAGGGAACCGACCCTAATAATGCCGGCGAATGCAGGGAACCGACCCTAATAGTGTCGGCGAATGCAGGGAACCGGCCCTAATAATGTCGGGGAATGTAGGGTCCAGACCCTAATAAAATTTGTAAGGATAGGGACCAGACCCTAATAATATATGTGAGAATAGGGACCAGACCCTAATAATATCTGTGAGGATAGGGACCAGACCCTAATAATATCTATGAGGATATAGACAAGACCCTTATAATATCTGTGATGTTGGGGACCAGACGCTTATAACATCTGTAAGGTTATAGGGCAGAAGGCTCTTTAAGTAGTACATATAGTGATGCATGTGAATAAGTTGTATGTATGTATGGTTATAGGGTAACTGTTAGGTATGGATATGTATCTTCGGATATGTATGTTTGTATGATATGTGTATGTATTGTATGTCGCCTGATTAACTAGAACTCACTCAGTGTAGCTGACTTTTAGTATGCACGCAGGTATTCATGTTTATCGAGATGGCATGAAGATGACACATGGCATGGATTGAGCGGCTGACATCTGAAGATAGAAGAAACTATGTTTTAAATTTGTGGTTTTACCTTATGGTTTTAAAGGAAAGATTGAATGTTTCCTAATAAATGATTGATGTTTTATATTTCGCGAAGGTTTTAATAAACTCTGATTTGTAGAACTGTGTTTATGAGTAAATCCGACGCTAAAGTAGGGCTACCGGGAACGGGGCCTTACAAGTTGGTATCAGAGCAATGTTCAAGAGATTTAAGCATCCTAGATGCTTATACTCGAACAGAGAATGAGATTTTAGTAAGAAATTAAAGAAGATGCCAGTTCAAGATAGCCATGTGTCACTCAAGAAAGCTCAGTAACGGTAAAGTATGTTAAATAAGGTATAAAGATGTTCGTTTAATTGTAGAAGGGAGGATATATGCAGGTTAGGGATAGGATTTCTTGATGGTTTGATTGATTAACTGTTTAAAATTAGAAACTAGCACAAGTGAAATCATAAAGGGAAGTATGTAAAACCTAAAGAGTAATGCAAATAGTTAATTACACTTGATCAACGTCATTAACTACTAACTTTACGAATCATGTGTTAAATAATTCCTTGAGTGATGACGTTTATGTTTTCCTTTTTAGAATACGAATGGCTGGAGCAAGAAGGTTTGTGGGTAAGGGAGGTCAAACTTGATATCCTGGTAGGTCATGTGTTGACCGGGAAACTTCTGGAGAACCAATTACTAAAACGAGAGAGGAGAAGAGTGAAACTCTGCAAGGACCAACCCACGAAGAAGGGTATCAACTGAATCCTGTTGTTCAAGCCGCCATTGTTCAAGCTATAGCTGCTACTGTGAAGAGATTTCGTCCTGGTAATTCTGCTGAAAGCCATGCAAAGACCATTGAGAAGGCAGGGGAAGATGGTAAGAAAGGTGAGGACAATGAGGGAGGAGCGAAGGGAAGCAAACAGTCTGCAGATGCCGTGGAGTATGTGGGAAAGAAGATGCCAAGGATTGCGGACAAGGAAATGTGCAAGGTGTGTGGGAAGACGCACCTGGGAGAATGCAAGGCTGGTCCAAACCAGTGCCACCAATGCGGGAAGAAGAGACACATCTCTCGTGAATGCACCGAGGACCAGAATGTTACAAGTGTGGTGAGTCAGGTCACATAGCTAAAGCTTGTAGAGATGCCGTAGCAGTAGGGGAGAATAAGGAAAAGAAATGGGCTGCCCCTGCTAAGAGGACTGGCATTGTAGCGACAACAACTGATGAGAGGGAGACTAAGGGTGGAAACAAGGATGCATGTAAGCTGTGTGGGCAAGTGCACCAGGGGGAATGCAAAACTGGGACATACAGGTGCTGTCGGTGTGGAAAGAGTGGGCATTACTCTCGAGAATGCCCTGATCGCCCGAAATGCTTCAAATGCGGTAAAGCTAATCACATGGCTAGGGATTGCAAGGAATCATAGGCGGGAGGTGCGAATGGGTAAAGACTTAGGAAAACTGCAGAGAGGAGCACTCGGAAGAAATAATTGCTTATGCAATGGTTTTATTTTGTTTTAATTATGATTGCCTAAGAACTTGTTTCGTGTTAAGGTTTAAAACCTATGCTTATTATGACGTGTAATATATTGAGTTTGGTTATGAATGATTACTTGCGTTATGATAAAATGTCGTTTTAGACAATAGTGTTAATTAGTACGAAACAAGGTCCCTTGGAAGGACGAGACGAAACTTGGTACGTCGAGGGCCTCATGGACAAGCTACCTTAACAGCTAAAACACATGACCACCACACGATGACTGCAAGTCAGGAGTAAGAAGGATAACACAAAAGACAAAAACGATCCAATAAAGTGCGTGAATATAGGAAGTGTTCCTTTGCAAGATATAAGCTAGGTTTCGGGGACGAAACCTCTATAAGGGGGGAAGACTTGTAACATCCCAAAAATTCTAATGTAGTATTAATTATAATATGTATTATTAGAGGGAAAGTTTACTCGGGTTAGTGGAGAAATAATAAAATGAATTAGGAGTTATTACGAGTCGGGCTTATGTTGGGTTAAGTAATGTGGGTAATGGACCGGGATTAAGAAGGAAGGAAGATGGACCATGGGCTCAAGCCCATGACCCATAATATATAAACCTTTTCCTTTCCTTATTTCATTCATTCACCCATTCCATACACCACCCAAAACACACACTTAGCTCTCTCTCAACCTACTTTCTCTCTCTAGCCGAAACCAAGAAGAAGAATCGATTTCCGACCCGAGGTAATGATAGTATGATATTATAGAGATCCAAACCCGTTAGATATGATCATGAAACGACGAGCCGACACTGTTAAACCAGTGGAGTCGCGAGATCCAGATAGAATCGGGTATAAACCGATCAAAAGATGAGCTTAGGGGTCACCCTATCTCAGATCTGGATCGAACGGGATGAAAAACGGTGGTGAGATAAGCTATATCTCGCTTTTCCGGCGAGATCACGTTTTTCGGAAAATGCAGCGCCGGAGATTCTTGTACGAGGATAAGCGGTGTCAGGGAATGTTCTGACCAAACCCTAGTTCGTTAGCAGGAGCGTAACGAACTAACTCTGATTCATTAAAGGAGACATAACAAATTAGCAAGTAATTCGTTATGCCCATTCGTTAAGCCGAGATGACGAATTGGAAACATTTCGTTAAGGTGGGATGACGAACTAGAGGTAGTTAGTTAAGGGAATGAATGATAAACTAAGCCCAATTCGTTAAGTAGTTTGTTAGGGGAGAACTAACGAATGAACCCCAGTTAGTTAAGGGTTCAGTTCGCTATGAAGTTCAATTCGTTAACCAAACCATACGAATGTGGTGCAATTCGTTATGATGACGAGTCGTTATAAGGTCCACTTCATTATGAGGACTGGTTCGTTATATAGTCCAATTCGTTAAGGACTGGATAACGAACTAGAAGTTTGGCAGAATGATAGAACAGTCCCTGGACTTAGAAAAGAATGATATAATTACATAATAGCCCATGGACTTTGATAATTTATGAAAGATACCTTTAAAAGTTAACGAGTAACGATTAACTAACCGGGTAAAGATTCAATGAAGTAAAACCGGTGTTGGAACCCGATGATTCGTATCAATAACAATAACCACTAACAGATCTCAGATCTGTGTTTATACTATTAATACGATTAAGGATCTAGCTCATAATTAACATTGATTCAGTGTTATATATGTATATCTATTATCAATATATTATCTGTATAATATTAGGTGAAGCTTGAGAGAGAGTCTGGACAACAATTCGTTAATTAACTCCAAAACTTATTTAAAACGTGAACAAGAGTTCACTATATATAGAAGGTGATCTAGTTCGCTAACATCCCCTAGCGAACCAGCCTCCCCTTCGTTACATACATTAAATTAGCGAAACACCCCCTGATTCATTAACATCCCCTAATAAATCAGGAGGGAATACATTTACTGACTAGTTCGCTAACATCACCTAGCAAACTAGCCTTTAACTTAGCGAACTAACTCAATCAACAATCTATTGTTACATTAAATCATAAATAAAACATTAACGTTAAATACAAAGACTCTAGACGCAAAACCGTGCACTAACAGACATCCCCTCGTCTTGATCTCTTTGTCTTTAACTTATTTGAAGCGCTTTGGCTGCCAGTCTCTGCAACTATGAATTCCATGTTCATGAGACACACGAACGACTCGTTGGAATTGCATAGCCAGGTCGTAATCTTCTTGGCGCTAGAACAAGATCTGCTTCCTAAAGAGCACGTCATTGTCGATCTCTGATAAGTTAACCAACCACATTGGGTCGATTATCTTGATAAACTTAGTCTTCAGACCTCTTCCCAAAACAATGACGGCCTCGCTGGTGTGGTTGTCATAATACCAGCGGTTGAAAGACAGATAAATATCTCGAGGCAATGTCTTCACGGGTACCTGCTTCATAGTCTTGGGCGGCTTCACTTTCAAAACAAGTTTCTTCCAGCCAGTCCTTGGATCAATCTCATCAATACGCTTTCGTCTAGGGACTTGAGGCTTAAAGAACTTGAAGCCGTGATTGACCTCAAAGAGAAGATGCCGATGAAACATATCAGCATGCTGGTGACCCCCACGATTTATAAACGGACGTCTCGCGAGGGTTCGTACATCCCAACGCGGTAGAGTTAAAACGTCTATTATAAACTCATAATACTGGACACCCTTCTCCCATTTGATTATACATACCTTAAGGTCCGAATCATAAGCCCATGAAACAATGTTACCGTGTACCTTTGAAACGGTCTTGAAGGTAGTCACCTGATTAGCCTTAACCCAAGCATTATTGAAATCTGCTCCCGTGTCAAGGATCTTTCTACAAACTCACCAACTTGTATCTCGTCCCTATTCACCACACTCTTCCCCACCCCATATCCATCTACAAATATCACCATATTAGCTGCAATCATTTCAATCGGCTTGGCAGCTGTAGGATCTTGATAAACGACAATCTGTTGACTTGAGTCTTCACCCCTACTTGTACCAGCACCAGCAGATGAACCGTGAGATTTTTTAGGCTCACCTCCTGCACCGGACTCATCAGGATCTTCATCGTCGTTCTTGAGTTTCTTTAGGGCATCTTCTTTACAAGTTAATTGTAAAATTAACTCTTCTTGCTCTTTTAACTTCACCCCCTGAGACTCAACAATCGCACGCAACGATTTCGTCTCCTTTTGACAAAATGAAACGTAACTCATCAATCGCTTTATGTGATTCGTTACCTTAGTTTAGCGAATCGCTATGTGATTCGTTACCTTAGGATAGCGAATCAAGACATGATTCGTTGCTTGATTCGTTAAATATGCATAACGAATGGGATGATTTGTTACATAGAGCGGAAGCGAATTAGGTTAGCGAACTAGAATCCAGTTCGCTAGTAAATCACCTAGTTCGTTATCCATAATTAACGAATTAGATTCTAATTAAAATATCTTTTATTTAATTTTAAATTAAATAATTAAATGAATTAAATAATTAAATAAAATAAATAAATTAGGTTATCGAGAATCTTTTTATCCCGACAACCAAATACCTTAAAAAGCGTTTCATTTCTTACGAAACATAACTTAAATTAATATGTACAAAGAAAAACGAAAATATTTTTGGTATTTTGAAAAAATATAGAATAAAGAATGTATTTACAAAAGAATATCCGAATCATAAAAATAGACAATATTTTTTTGTTTTTCAATGATTTATCAAACGAAATATATTTTTGTATTGTTGTTGAGTTTTGAGCAGAGAATCATATTGACCAAATTTCCCTTCCATCACAGTTTTATATTTCAGCGATATTATGACTGGCTTTAAGTCGGTCATTGATATTGTTGTCCACTTAAATCTTATAACAAACCTTCGAGCATTTTTGTGATATGATTTATGGTTCAATTAGCGCACAGAATATCAGAAACTATCAGCCCCTAATCTCGGTTCAAGCTTAATTTGATTTTTTCCAAATCACCCCAACTTGACTTAAACCATTATAATGTTGATCAAAATTTTTGATACTAATTGAGAACTTTTGAGCAATGCATCAAGTTTCCTTTACTTTGAGTGAGTATGCACGAGTCCATCTGTCGGCTTACATACATTGTATCCCCTGGGGTCCGTTTCTTATTGGTACTAAGACGCACGCAAGGGAGGAACCATTGTATGACTAACAGCGAATTTTGATCAAGTCAGTAATTTAGATTGCACAAAGTACAGCGGTGATCAAGTTTAATGACTTTAGGTTTGCTTCTTGAAAGCGAGTGAAATATTCATACTTATGAATACCCAGATGATTAAGGCGCATAAAGACTCACAGTGTCCAGAATCCTAACGCTTGTTATTTGCTTTATTTTATTTTTGGGTGAACAACAAATATAAGGCTTGAGTATGACTGGTTATTACATTTCTGCCATCCTCACCGAGACTTTTGCTAGAGACTAACACCTCTTTCAATTTGGCTTTTCTTTAAGTTTATATCACTTACTTTACTCTAACAGCTTGTTTAAGACCTATCAATGCACCAATGATTAAGCACACAGTCTTTTAAGCTTATTTCTTGCTAGATTTGGGGTCAAATAATCAATGTACTATCATTTTCTCTTTTTGCTTCAAAAACTCAAAATTTTGAGGAGCATAAAATGATTTAAAGATTGCCCCAGTTAACTTAAGTTCACAAATTAATGGCTATCCTATTCATCTACAAGTAGAGAACAGGACCAAGACATGCAAGCATGTTTTACAAACTTAAATAACTGACTAAATTCTCAGCTAAATAAAATAGAATACTTAATGAACGCCCCAAATACTTTTCATTTGTCAGATAAATGGCTAACCCGAAGATTTCAAGAAATTATCAGGACCAAACATATACAAGTATATGTCATTCTAAATAGAAGCAAATGACATAATTTTCAGCGATCATAAGTGAAAATCTTTTTGGTTTTTTTACAAACTAAAACCACAATCTTTTTGTCTTTTTGGATTTCTTTACAAAACAGAAAAATTCACACTCTTTTTGACTTTTTCAAATGGTTTTCTATACAAACAAAAATCACATTCTTTTTGGAATTTTCTAATTTTAAAATGTTTTTGGTTTTTCAGAAAATATAAAAAACATAAAAACACACTATTTTTGATTTTTAGTATTTTTCAATGTTTTTGGATTTTATCTATACAAACGAAAAACACAATCTTTTTGTATTTTCTAGATTTTCTCCCCCTAAAACTAAAATAAATTATAAAAGAAAAAAAATAACAGAAAATAAAGATAGTCACCCTTGTTTAAGGATATCAGCGAGGGTCTTCAATCCGTTTAAACCAAGCAAAAATTTAAAACGTGTTTTATCAAAAGCTTTGGTAAATAGATCGGCTTTTTGAAAATCAGTGTGCACTTTCTCAAGATCAATTAATTTCTTTCCATAGCAATCCCGTATAAAATGATATCGAATTTCGATATGTTTCGTTTTAGAATGTTGTACGGGATTCTTGGTGATACTAATAGCAGCAGAATTATCAATCAGGATAGGAGTAGTATGAAACTTCAAACCGTAGTCGCGAAGATGTTGTTGTATCCATAAAACCTGGGAACAGCAACTCGAGGCTGCAACATACTCAGCTTCGGCGGTTGAAGTGGAGACCGTTGTCTGCTTCTTACACTGCCAGGAAACAAGCCGGTTTCCAAAAAATTGACATCCTGCAGTCGTTGATTTGAAATTGATCTTGCATCCTCCACAATCTGAGTCTGAGTAGGCGGTAAGATCGAAAGTATTATCTTTGGGGTACCATAACCCGATGTCAGGATTTCCCCGTAGATATTGCAAAATACGTTTGACCGCTGCCAGGTGAGTCACTCGGGGACTAGCTTGGTACCTAGCACACAAACAAACAGCAAACATTATGTCAGGTCGAGAAGCAGTTAAATACATTAAAGAACCAATCATAGCACGATAAAGGGTCGGATCAACGGTATCCTCCAATTCATCCGGTGATAAATTGTGACCCACTGGAAGAGGAGTAGAAGGGATTTTTCCGGCAGTAAACTTTAACCGTTCCAAGATATCGTTCACATATTTTGTCTGATGAATGAAGATTCCCTTATCAGACTGGTGAACCTGCAGCCCTAAAAAGAAATTCATCTCTCCCATCGAGCTCATCTCGAACTTGGTCTGCATAGACTTCTCGAACTCCTTACAAAATTTGTCGTTCGTAGACCCAAAGATTATGTCATCAACATAAATCTGAACAAGCAGGAGATCATCACCAATATTCTTGTAAAATAAAGTGCAGTCAACCGTTCCACGTTTGAAGCCGTTATCCGTCAAATGGTCGGCGAGCGTGCAATACCAAGCTCTCGGGGCTTGATGAAGACCATATAATGCCTTGTTTAATCGGTAAACACGTTCCCGATACTCAGGATCTTCAAAACCAGGTGGTTGTTGGACAAACACTTCTTCGTGTAGTTCACCATTGAGAAAAGCACTCTTAACATCCATTTGATACACTTTGATGTTCTTGTAAGCAGCATAAGCCAGGAAGATTCGAATCGACTCTAATCTTGCCACTGGCGCATAAACCTCAGTGTAATCAATACCCTCTTGCTGATGAAATCCCTGCACCACTAAACGTGCCTTGCTTCTCACAATTACCCCACGATCATCCTTCTTACACTTATATACCCACTTAGTCGGAATTGCATTCTTGATTCTAGCAGGTTTATCAATAAGATCCCAAACATCTAAACGAGCAAATTGTTGTAGTTCTTCTTGCATAGCTTCTACCCAAGAAGGATCTTGTAAAGCCACACGAGGAGTTGTTGGCTCGACTTGAGATAGAAAACAGGAAAACTTAGCAACAGCTGCAATTTCAGATGCGTGTAAGTCAGCATGAACACTGAGAGCATTATTGTCACTTGAAGAGGCGATTTGATGTCGTGTCTGAACCCCTACGTCAAGGTCTCCAATAATGTTTTCTTGTGGATGATAATTATGAATCCTGAAAATAGGATTTTCAGAAACAGTAACATTTTCAAACAAGTTAGTATAATGTTCACCTAATTCAGGAGATGAAACATTATTCCCAATTACTGAAGCATTATCATCAGATGAAGTAGAATCAGTATCATAATGAACAGGAGCTTCGTTTTCAGGTTCTTCAGTTGAAGCAGCAATTGGAGCTTCAACATCATTTGAACTTGCAAATCGTGGAATTTCCAAATGTTCTTCAAAATACGCCTGAACTACATCTTCATCTGGATGATCAGTTGATGAGGTGAAAGAATTAAATAGGCCATTATAATCAAACATCCATACGGGACCTTTCCATTGTGAAGGAGTAGTGTATTTCTGACAATCAACATGGTACCACTCTTCGACACAACCGGACGTAAAATTAAAAAACCCGTTTCTTAGGTGACGCATACCCTAAGAAATACCCTTCAATGGCTTTCTCTTCAAATACACCCGCATCCTTCTTCAGCATAGTACAAGGACACCCAAAAGGTTCCAAATACTTTAAGTTAGGCTTACGATTATTCAATAATTCATAACTGGTCTTCTTTAGTCGTTTAACTATTAGAACACGACAGAGAGTATAACAAGCCGTATTCACAGCCTCATTCCAAAAATGGACAGGAAGCTTAGAATCAGCGAGCATCGTTCTTGCAGTTTCAATCAAGGTTCTGTTCTTTCTTTCAGCAACGCCATTTTGTTGAGGTACATAGGGTGCACTATATTCTTGGTGAATTCCCTTTTGGATACAAAAGAAATCCAACATAGTGTTCTTGAATTCTGTTCCATTATCACTCCGAATTCTCCTCACCTTTTGTTTGTAAAGTGATTCAATTTTCGTGATAAGGTTTTGTACCAAAACAGGCGTTTGATCTTTCGAGCTCATGAATAAAACCCACGAATATCTCGAATAATCATCAGTTACGACAAGACAATACCAGTCTCCAGAAATACTCGCACGATTTACTGGACCAAACAAATCCATATGAAGTCGTTCTAGCGGATTATCAATGGAATTGAATACCTTAGATGGGTGCGATTTCTTCTTTTGTTTGCCCTTCTTACAAGCAACACAATGATCTGATAACTTAAAATTTTTCAACGACACCCCCTCAACCAAATTGTTCGCCATTAAATAACTCATCTTTCTAACGTGTATGTGACCCCTCGGTCTTGGCCACCTCTTGGTTTTCTTGGGAAAAGTTAACTTTACTTGCATTCATTTGTTGTTCAGCAACTTGTGAATAAGTTGCAGGTTTCTTTGACTTTCGTCTTAGATACGCTGCCTGAACCACATTTGAATTTTCATTCTTACACAAAGGAGCAGTTGGAACAAACTTGGATTTAACTTGACCATGAGTCTCATTAGACATGAACCACCTTACGAGGATTCACATTAGAGAACATAATATGAGTATCATCAGCATACGACACAGGTCGTTTCAAAATCTCCTTTACCACAGGAATCGGTTTGGAATGGTCCTTGATAAAAGGATGAAGATTCTGCTGATACTTCTGACTACAATCCCTCACAACATGACCAAGTTGACCGCACAAGAAACAAGTTCGCATGTCTACACGATGATGATGCGAGGTATTTGGAATGAATGACTCAGAAGTTTGTTGATGACTAACATTTTTAGTCATGCCCTTAGCAAACTCATCAGATAATTCAGATTTCTTGTTTAAGTAAAAATCTAAATTAGAACAGTTTGAAAAACTTTTCAAGGTGTCAGTTCCTGTTGACTTAACAAATTTAACTTGCTTAGCTTGTTTTAAAACTTGTTTTGCTCTTGTCATTGGATCTGATGAAACTGATGTTTCGCTTGAGCATATTGACGTTCAAGTTCACGAACTTTGGAAGTTTCATTGTAAAACACACTTTCAATTAGTTCAGGTTTAATGATACTAATTGGAATGTCTTTTTCAGTGAACATTGTGTCCATTCCCTTTAACTTAAAAACTCTAGCAGCAAATGGCTTAGAACTAGAAGGATTAATGAAACGCATTATATCCTCATCAGAAATTTTCGGTTTTTCCGACTTCTTTGCCTTCATAGAGTTCACTTTCATTGAATTTTCCTTTTTTCTCTTGAGGTTTGTGTGAACCATACACTGCTTCCTCAAATTTGTGAGGCTCGCACAGAATATGATTAGAACTAGGAATGTTCTTATTCTTGTGTATAATCTCGGGTTCAAACACATCCTCGATAATGACCTCGTCATCGTGTTCAACAAACACCCTTTTGCTTTGAACATGAGATTTTTGAGGAGCAACTTGGGTTTTAACATTTTTAGATTTAACAGATTTAACATTTTCTGAAATCACAGGTTCTTTCAAAATTAACTCTTCTTCCTTTTTAGCAAAAGGATTCATTTTATAGTCGTTGTGAAATGGTGGAGGAATTTCTACAAAACCTATACCATTTTTAGAGTCCTTTTGTTTTCTAGAAACCTCAATAATTTCATTCAACAAAAATGAAGAATTTCGAAATTTACCCAACTTGTTCTTCAACTCAAGAACCTCGTTTTCAAGCTCAGTTATCTTAGAACGATGTTTCAATATTTCCTGAAACTTTTGGTCATTAATTGTCATTTTCACAGATAACTCGGCTTTCAAATCATGATTACTTATAGTCAAATCCTCAATCTTTTCTCTTGAGTTGATTTGAGAATTCCAGGATTTTCTATAAGTATCTTTCAATGATACAATCTCTTTCAGTAAATTGTCATTTTGAAGTTTTAATGAATCAATTTTAGACTTGTTATAATCACAATCAACACATGATACCTTAGAAAAAGTAGATTTACTAACCTCATTCTGGTTGGCTGTGCAAGCAGACGTGGAAGATTCGCGGATCTCTGCCATACAAGCAAAATTAATTGGAAGTTTTTCGCTTGAATCATCTGACTCGGATCCAGAATCATTACCAGATGACAAATCACTTCCACTAGAATCTTGAGAATTTTCACCAATTCCAAAAATTGCTAGGTTTGCTTGATTGTTGTTGCAAAGCAATTTTTGAGACCAATCATTACCATCCAGATTAGACAGCATTTCCTGATTTCCAGAAGATGATGGTTTTGATCTTGAAGACTTTCCAGCATCATTTTGATCTTGATTTCTCGAACCAGTGTATTCTTTCTTAGGTTTATCACATTCCTTTGCGAAATGCCCAAATTCTTGATAATTGTAGCATTTAACCTTTAGTTTATCAAACCCAAGCTTCTTGCTCAATGAAGGAAGATCTTTGCCTGTTCTTTGTATAAACTTCTTCACTTTTCTAACAATCATCGCCATGTTCCACTTTAGATCCATGAGTTCTAAATCATCGGGATCAATTTGATCATAATCTTCATCGGTTAAATCACTTGTGGCAATCTTACTACTCACCAAATTCTCATAGGAAGACATAAAAGCAGACAAGAATGCAAAATTCTGTTCAGCCTCCTTTATGTTTACGTTTGGTTGAAATGAGAATTGTTTAGTAGAAGATGAATTTCCCGATGCCCCAGATGAACCAGAATTACCAGATGTATTTCCAGCAGTATAGAAACAAGCTTGTGGATCATTAAATGAAGCATTTGCATTTTCACTTGCAACAACTTGAGTAAGAAAAGCGGTTAGTGGAGATATGGTTGAACTAAGAGGCATACTTCCACCATAGAACGAAGGATCATGACTTTCCTTTGAAGATTTCTGAATTTCAGATCATATTCTCTGGCTTCAATCTTTTGCATAAATTCAATAGCAGTCAGATCTTCATTATCGAAATAATTGTTTTCCTTCAGAATCATTAAGAATGTGGAATAAGAACTTGGAAGTATACTCTTGATAGTATCAATTTTATCACTTTCAGGAACTTCAATTTGCATCTTGTCCATCTCAGCAATCAAGTGATTGAATCTTGTTGTCATTTCTTCAACCGTCTCACCTTTCAATAGATTAAAGTTTCGAAAATGAAACTTAAGCATTACTTTTTTAATCTCTGCTGTGTTACCCATACTTCTCATGCGAAGATGTTGAAATAAAGCAGCACATCTTTTTATGCTACCCACTTGGTGAAAGATAGTCTTAGGCAAGGCCATGGTTAGAGTAGAATAAGCTTTTATTTCTATCTCTAATGCTTTCTTTTCTTCAACAGAGTATTGTGAGATAGCCTTTGGTGTAAAACCCGTAGTCTCATCTCCAATCATAGGTACAGTGTAGACCTCATCTAAACAGTAAGAACAATCAGGATGAACTGATCCTAAGTGAGCACGAAACCGAGGTTCCCACTTTGCAAAATCACTGAATTTCATCAATCTCGGACATTTGGAATGTGAACCTATCTCAGTATCAAGTTGTAACATTTGTTGCATCAACATGTTTTGAGACGCCAATGCATACATACCGGCCATATTTGAAAATTAAACAAGTTTAAAGAACTAGGTTTAACGAACTGTGTAGCGAATTGTGAAATATTATAGCGAACTAAGAACAGTTATAGCGAACTGTTAACAGTGTTTAACGAATCAACTCTTAACGAAGTTAAGAATGATCAGCAACGAAGTACCCTAACGAATGAGGTGAGTGTTTTAGCGAATCAAAAGTCAACTTAACGAGTCAACTTAACGAATCACAAAGGATTTGTTTAGAGAATTAGACAGTAATCAGTAACGAATCGCCAAAATAAACTTAGCGAATCACTAAGGAATGCTTAGCGAATCAGCTACAGTGGATTAGCGAATCACACTATAGCGAATCTGGTTGTTACAACCGTTTGTAACAAACTCTGACACCTTATGCCACGTGACAAAGGTTGTTAGGACACAAATTCCAAGAAGAACACGTGTCACACGAATCGGTTAATCTAGATAGCGAACTAGATTACACGAATCAATAAATCACTCGAATTGGCTAACGAACAAGGTAACGAAGTAACAAATTTGATAACGAATCACGAATAATCACGAATAAACATATAGCGAATCACCAGGAAGATGATGGCGAATTACGTTCATCTTCCAATCTTCAAATATTCAACATAATTTTCCATAAATTATGAAGAACAACCCAGAAACCTAGAATTGCCAAATTCGTAATACTACCTCGTTACTCAACCATATCGCACAAATTACCTATCAATCTCCTCGTAATCTAATTCCGAATCCAGTACACACAACATCGTGACCAAACGATTTCAATTACTCAACCAATTTAACCAATAACAATACTCTGTTTCGGACTTAAACCGAAACCATAACCAAAAACACACAAATCCAAATCAAACCTCAATTCCACTTAACCAAACCTCTCCAATACCTTACACACCTCAAAACCAGTCCAAATCAACCATAATTCAATCAATTCAATCCAAAATCGATTCAAAACTTCTTAAACAGAAAATTCAATAAAAACGATAACAAAATCAACACCAAATCAAGTGTATGAGCACCAACAGCTCTAATACCACTTGTTGGAACCCGATGATTCGTATCAATAACAATAACCACTAACAGATCTCAGATCTGTGTTTATACGATTAAGGATCTAGCTCATAATTAACATTGATTCAGTGTTATATATGTATATCTATTATCAATATATTATCTGTATAGTATTAGGTGAAGCTTGAGAGAGAGTTTGGACAACAATTCGTTAATTAACTCCAAAACTTATTTAAAACGTGAACAGGAGTTCACTATATATAGAAGGTGATCTGGTTCGCTAATATCCCCTAGCGAACCAGCCTCCCCTTCGTTACATACATTAAATTAGCGAAACACCCCTTGATTCTTTAACATCCCCTAACGAATCAGGAGGGAATACATTTACTGACTAGTTCGCTAACATCCACTAGCGAGCTAGCCTTTAACTTAGCGAATTAACTCAATAAACAAACTATTATTACATTAAATCATAAATAAAACATTAACGTTAAATACAAAGACTCTAGACGCAAAACCGTGCACTAACACCCGGCTTAGACGCGTAAGACTAATTAAGTAGCAATGAGAATGGCTAGAGTAGTATTTGATATTGCATTCGTTAAACAGTTAGATGCGCACAACTCGAGAAGGAATAACCATTAGCTGAAGAAGTATCCGAGTTCATGTGAGTTTCTAGCCCCACTTCCTTGTTATGTTTTCGGGGCTGTGTGCATACTCGATGTGATAGTTAATACACTTACCTTAAGTGGTAAGTGTATGCCTTGTATGATTTATGTATGATGATTGTTTGACGATGCATGAACGATCTTCGGATATTGCATGTACCGTCAAGTGATAGTTAAACGCATGATTGATGTGTATATATGATAAGTGAAAGATGTATGCATGTTATTATGATAGTAAATGAACGATCTTCAGATATTGCATGTGCTGCCAGGTGATAGCTAAAGATATGACTATATATATATATGATATGATATATAAATGATGTATGCATGTTATGATGATGGTACATGGACGATCTTCGAATATTGCACGTAATATTAAGAAAGGTATGTAAAGACAGGTATGGTACAATGTACAAAATGTAGGGAACCGACCCTAATAATGTCAGCGAATGTAGGGAACCGACCCTAATAATGTCGACGAATGTAGGGAACCGAACCTATTAATGTCGGCGAATGCAGGGAACCGACCCTAATAATGTCGGCGAATGTAGAGACCAGACCCTAATAAAATCTGTGAGGATAGGGACCAGAGCCTAATAATATCTGTGAGGATAGGGACCAGACCCTAATAATATCTGTGAGGATAGGGACCAGACCTTAATAATATCTGTGAGGATAGGGACCATACCCTTATAATATCTGTGATGTTGGGGACCAGACTCTTAAAATATCTATGAGGTTATAGGGCGGAAGGCTCTTTAAGTAGTACGTATAGTGATGCATGTGAATAAGTTGTATGTATGTATGTATGGCTGTAGGGTAACTGGTTAGGTATGAATATGTATCTTCGGATATGTATGTTTGTATGATATGTGTATGTATTGTATGTCGTCTGATTAACTAGAACTCACTCAGCATAGCTGACTTTTAGTATGCACGCATGTATTCATGTTTATCGAGATGGCATGAGGATGACATATGGCATGGATTGAGCGGCTGGCATATGAAGATAGAAGAAATGATGTTAAATATGTGGTTTTACGTTATGGTTTTAAACTAAAGATTGAATGTTTCGTAATAAATGTTTGATGTTTTATATTCCGCGAAAGGTTTTAATAAACTCTGATTTGTAGAACTGTGTTTATGAGTAAATCCGACGCTAAAGTAGGGCTACCGGGAACGGGGCCTTACAACCGATGGCCGGTTTTCCGGTCGCCGGAAAAACGAGCAGAGAGAGGGGAAAAGGGGGTGGTTGTGGGTTTAAGTGGGTTAGGGTTAGGGTTGGGTGGTATATATATGTATTACATATTTACAGAAAAGGTTCTCCAAGTTTCAATCATGGTTTAATACGAATTTAAAGGTTACCAAAGCTTATAACGACTTTACGAAAATCAATTTGAACCCCTTATGTTTTTCTTAACAACACTATATTATGACAAACATCAATTTATTTAAGATTGAGGTCTACAATAATATTATATAATAATTAAATAAGGGTTCTAAAAATGTTGAGTCAATTTTACAAAATAAAAGTTTACAAAACTAATACAACTCGAGGCCCTAATTTGACAAATGTCACAATTTGGAACAATATTGAACAATATGGAAATATATCATTTATTTATAAGTACAACATTTGCATTTGATTTAATTTATATGATGTTACATATATATTATGTTTTAAATATGTTACACCGCGTGTAACACAGGCACTATCTTAAATCAATATTAGAATCTATGTTTCTTTTAAGAGATTTGAATCACTTAAATCTTGCTAATGTTAGAAAAGAAAGGACACATTTTGATTTGGAAAATGAAGTTAGCGAGAAGGTAAAATGGTTGTTAGAGTGTGAGAACTATAAGCCAAATTTTGATGATCTTCTAAACTCTTTGGAATATGAAGATTAAATTTAAGGTAACACTTATTCAATAACTTAGTTATGCATGAATTTGTTTTTTAAATTTATTATGTTTGTTGACATGTTTTTCCACCCATGTGTAACACGGGCTATACCCTAGTTATATTTACTATAACTGTATTTTCATAATTACAAAAAAAATCCCATTCAGATTATGTTATATCTAGACATTATTAAAATTATACTTTACAAGTATGTTATTATTTTTATTTTTGTTACAAAATTACAAGTTACAGTTCATACTATTACAAATTCAAATTTCGTTCTAAATATTTCAAAAGTAGTACATAAATTACACATTTAATTATCTCATTAATATAATTAATTGAGTTTGACTTTCCTTATTTGTTTAAATAACCGAACTAACATGAATATTGTAATTTATATTGTTTAATTATACCATTATTACATTTATAAACATGAATATTGTTATTGACTTTCCTTATTTGTTCAACATTTATATTTATAGAGTTTGACATAACTTATTTTTTTTGAAAACCGAATGAACAACCCTTTTTTATGTTTATAACTCTTTCCATTATTATAAATTCATTCCTTAATATGGTTTGACCGAAATAATAACCTAATTATCCCATTAGTACAATTTATATGGTTTGACTTTCCTTATTTTTTAAAAAAACCGAATGAATAAGTTATAACTTAAATAAATTTCCGACCGATTTAAGTAGTTGACCATTCATATTAAATCGTTTTAACCATTCATATTAATCGTTTTGACCATTCATATTAGTTTACATTTTTAGATTTATACACATTTAAGAATCCCATTATGGCAATTTATAAAGTTTGACATTCCTTTTTTTTAATAAAAAACCGATTGAACAACCTTTTTATGTTTTTAATTCTTTCCATTTTTATAAACTCATTCCTTAATACGGTTTGACCGAAATAACAAACTAATTATCTCACTATTACAATTTATATAGTTTGACTTTCTTAATTGGTTAAAACAACTGAATGAAGAAGTTATAAATTAAATAAATTTCCGATCGATTTAAGTATTTGATCATTCACATTAAATCGTTTTTGACCATTCATATTAAATCGTTTTTAATTTTAAATAACATTTACATAGTGAATATAACATTCTAGAAATATATCAACATGATTTAAGTACTTTTAAATTTAAGATTAGCACTCACAAATTATGTCCATAAAAAAATTAACATACATTTATTTTGATTATTGTAACGTTTTTAATTAAATATTCTCTTACGATCCATGATTATGTTATAAAGAGTTACTAATAATGTTGAAAATAGTAACAGTAAATTTTTTAATGGTCTTTAAGTGAAGCATAATTTATGCATATTTATACACATAATTGGGTATTTATCAATAATAATAAATTAGAAATTTATTATGTTTTGACCGAAATCAAATAATTAATTTGTATTAATTGTATTAAGTTTGTTTCAAGCAAAAGAAAAAACAGTGGACGCATTTTGGATTTCAAAAAATGCATATATATTATGTTGACATTTTGAAGTTAAAATATGACATTTTAAAATTAAAAGTTAGAGCTTTTAATTCAAACATGGTTTGTTAATTTTTTTTAAGATGGTAGGTTACTAACTATAAATTTTTCAGGATGGTAATATTTAATTCAAACATGGTTTGTAATAAATGTTTTAAATTGATGTGCAAATAAACACGGGTACTGTCTTAGAGTAATAGATATTATAGTTATTGATGTGTAATAAATGTCTTACATAGAGTTCATCTTTTGAATCAACATTATGTAAGGCCCCGTTACCGGTAGCCCTACTTTGGTGTTAGATTTACTCATAAACGCAGTTCTAAAATCAGAGTTAATTAAAACCTTTCGCGGAATAATAGAATAGTCAACCATTCGATACAATCATCCATAATTTGTCTTTTTAAAACATAACATATAACATAGTGTCAAAACATCACGAAAAATATTCAGATGCCAGCCTCTTCAGTATTGCCATGTGTCTCCTCAAGCCAGCTGTCTCAGTCGATTAGTCTGCGTGCATACTAAAATTCAGCTACGCTAAGTGAGTTATAGCTAATCAGGCAACGTACAATACATTCACACACTTACATATGCACCCGAGGGTACTTACCTTCCTATTGTCTTACATACTTACGTACTTTCGTTCTTTCTTTCGTATTAACATACATACTCTCAATCACACACTTACATTTTAAAGAGCCTTCCGCCCTATAACCTTCGCCGATATTATTATGGTCGGTCCCCTACATTCGCCGATATTATTAGGGTCCGTTCCCTACATTCGCCGAGATTATTATGGTCGGTTCCCTACATTCGCCGACATTATTAGGGTCGGTTCCCTACATTCGCCGACATTATTAGGGTCGGTTCCCTACATTCGCCGACATTATTATGGTCGGTTCCCTACATTCGCCGACATTATTAGGGTTGGTTCCCTACATTCGCCGACATTATTAGGGTCGGTACCCTACATTCGCCGATATTAGTAGGGTCGCTTCCCTACATTCGCCGACATTATTAGGGTCGGTTCCCTACATTCGCCGATATTATTAGGGTCGGTTCCCTACATTCGCCGATATTGTTAGGATCGGTTCCCTACATTCGCCGAAATTTTTAGGGTCGGTTCCCTTGTTCTATCTATGCCTTTCGTACCTTTCTATACGTCCATAATTATAACTTTCATACGTCCATACATCATCTATACATCATATATATGTCAATCATAACTTTATACTATCCCTTGACGGCACATGCAACATCCGAAGATCGTTCATGCGTCATCAAGCATTCATTCATACATAAATCACATAAGGCATACACTTACCACTTAAGGTAAATGTATTAACTAGTCACATCGAGTATGCACACAGCCCCGAAAACATAGCAAGAAAATGGGGCTAGAAACTCACCTGGATCCTGTTACGCTCGCCGTTAATCGTAATCCTCTTCTTTAATTGAGCACGGCTAACTGTTAAATATATATCTTTGTTAATTAACCGTACAATTATTTAAGTTGGTATTTAGTTAACCCAACATCTATCTAAATTGGGCTTGTGTTAGGCATAGGATAATGGGCCAGCTTGTTAACTATATGGGCCCAACTGGACGTAAACCCAAAACCCAACAGTGGACTAGTCAGCCGAGAACTCTTGGCAGAGAACTCAACCCGACCGAGAAACATGGTCTTGACCGAAATCCAAGTTTGACTGAGAACCTCGTTTTCGGCCGAGAACATCATGACCGAGAACCACATGGCCAAGAACCACATGGCCGAGAACCTTTGTTGACTGTCCGGTTGGCTAAGAACCTCAAGGTTTGACCAAGGATCTTCATGGTTGGCCGAAAACCCCCACCCCCAGTTTAACTTGTTTTATTCTATCCTATGATCCCACCTTGCCCAGCCGATTTGTTCTAGGGCTCAAATCATGACTTTAAACCCTTTTATTATCACTACCCATAATCGTTTTACACCCGTTAGTCCTTCAACAAGATCTAGTACGTTTTAGGCATAAAGTTTGGACCTTTATAAGTTAAAAACGTTCTAGGCTAGATCTAGGGTTCATCCTTGAGCCGTATACTATCATTAGACCATTAGGTTCATTTTAATCATCAAGTTTGCATTTTTATGAAGCATCTAGACCCAATCTACTCTAGGGTCAAGTTTCATAGCGAACCGTTCACAAAAAACGTAACCTTTAATCATAAAGAACATACATTTAGACGTTAATAAGGTCACGGCTAGCTTGTTGAAGTATTGATCTTGTATCTAGTTTGTATCCCAAGTATCTATCAATAAAACATTTGGTTTTGACCTTGGTTTCTCACTCTAGGTGGCGGCCGAAATTGGAAAGTTGTGTGTGTTTTTGTGGTGTAAAATGGATAAGATGGATGGAAATGGAAAGATTTAGGGTTTAAGGGGTATTTATACTCCCTTAAGCCCATGGACCTAAGGCCCATCTTTCCTTTTTAGTCCATGATTAATCATCTTTAATCAACCTCCTTATCTTTCCCTTTTACCATTTTACTATTTATCTATTCACTCAAGCAACTTTTCCACTATAAGAAATAATATGTAGAATATTATTATTTGAAAATTCGGGATGTTACACATTAAGATAAAAGTTTTTTTGAATCGACATTGTAGAATTGTTTTATTGTAACATCCTAAAATGTTCTAATATTAAATAAAGAAAGTTGTGTTAAGTTGTCGTGTGTTAATGATTAATTAATATTAAACAAGAAAGGATTATGGACTTGGATTAATTAAGATGGATTAAAGGGAATGGGCCTTAGGTCCATTGACTTTAAGGGATATAAATACCCCCTTAAACCATTCTAAAACCCTAATCCTCATTCCATCTTTCCATATTTTCCTACACACTCCTAAACACACACATACCACTACACACACTTACGGCCGAGAGAGTAGAGAGGGATCCGAGATCAAGTGGATGCTAGTTCGTGTAGATCTTCATAAACAAGATAAGCGAGATCCAAACGAACACAAAAGGTATGTTCTTGACCTTTAAAGTTTACGTTTTTATAAGCGTTTGGTCTTGAAACTTGAACCTAGAGTAGATCGGGTAAAAAACGAGTGCTAAAGTAGCAAACTTGACGTTAGAAACGAACTTAACGAACTCGCGGCTGCTTATGACTCATTTAAAATAAACCCTAGACCTAGTATTGAATGTTTTAAGTTTAAAGACCCAAACTTTATGCTTTTCCAAGCCGGGTTTTACCCGAAAATGATCATGGGAATGCTCACGGGTTGGGTTAATACCACATCGAAGGGTTACACGTTAAAAAAGAGATGATTATAGGAGTTTTGGATGAGCCGTAGCTGCTACTGGGAAACTTCGCCTGCAGCTAAGTTCGCCTATGGTTAACTTCGCTGGACACAAGTTCGCCTATGGTTAACTTCGCGGGACACAAGTTAGCCTATGGTTAATTTCGCCGGACACAAGTTCGCCTATGGTTAACTTCGCCGGACACACGTTCGCCTATGGTTAACTTGGCAGCATACAAGTTCGCATGCTGTAAACTTCGCTGCTATAAGTTCGCTGGTAATAAGTTCGCCACTGATTAGTTCGCTTAAAATGCTAAGTAAAAGTAATCCAGTACTAGACAACGAATCAGGCTAATGAATTAGGCTTAATTCACTGTAACGAACGAGTAGGTGAATAAAATAATAACTTAAAACCCTAGTGGAAAATGCGTTAAGACAGTTAACGAAAATAAAATTTTTCCAAGCTGACCTGGCAGCTTAACCCCAGCCAGGGGTTCTGCCCCTTGGACTCCGCTAGGGGCTGCCTCCCCTAGAACCCTGCTGCCAGGGGCGCTTCCCCCGGACCCCGTTCGTTGTGGGTTATATAAAGATAGAAATACGATATAAGTAGTAATAGTTAATTGATACATGTAAATATTATACAGTTAGCCGTGCACAACTCAAGAAAGGGATTACGATCAACAGTGAACGTAACCGCATTCAAGTGAGTTTCTAGCCCCACTTCCTTGTTATGTTTTCAGGGTTGTGTGCATACTCGATGTGTTTTTTAATACGTTTATCCTAAGTGTTAAATGTATGTCTTACGTGAATATGTGAAAAGTATGAATGATTGCTTGTCAGTACGTGAACGATCTTCGGATATTGCACGTTTTGTCAAGTTATAATGTTATGTTAAATGATAATATGATATGTACGATATATGAATGAATGTAAATGAGGTATGGTTGTATGGTAACAAAGAGGGACCGAGCCCTAATAATACTCGAGGAATGAGGGACCGAGCCCTAATAATACTCGAGGAAGGAGGGACCAAGCCCTAATAATACTCGAGGAATGAGGGACCAAGCCCTAATAATACTCGCGGAAGGAGAGACCGAGCCCTAATAATACTCGAGGAATGTAGGGCGTAATTCTCTTTATAACGTAAGAAATGAAGTTAAGTAAGAATGAAATAAAGATATGAAAGTATGAATGAAAGTATGTAAGTATATATGTATTGCATGTTGTATGATTAACTAGAACTCACTCAGCGTAGCTGACTTTTTTTATTCACGCAGGAGAGTAGAATGAGACAGCTGGCTTGAGCGGGGACACATGGCAGAAGAATAAGAGTCTGACATCTGAAGACCTATTGTGACATTCGTCAATTTCAGGTTAACTCCGTTAACTCAACTCCGTCAATTCAAACTTAAAGATCATTGAATCTATAACGCACACCTCATTACATTTAAACTAGGGTTTAAATGACGCTTGAACAATTACTACATGTGTAGTCTTTCGGGAATTGCACCGAAACGCAAACGAGTTGACGCAAACAATTGGTGAATAAACGAAAAACGTCAAAACAATAATTATGTGATAATTATATGTTAGACATATGTGTTACTTGATTATATTATGTATGATACTAAACAAGAAACAAGAGCTAGTTAAAATAAGCTAGAAAAGTGCAAATTAGAAGTTGAGGGACCTAGATGTAACATGTTATTATAAATAATAATATAAACCTAAACCCTAACACTCCCTCTAGACCGATCGGCCCCCCTCCCCCCTTGTTCTTGGCTGCCGTCAATCACACACACACATACACACAAGATCTTTCAAGTTTAATTGAAGATTAAGGTGCTAGGAAGGTATAAACAACTATCCTATGTATTTTACATGCTTAATTTTGAGTTTGAATGGGTTAATTATAAACCCTAGGTCCGATTTTTATATGTGTTGTGTTCATACGTCTTGTTTTGATTGAAAGATGTATTGATTGTTGAATTGATAACTAGTATTGATGTTATTGCATGTTAATCGTTTGATTCTTTGATTTTAGTTCAAGCAAAACCCTAATCATGTATGTAATGTGTAATCGATGTGCATGGATAGTGATTATGGTGTCTAGAATGTCATATGAATGGATTGTGGTCTATAGATGGTTAATATGTTGAGTTTGGATGCAAACAGTTCCTGGACAGATTATGTTGTTGATGTTCAATTAACTGTAACGGGGGGTAAATGTGAAAATTGGTAGAGATTATTGATACTACAGTAAACTAGGTTGAGTCTAGTTTCTAAAGAATATAAATTTGCAATTTTTGAACGTGTAAAACTTAACTTTTATGATTTTACAAAAACGTTGTGCAAAGCTGAGTTGTGAGACCTGCTGTTAGGTTGTTTTGTAAATATTATATCTCATGAACTACAAGACCAAATGGGTTGGTTCCACTTCTGGAAGTTAACTTGTTGAGTTAAGAACCTAACACAATTGGTCTTGCAATTGTTGGATTTTTCATTTAACGGGAATTTCAAATAACATTCTGTTGCGTATGAATTTGACTGTTGTGATTTTGCTGTAATGTTTTGATCATTGTGAGAAACCTATGTGGAATAAAAATAAATAAAATATGTTCTGGAAACCTAATACATGTATGCTTTTGTGATGATTTTTGATGAATTAATTGAGATGCTATGATCGGTGGAATAGTATAATCTTTCAAGTAGAATTCTGTCTCGGTAAAGTTAACTGCCGAACTTTGTGAAAATGCATGAAAAGTGCTAGTTGCTAGTTAATTATTATGTTTTGACCAAATTGCCCCTGCGGGGAATGCTTGCTAAATAAGTGTGGAAGTTTAACCAAATTGCCCCTGCGGGGAATAGTTGCTAGTGATGTACATTATTAATACATGACACGTAAATAATTGTTCACACATGTATCGTATCACAAATGTACTTGTTAAGTCACACACGATTCACAAACGAAACACGAAACGTAATTTGTGCATAGGTGTTATGTGCCGAGTCTAGAGACTCGATAATAGTTCCGACACTTAGAAAATCTCTTTGTTGTTTTAGAACGCTAGAGAGAGTTTTCTGTGACGCGCATCACTTGGTGAATTATTTTTGGGAAATTCTTCGCAAACAGTGAGTTTCACTTACCCCTTTAAACTGTTTTAAACGCTTTTCACTTGGGGGAGATAACATACTCCGAAAAACGCATTTAATATTTTGTTAGTAAATTATATATCACTTGTAAAGGCTAAGTGGCAAACGAAACAATTGAAGTCCTACACATCGAACCGGTTAATATTTGGATAATAGCGAGTCACTGTTGAGTAGTACTACTGGGTTTAACAAACCCCACCCAACGCTAAACTCGACTGGAGGTCGAGTGGGTGTAATTTTAGCTAACACATTACCATGGTCTGGATGACCTGGTGGCAAGGCACTTGATAAACAGTCAGCTTCGGTGTCGAACACTTAGTAATACTTGTTGTATAGGCTAGCTACCTATCGATATATAATTGATTTAACACTATCTGGTAACGCAAAACGCTGAACGCAAAACGCTAAACGCTTTATTTTAGATAAACTTGTGAACTCACCAACCTCGTGTTGACACTTTTAGCATGTTATTCTCAGGTAGCCGAGGCGGGCGCGCGGTATAGGATCATGCATTGCTTGAAATGCTTTTGTTATGCAAACTATTTTAAAACTGTTATCATTGGGTTTAAGTCGTCCTGCGTGACGCAACATTTATTTCATGGTTTTTACGCTTCCGCATTTAATTACTCGTAAACGTTTTCGTGGTTTGAAAACTTTGTTTTATGGTTTGATTATAACCAATGAATCCGATCCTGTTAGTTCACACCCTCTGACGGTAAAACTCCGTTAGTGGATTTTGAGGGTGTGACACCTATTATGTTTCATAAGTTATGTTTTGATTTTGAACGACAAGAGGAATGTTTTAAGACATGTTTATGATTTGATATGTGATGTTTTATGAAAGACTTATATTCCGCGTAAAGTTTTAATTAACTCTGATATTTAGAACTGTGTTTATGAGTAAATCCAACGTCAAAAGTGAGACACCGGTAACGGGGCCTTACATTTATTGGTTTGGAGACGAATTTCCTTTGTTTGCTTATTATTGTACTAATGATATAAATTATAAAATATTTTAACTTTTCATTTATCTTTGTTATTCTTTGTATGTTTTGGTATTTGATTCAAATAAGTTATGATGTCTTATAATTTATGTAAAAGTATCATTTATTTATAAGTACAACATTTGTGTTTTATTAAATTTATATGATGTTACATATATATTATTGTAACATCCCATATTTCTAGTTTCAGTTAATGAATGAAAACGCGAGTTATTATAAGTCGGGCTAGTGTTGGGTTAAATGGATATGGGTTATGAACTTGGGTTATTAAAGAAAGTGTAAAAGACCATGGGCTTAAGCCCATGATCAATAAATATATAAACCTTTAATCATCCATTAATCATTCATTTCACACATATTCCATACACCACCAAAACACACACTTAAGCTTTCTCTCTAGTTTCTCCTTTTCTCTCTTCTCGAACCAAAGGGTAAACCGAGTACCGATCCAAGGTAATGATAGTATGATGTTGTATGAGCTTAAACCGGTTAGATCTAGTTGCAAGACGACGAGCCGACACCATTAAACCGTTTAAGTCCCGATATCCGGGGTGGAATCGGGTATAAACCGAACCTAAGATGAGCTTAGGGGTCACACTAGCTCAGATCTAGATCGAAAAGGGCGAAAAACGGTGAAAAGGGGGTTAAAAATCTTTTTCTGACGAATCCGCGGTTTTCCGGCGACGGCGCCGGAAAGGCAGTGCCGGAAACGGTACGAGGTAAAAGGGGAATATCAGAGAATGTTCCTGACATTCTCTGACCTAACCCTAATTCTTTAACGGGGAGTTAACGAATTAGGGGTGATTCGCCATGTAATTCGTTACAGAAAACATAGCGAACTAGCTTCAGTTCGTGTTGAATTCGTTAAGAGGAAAAGATAACGAATCACCCTTGGTTCGTTATAGCCAGTTCGTTAGAAGAGATAACGAATTCGATGGACTAATTCGTTATATGGACTGGTTCGCTATGGACTGATTCGTTAAGAAGTCCAGTTCGTTAAAGGGTTCAATTCATTATGAGAACCAATTCGTTATGATAACCCAATTCGTTAAGAGCAATTTAACGAACTAGAAGTTTAACAAAATGACAGAACAGTCCACGTACTTAGAAAAATAATGATTTAATTACAAAGAAGTCCTTTAACTTTTAAGTTAGCAATTTATTAATGATTTAAAATTCTAATGGAAATGTGTTAAGACGGTTAATGGAAATAAAATTTTTTAACCATCTTTAAGTGAAGCATAATTTATGCATTTTTATACATATAATTGTGTATTTATCAATAATAATAAATTAGAAATTTATTATGTTTTGACCGAAATCAAATAATTAATGTGACATTCGTCAATTTCAGGTTAACTCCGTCTACTCAACTCCGTCAATTCAAACTTAAAGATCATTGAATCTATAACGCACACCTCATTAAATTTAAACTGGGGTTTAAATGACGCTTGAACAATTACTACATGTGTAGTCTTTCGGGAATTGCACCGAAACGCAAACGAATTGACGCAAACAATTGGTGAATAAACGAAAAACGTCAAAACAATAATTATGTGATAATTATGTGTTAGACATATGTGTTACTTGATTATATTATGTATGATACTAAACAAGAAACAAGAGCTAGTTAAAATAAGCTAGAAAAGTGCAAATTAGAAGTTGAGGGACCTAGATGTAACATGTTTTTATAAATAATAATATAAACCTAAACCCTCTCCCTCCCTCTAGACCGATCGGCCCCCCTCCCCCCTTGTTCTTGGCTGCCGTCAATCACACACACACATACACACAAGATCTTTCAAGTTTAATTGAAGATTAAGGTGCTAGGAAGGTATAAACAACTATCCTATGTATTTTACATGCTTAATTTTGAGTTTGAATGGGTTAATTATAAACCCTAGGTCCGATTTTTATATGTGTTGTGTTCATACGTCTTGTTTTGATTGAAAGATGTATTGATTGTTGAATTGATAACTAGTATTGATGTTATTGCATGTTAATCGTTTGATTCTTTGATTTTAGTTCAAGCAAAACCCTAATCATGTATGTAATGTGTAATCGATGTGCATGGATAGTGATTATGGTGTCTAGAATGTCATATGAATGGATTGTGGTCTATAGATGGTTAATATGTTGAGTTTGGATGCAAACAGTTCCTGGACAGATTATGTTGTTGATGTTCAATTAACTGTAACGGGGGGTAAATGTGAAAATTGGTTGAGATTATTGATACTACAGTAAACTAGGTTGAGTCTAGTTTCTAAAGAATATAAATTTGCAATTTTTGAACGTGTAAAACTTAACTTTTATGATTTTACAAAAACGTTGTGCAAAGCTGAGTTGTGAGACCTGCTGTTAGGTTGTTTTGTAAATATTATATCTCATGAACTACAAGACCAAATGGGTTGGTTCCACTTCTGGAAGTTAACTTGTTGAGTTAAGAACCTAACACAATTGGTCTTGCAATTGTTGGATTTTTCATTTAACGGGAATTTCAAATAACATTCTGTTGCGTATGAATTTGACTGTTGTGATTTTGCTGTAATGTTTTGATCATTGTGAGAAACCTATGTGGAATAAAAATAAAATAAAATATGTTCTGGAAACCTAATACATGTATGCTTTTGTGATGATTTTTGATGAATTAATTGAGATGCTATGATCGGTGGAATAGTATAATCTTTCAAGTAGAATTCTGTCTCGGTAAAGTTAACTGCCGAACTTTGTGAAAATGCATGAAAAGTGCTAGTTGCTAGTTAATTATTATGTTTTGACCAAATTGCCCCTGCGGGGAATGCTAGCTAAATAAGTGTGGAAGTTTGACCAAATTGCCCCTGCGGGGAATAGTTGCTAGTGATGTACATTATTAATACATGACACGTAAATAATTGTTCACACATGTATCGTATCACAAATGTACTTGTTAAGTCACACACGATTCACAAACGAAACACGAAACGTAATTTGTGCATAGGTGTTATGTGCCGAGTCTAGAGACTCGATAATAGTTCCGACACTTAGAAAATCTCTTTGTTGTTTTAGAACGCTAGAGAGAGTTTTCTGTGACGCGCATCACTTGGTGAATTATTTTTGGGAAATTCTTCGCAAACAGTGAGTTTCACTTACCCCTTTAAACTGTTTTAAACGCTTTTCACTTGGGGGAGATAACATACTCCGAAAAACGCATTTAATATTTTGTTAGTAAATTATATATCACTTGTAAAGGCTAAGTGGCAAACGAAACAATTGAAGTCCTACACATCGAACCGGTTAATATTTGGATAATAGCGAGTCACTGTTGAGTAGTACTACTGGGTTTGACAAACCCCACCCAACGCTAAACTCGACTGGAGGTCGAGTGGGTGTAATTTTAGCTAACACATTACCATGGTCTGGATGACCTGGTGGCAAGGCACTTGATAAACAGTCAGCTTCGGTGTCGAACACTTAGTAATACTTGTTGTATAGGCTAGCTACCTATCGATATATAATTGATTTAACACTATCTGGTAACGCAAAACGCTGAACGCAAAACGCTAAACGCTTTATTTTAGATAAACTTGTGAACTCACCAACCTCGTGTTGACACTTTTAGTATGTTATTCTCAGGTAGCCGAGGCGGGCGCGCGGTATAGGATCATGCATTGCTTGAAATGCTTTTGTTATGCAAACTATTTTAAAACTGTTATCATTGGGTTTAAGTCGTCCTGCGTGACGCAACATTTATTTCATGGTTTTTACGCTTCCGCATTTAATTACTCGTAAACGTTTTCGTGGTTTGAAAACTTTGTTTTATGGTTTGATTATAACTAATGAATCCGATCCTGTTAGTTCACACCCTCTGACGGTAAAACTCCGTTAGTGGATTTTGAGGGTGTGACACCTATTATGTTTCATAAGTTATGTTTTGATTTTGAACGACAAGAGGAATGTTTTAAGACATGTTTATGATTTGATATGTGATGTTTTATGAAAGACTTATATTCCGCGTAAAGTTTTAATTAACTCTGATATTTAGAACTGTGTTTATGAGTAAATCCAACGTCAAAAGTGAGACACCGGTAACGGGGCCTTACATTTATTGGTTTGGAGACGAATTTCCTTTGTTTGCTTATTATTGTACTAATGATATAAATTATAAAATATTTTAACTTTTCATTTATCTTTGTTATTCTTTGTATGTTTTGGTATTTGATTCAAATAAGTTATGATGTCTTATAATTTATGTAAAAGTATCATTTATTTATAAGTACAACATTTGTGTTTTATTAAATTTATATGATGTTACATATATATTATTGTAACATCCCATATTTCTAGTTTCAGTTAATGAATGAAAACGCGAGTTATTATAAGTCGGGCTAGTGTTTGGTTAAATGGATATGGGTTATGAACTTGGGTTATTAAAGAAAGTGTAAAAGACCATGGGCTTAAGCCCATGATCAATAAATATATAAACCTTTAATCATCCATTAATCATTCATTTCACACATATTCCATACACCACCAAAACACACACTTAAGCTTTCTCTCTAGTTTCTCCTTTTCTCTCTTCTCGAACCCAAGGGTAAACCGAGTACCGATCCAAGGTAATGATAGTATGATGTTGTATGAGCTTAAACCGGTTAGATCTAGTTGCAAGACGACGAGCCGACACCATTAAACCGTTTAAGTCCCGATATCCGGGGTGGAATCGGGTATAAACCGAACCTAAGATGAGCTTAGGGGTCACACTAGCTCAGATCTAGATCGAAAAGGGCGAAAAACGGTGAAAAAGGGGTTAAAAATCTTTTTCTGACGAATCCGCGGTTTTCCGGCGACGGCGCCGGAAAGGCAGTGCCGGAAACGGTACGAGGTAAAAGGGGAATATCAGAGAATGTTCCTGACATTCTCTGACCTAACCCTAATTCTTTAACGGGGAGTTAACGAATTAGGGGTGATTCGCCATGTAATTCGTTACAGAAAACATAGCGAACTAGCTTCAGTTCGTGTTCAATTCGTTAAGAGGAAAAGATAACGAATCACCCTTGGTTCGTTATAGCCAGTTCGTTAGAAGAGATAACGAATTCGATGGACTAATTCGTTATATGGACTGGTTCGCTATGGACTGATTCGTTAAGAAGTCCAGTTCGTTAAAGGGTTCAATTCGTTATGAGAACCAATTCGTTATGATAACCCAATTCGTTAAGAGCAATTTAACGAACTAGAAGTTTAACAAAATGACAGAACAGTCCACGTACTTAGAAAAATAATGATTTAATTACAAAGAAGTCCTTTAACTTTTAAGTTAGCAATTTATTAATGATTTAAAATTCTAATGGAAATGTGTTAAGACGGTTAATGGAAATAAAATTTTTTAACCATCTTTAAGTGAAGCATAATTTATGCATTTTTATACATATAATTGTGTATTTATCAATAATAATAAATTAGAAATTTATTATGTTTTGACCGAAATCAAATAATTAATGTGACATTCGTCAATTTCAGGTTAACTCCGTCAACTCAACTCCGTCAATTCAAACTTAAAGATCATTGAATCTATAACGCACACCTCATTAAATTTAAACTGGGGTTTAAATGACGCTTGAACAATTACTACATGTGTAGTCTTTCGGGAATTGCACCGAAACGCAAACGAGTTGACGCAAGCAATTGGTGAATAAACGAAAAACGTCAAAACAATAATTATGTGATAATTATGTGTTAGACATATGTGTTACTTGATTATATTATGTATGATACTAAACAAGAAACAAGAGCTAGTTAAAATAAGCTAGAAAAGTGCAAATTAGAAGTTGAGGGACCTAGATGTAACATGTTTTTATAAATAATAATATAAACCTAAACCCTCTCCCTCCCTCTAGACCGATCGTCCCCCCTCCCCCCTTGTTCTTGGCTGCCGTCAATCACACACACACATACACACAAGATCTTTCAAGTTTAATTGAAGATTAAGGTGCTAGGAAGGTATAAACAACTATCCTATGTATTTTACATGCTTAATTTTGAGTTTGAATGGGTTAATTATAAACCCTAGGTCCGATTTTTATATGTGATCGGTGGAATAGTATAATCTTTCAAGTAGGATTCTGTCTCGGTAAAGTTAACTGCCGAACTTTGTGAAAATGCATGAAAAGTGCTAGTTGCTTGTTAATTATTATGTTTTGACCAAATTGCCCCTGCGGGGAATGCTTGCTAAATAAGTGTGGTAGTTTGACCAAATTGCCCCTGCGGGGAATAGTTGCTAAATATGTACACTATAAATACTTGACACGTAGATAGTCATTCACAACATGTAACGTATCACAAATGTACTTGTTAAAGTCACACACGATTCACAAACGAAACACGAAACGTAATAATTGCATAGGTATTACGTGCCGGGTCTAGAGACTCGTTAATAGCTTGAATACTTAGAAAATCTCTTTGTTGTTTTAGAACGCTAGAGAGAGTTTTCTGTGACGCGCATCACTTGGTGAATTATTTTTGGGAAATTCTTCGCAAACAGTGAGTTTCACTTACCCCTTTAAACTGTTTTAAACGCTTTTCACTTGGGGGAGATAACATACTCCGAAAAACGCATTTAAGATTTTGTTACTAAATTATATATCACTTGTAAAGGCTAAGTGGCAAACGAAACAATTGAAGTCCTACACATCAAACCGGTTAATATTTGGATAATAGCGAGTCACTGTTGAGTAGTACTACTGGGTTTGACAAACCCCACCCAACGCTAAGCTCGACTGGAGGTCGAGTGGGTGTAATTTTGGCTAACACATTACCATGGTCTGGATGACCTGGTGGCAAGGCACTTGATAAACAGTCGGCTTCGGTGTCGAACACTTAGTAATACTTGTTGTATAGGCTAGCTACCTATCGATATATAATTGATTTAACACTATCTGGTAACGCAAAACGCTGAACGCAAAAACGCTAAACGCTTTATTTTAGATAAACTTGTGAACTCACCAACCTCGTGTTGACACTTTTAGTATGTTATTCTCAGGTAGCCGAGGCGGGCGCGCGGTATAGGATCATGCATTGCTTGAAACGCTTTTGTTATGCAAACAATTTTAAAACTGTTATCATTGGGTTTAAGTCGTCCTGCGTGACGCAACATTTATTTTATGGCTTTTACGCTTCCGCATTTAATTACTCGTAAACGTTTTCGTGGTTTGAAAACTTTGTTTTATGGTTTGATTATAACTAATGAATCCGATCCTGTTAGTTCACACCCTCTGACGGTAAAACTCCGTTAGTGGATTTTGAGGGTGTGACAGATTGGTATCAGAGCCATTGGTTATAGCGAACTAGAAGCTGCATGCATACTAGACTATAACCGCGACGACCCATTAGTTATAATGAAACGCACTGCATATGTTTGTGTAGTCTTTGTTTTTCTTATCTCCTTACCTCATTCACTCATACGCGCGCATACACGGATTACCTGTAGGGATGTCGACTCTACCATCATCATCGTCTGATCAGATGACTCATGCTCATGGGAAGGAGCCGCAGCTACCTACCTCATCGCCACCCCGTGTAGTCCCGGAACTCGAAGCTCCTGCACCGAAGAGGTATCGCTTATCCGGAGGCATGTACGAAAACGAAGTTAGCTGGGATTGGTACCCTAATATGATTAGGCGTATGGTCTATCGCGAACAAGTTACATGATGCGAGAAGAGTACTGTCCGAGAGAGGAGATTGCGAAGTTGGAATCTGAGTTTTGGTCATTGAAGATGGTGGGTTCAGAAATCGAAGCCTACACCACCCGTTCTCACGAGTTAGCTGTGATGTGTCCACGGATGGTAGACCCGTCGAGTAAGAGGATTGAAATGTATATTGATGGGTTAGCACCGCAAATTCAGGGCATGGTGACGTCTTCCAGACCAGCCACGATTCAACAAGCGATCCGGTTAGCTCACAAACTGACGGATCAAGCAGTGACCCAAGGTGCGCTACCACCTAGGGGTTCAACCACTAAAGCCCGTGACAACCCGAGTACTGACAACAACAGCAACAATAACCCGAGCAATGGAATGAGAAAGTTTGACAACACCAGATCCTCATCCTCGAACCCCCCACAGCAACAACACTACCGTAAGCCCGAACTCACTCGGGGCTTCAACAATCAGGGTCACAATAACAATAACAACGGTGGCGGGCAGGGTTCGAGCGGATATGCTGGGAAATATCCGAAGTGCAACAGGTGCAACTATCATCATGCTGGGCCGTGTGACCGTGTCAAGTGTCTGAGATGCGGAAAGATGGGTCACCAGGCAAAGGAATGTAGAGGAGACCTGGCGGCAAAGGGTGCTCCTAAACCACCTATGACGACTAAGGGATGTTTCGAATGTGGTCAAGAGGGTCATTTCAGGAAAGATTGTCCCAAACTGAAACAGAACGAGAACAATGGAAGTAATGGAAGTGGCAGTGGTGGTGGAAGCAATGGTAAAGGAAGAGCTTTTGTCATTGGGTCGGGCCAAGCCCGCAATGATCCTACGTGGTGACTGGTAAGTTTCCTGTGAACGACTGTTTTGCTTCTGTATTGTTTGACACTGGAACTGATAGGAGTTTTGTATCGAAAGCCTTTAGTCAACTCTTAGACCTAACTCCAACCCCGTTAGATGCTAAGTTTCCTGTTGAATTAGCTGACGGTAAGACTATAGTAACGACTCATGTACTTGCGGGATGTAAGTTAAAACTGTCAGGTTATATTTTTGATATCGACCTCATACCTTTTACGCTTGGTAGTTTCGATGTCGTTGTCGGCATGAACTGGTTATCCGAGAACCGAGCAGAGATTATATGTCATGACAAGATAGTCCACATTACTACCCCTTCCGGCGAGATCATTTCGATCCGGGGTGAGAGAAGCGACATGACCACCAGCGTCATTACCCTCATGAAGGCGCAGAAGTATCTACGAAAGGGTCATCCGGCAATTTTGGCGCATATTGTTGGGAAACCCGCGGAGGAGAAGCGAATTGAAGATATACCGATTGTGCGAGATTTCCCGGAAGTTTTCCCGGAGGATTTGCCTGGACTCCCTCCTATTCGACAAGTCGGATTGTGCTTCCAGTTCTCTGCATGAATCTTTTAACTTTACGGACGATCATAGCCATGTTCCACTTTAAATCCATGATTTCCAAATCATCTGGATCTATCTGATCATAGTCCTCATCAGTTAAATCACTTGTGGCAATCTTACTACTTACCAAGTTTTCATATGAAGACATGAAAGCTGTCAGAAAAGCAAAGTTTTGCTCAGCTTCCTTCATATTAACATTAGGTGGTGAAGCAAATGGATTAGTAGTAGTTAAACTTCCAGAACCACCAGACAATCCAGAATTACCAGCAGAGAAGAAACATACTTTTGGGTCATTAAACATAGTTGATTCTTTTTAACTTGCAGCTTGAGTAAGAAAAGCATTGATTGGAGAGATCGTTAAACTAAGAGGCATACTTCCACCATAGAAAGCTGGATCTTGATTTTCCTTGGAGGATTTTTGACACTTAAGATCATATTCTCTAGCTTCGATCTTTTGTAAAAATTCAAGTGCAGTCAAGTCTTCATTCAAGAAATAGTCATTCTCTTTCAAAACCATCAATTGAGTCAGGCTTCTTCATTCTTCTGTTTCTTTCTGCAGCTTGGATTTCTTCATTTGAAACTTGATCACTAGAGTCAATTAAATCATCTTTGTCCAAATCATCTTCATTGAAGTCATCTTCAGAAACTTACACACCAATTAACTTTTCATCTTTCTCATCTTCTTTCAAAGCAAATTCTCCTTGTTCATCAACAATAACCTTTTCATAATGTTCAATGAAGTCTTCCTTGTCTTTGAACACATCCCTGAATTGATTGAGATAAGCCTCCCTTTTCTCCTTATCAACTTTAAGAGAATAGCTACTGTTAAAAGGTGGAGGAACAACTTTGTATTTATCTTCTTCTTTCACCTTGTTCAAAATACCATATATGTTTCCAATGGATACAAGATTCTTCAAAAACTCAACTTCAACTTATAGTGTGGTATTTCTCACCTTTTCTTCAACTACCATTTTCATCAGTCCTTCAATCTCAGTCACATACCTTGAATGAGTTCTATAGTTCATGCAATCTTCTTCAAGGCTTTTGATATTTTCTTCATATGTTACATCACTAGCTTGATACACCTTTATCATGCTCTGTTTTCGAAAGCATTCACTCTCCAACTTTTCTACTTTCACATTCAATGCATCAATTGTTTCAAGTAATTCAAGAGTGGAGTTTAAAAGTACCTGAGAAGAAGATCGAGCTTCATTTTCAATTTTTTCCATGAATGCAACATTGGCCTTGGTTATGTCTTCTGCATGATCACTCCAATCAAAACCATCTTCTTGTTGAGCAGCAAGTGCTACATTCCCTTGATTTCTAGGCTGGTTTTGGTTGTTTCTGTTATTGTTTGGAACATTTGGAGGGTTTTGGTTAGTGTTTCTCTGGTAATTTTGGTTCTGAGGTACTACCTGTTGATTGTTCATTTGAGGTTGCTGGTAGTTTTTGTTAAAGTTGGGTTTGTTGTTGAAGTTGTTGTAGTTGGTGTTTCTTGGCTGGTTCTGTTGATACTGGTTCTGATTTCTTGGTTACTGGTTCTGATACTGATTCCCTTGAAAGTTTCTTGGCTGATTGCACTCTCTAGTAAAGTGCCCAGGTTGTTGGCAATTATAACAAATGGTCTTTGACTTATCAAACCCAATTCTTTCATTAGGCCCTGATAGAAGAGATCTACCAGTCCTATTATATAGCCTTTTGCTTCTAAGAGCCAGCATTGTAGCTTGCCATTTCAAGTCCATATCTTCAAGATGATCTGCATCAATCTGTTCTAAGTCATCTTGAACAATGCTAGTGTGAACCATATTCTTTGCTACAAAAGCATTGTAGGGGTCTGTGAACATAGAAAACAATGCTTGAGTTTCACTTCCTTGACCACCATTTCCTCAAGCATAAGGCAAATGTCCTCTAGCCATTAAGGCTGAATCATTATCATCTATGTGTTGGACATTGAACCTTGATTGGCTTCCTTGGTTACTTGAACTACCACCAACAAATGCCTTTGGTGCATCACTACCAAGTTCAGTAGGTTCTTCAATTATAGGTATGGTGGTTAAGTTTCCCATAGGAGTAATGAGTTTATTTGTATTTGTCACTTGGAAACATGGTCTTTCTTCCTTTATCATCTCATTCTCTATCATTTCTATTTCAGCAGCTTGGTGGAAACAGATCACATCATCAAGCTTGAGCTGTTCAAAATTTGGTTTCTGAATGATGAACTTGCTTGCTGTATACCATTCTTTTTGCAATGATGACAACAACTTTGTATTTAAATCGGAATCAGTCATCACATAGTCTGTTATTCTGAGTTTATTCACAATGGCCAAATATCTTTCAAGAATTGATTTCAGCCTTTCACCTTCTTTGTATTTGAATCTTTCAAGTTGTTGCTCGATGTACCGATTCCGACGAAACCCGGTATACCCTAACCGGTAGACAATAGTTACGTCATATTTAATGTCGGGTACATGAGTTACCATGGTAATTATACGAGAATACATGGTTCACTGTATTGATTGTACGTGAATGTATAATTCATCGTATTGAATATGCGATTAATCGATCGATAGTTATTGAAACCCGAACGAATCGAGGGTTCAATTATAGACGATATCTATAACATTTAGTGATGTTACGAAGCATTAATGCTTCGGGATAAGTAAATTACGGCACAGAAAAAGGATTTCGATTTAATGGTACGTCGGTACATTAAACGAAACCTTTAATACCAAACCGAGCAAGAGATGATCGATCAAGCCGAAAAAGATGCGCGATAATTAATGATATGATGTTTTAAGTTAATAAATGTCATGGTTTAAGTTTTTTAAAGTTTTTAAATCGGTTTTATATAAATTTCATTTTTAAGCCGAAAAACGACCGTTTTAGCCTCGTTTTAAGCCGAATTAGACATTTAACCGAAAAACGAACTGAACCAGATTATCCAAAACATTATCCAGATCTCCGATATCCGAACATGTGGCTAAGAATGAAGAGGTGGGTCCCACCCCACCCCTTCACATTTCCGATCGGACTTAATGGGTAATACCCATTCATTTCATTCTTTTTTCTAAGCAACATGGCAACAATCTCCATCTTCCTTCCACAATATCAACTAAAAACCGAGATTTGGAGCAAGAAAACCGAGGTAAAAACCGAGTTAATCACGTTTCCATTTTCGTTTCTTGAGTTTGTTTGCAAGAAAATAAGGTTTCAAAGATGAAAACCGATTTTTTGCATGATCAAGTGATGTATACGGGTTATACAAGGGATCTTGGTCCAAGAAAGGAGTTAAACGAATCAAAAACGAATTTTTACCGTTAAATCTTTGTTTTTGGAATCATAACCGAAACCATGAAAGAAATGGCTTGATCGTGAGTGTAACTTGCTTGGTATTGTGGTATGTTGTTTGTAGGCTCTGTGTTTAGTGGTAGATAAGGCGGAAAGACGAGTTTGTAGCTTGTAGTGGCGGAAAACGAAAGGTATATTCGGTTTATGTTCGGTGTATGTGTTTTTGAACATGTTGATGGTTTAGAGTTAGGTCATGAAATTTTACAGAGATGTTCTACACATGAAAATAAGAGTTCTGTGAAATTTTGGTAATTTTTGGATAAAGGATGAATATTTGGTGAATTTAATGCTCGGTTTTGGCTAAAAATGGTGAAAAATAGTTATATATCATGAAAAATTCTGGAAAATTGCAGATAAGCTTTTTATATCATGTATAAGTCACACAACAAATTTGAGATCAGTTGGAGAAGTCTAAGTAGGCTTTTCGGTTAAACGAGTTCTAGGGTTTTCTAGCTCGGTTTTAGTGAAAATGGCATGTAAAAGAAGATTTTGGTTCTGGAAAAATTACAGGGGACTATGTGGATGGCAGGGGACATCCAGGAGAAATTTGGGATTTTTCTAAGATTGTTTGGTATTTACGACATATTTAGTGTTTAAAAATAGATAAATAAATTTTAAATATAAGAATTAATTCTGGAAATATTTTTATAAAATTCCCCACTGTTAAAAAGTGATTTGTGCAAAATTTCAAGATCCGAGATTAAAACGGATAATTATTTGTGCTAATTATCAAACTTTTAAAGTTAAAACGCGTAAACCGGTGAAGTTCGCTTAAGCGAGCTGACTGGTGTATAAAAACCCTAAAAATGAACTATTTTCATATAATTGAGTTAAACAAGTAAAAATAAGTCATCCGAACATAATTCGGATGATTTGAGTAATTTTAATCTATTTTAACAGTTTCCGGTACGCCAAAGACGGAAACGAGTCCCGCGGCCAATCGGGACGTCTTAACCGAGCTCTAATTTCACATCTTTAATTAAATTATCAGTCAACCACTACTCTCGGGTCGTGTGTGACCAAACTCATTTTTTTTAAAACATAAAAACGGGTAACCGTGCTAGGCACGCAAAACGGGGAAAACAAGCTATTAGAAAATTTGACTGTTGAACTCTAAACGACATCACAATCTGAGTCCGGAGAAGTGTTTCTGGGTTAACCCTGCCCCCAGAACGGGTACAGTGCTGGGTTAACAGTGTCCCCAGATGTACCGGTTAACTTGGTTAAAGTTATATTAATAATGAGTGTATAGTAACGATCGTAGGGATCATATTACAGATTGGACGTGTTAACTGATAATGATTGTTGTTACCTGCTTGCATGTGCTAAGGTGAGTTTCACGAGCCCCTTTTTCTGAACTGTTTTCGAATATTTTCTCGGGGCGGAAGCATGTTTTTACTGAAATGTTTAAATACATACTGAACGCATGGACTTGCGTGGATTTATATATATTTTATTGCACGGGAATCGTACGGAAATGTACTAAGATGGTAATTGTCTGAGTTGCTAACATTCTAATGCCCCGGAACACTAGTGATTAACTGAAAGCCGGTAGAGTGTGGATAGTACTATTGGTTTGACAAACCCAACTGGTCCGGCATGGATTTGCTGATGTTTCCCAGCCAGTTGCACATGTCTATTTTGTTGTTATTTATTTTGCTATGTAATGTTAGACATAGCGGTTTGGGGCAGTTCCGTGGGCGGGGGATATGCCACGGGTCCGTGGGCGGGGGATATGCCACGGGGGTTGTGTGTGATAGTCAGAGGTTTCACTTGTGGGCTCAGCATAATTACATCGATAATAGTATTATTTTATGATAATGATTTATCATGGTTTACTCGAATTGTGAAACTCACCAACTATTCGTAGTTGACCCGTTTTCTCACATGCTTTTCAGGTACAACTAAGATGAAGTGATTGCTTACGTGCTAAGTGCTTGATGTGTGTAAGATTGGCGTGCGGAATGTTAGGATACATTATAATAAATAGAATTATGTATCGTATTGTATGATGTGTGTATCACCTAGACGGTAATGAAATACGAGATAATGTAATTTTGAAGTATATTAATGTATTCAGTTTTCTTTATAAGCAATGTGGTTGATATCAGAGGTGTCTGTCGCACCCCGTTTACGTTTCCGCTGCGGTTACGGGGTGTTACAGAAGTTGGTATCAGAGCCATTGGTTATAAAAGAATTAGGATGTCTTTAAAAGATACCTAAAATATAACCAGTAGCTCAAGTATTATAGGATCTGAATATCAACTAATAATTTATAGTGACGAGGTCTGGATGAACTTGGATGGACAAGTGAGTTATTATGGTCCGGAACATAATAACAGACTTGTCCGCACGAGGGAATTCAGGGGAAGTCACGGGGTACATTAATAAGTAAAAATGGCAACATATGTGTAAAGTATATAATATTATTTATACGTGCTAATGTGTATATATATATGTACGTATCTTGTGGGTACATGTATTGAGAAATAGGACCCAGATAAGGAACCGGGGGGATGAAATAATAAAAGTACCGAGGATGCTGAAATTCCTAAAGCATCGGTTGATAATGAGTCTGACTTATCGGGCCATAGTTATGATAGTACCAAGTTAGATTTCCCGTTTGACATTAACCAGAAATATCTAGTAACCGTCACTCCCAACCAAAAGTGATAAATCCCTTACCCTACCAACACCGGTACCGTATATCCTAATAACCCCCTATGTTCACCCGAACCGCCGACCCTTACGTACGGATGGATCCGTACCTGAACCCATTCTTGTTCCATTAAAATAAAAAAAAATAAAAAAAAAATAAATAAAATAATAATAATAAAATGGATAATAAATGAGCAGACAAAAATAATATATAGAAATATATATATGTATTGCTCACTCTCAAACATATGAGACATACCACATCCAAATCGAGAATTACCGATTTTAGCGAACCTAGAACGCCTGAGGACATTGACTGAGCAAGTGATAGAATTTCCCATAATAGTAATTGATAATATTTGAAGGTAACCCATGTGCGCAATCACCTTGAACCTTGCAACTCCCTATGCTAACCTTACATCCGTTAGATGCCTATACCCATGTATACTCGAATAGAATGATTACCCATACACAAAGAGGTGTTGGAATCATTATAGCATGGTTGGTTGTTCGTTCGTAGGTGGTATACCGTGTATGCCGAATATACGAATGGACACGGATATTATAACTCCGTGGTATGTAATCGTTTGGTGCTCACGGTGAGCATGTATCGGTTATGCTGACATGCAGAAGGATATTGAAATCAAGCATATTAAACATTAATCTTTGTTGAGAAAGATCTATATGTCAGTTAGTGACAAGGGTTACGAAACATATTTAAACGTTAACCGACGTCAGGTTAAGTCCATATGTTATTATATTGGTGGGACATATATACTAGATACTGGTATGTGTAATATGTATGATAATATTTGGTGTGTATGTGTACTTGTTGATATGATTGAGCTGGTAACGAGTTATACGGTGAGATTAGTATTGATTACTGCATACGGGATGAGTACGGCAGAATGACATAAAAAGAGTAACTCCAATGATGGAGATTGATATGATTCAGTTGATTGCTCAAAGATAGCAGATGATGATACCGAATGTCGTATCACAGATCACTGCTAGTGTTGATGCAAATGTGATCGCAGAATTATAGATCGAGCAATCACATGATTATGAATATTTCAATTCTTAGTGTTATTACTAAGAGTGATAATGTCCCACCGAATACTATTATGACTACATGTATTAGTTATAAACTAAACATGAATAGTAGTCGTAATGAATTAGATCCGGTATGAAGGATATGTTTGTTGGTTGTGTTAAGGAAATTATTAATAGTTTACTGATGGTAAAGGGAGGAATAGATTAGCGAGTGGATAGAAAAGATCGAAATGGTTAAGGATATTGGTAAGAGTCTAGAACATTGTGTAGTGAAATATGCTACAGATATGTTGGTAGATTATGTTGTATCGTGATGGAACACGATGGTACAAAATTATAGTTAGAAAATTATTACTCAGATGATATGGTCGGAATTTAAAATTCTTGGGCTAGAGCACTTTTATTCAAGTAATTAAGTTCAGAGATTGGAAACTGAGCTATGGAAGATAGAAATATTGTGTGCTGATCACTTAGAACACGCTAATCGTTTGAAGGAATTGTCATGTCTGGTAACATGGCTAATTACTCCTGAACTAAGCGAAGTGAGCGCTATTTTGGGTACTAACTCCATCGATAAGGAGTATAGTCAATCCTGTAAAATATACAACCTTTGGAAGGGTTGTGTCACAAGCCAGCATTGATATATTTGACGCTATGGGAAGTGGACTGGAAGGACGTTAGGTGAGACGTCGAGTGTTGAAGAAGAGAAATGATAAAGGTATAGTGCAAGATAGACTTTTGAATAAGTAGGTATGTCCTACAACCCAGAATCATACTAAAGACTAGATCTGGTGTGAAACATGAACCGCATGAAGGGTCCTTCCCTACATGTGGAAAATATGGTTAAGGCCACAGGTGTGGTAAAGATGGACGTAATGCCCCAATTGTAGAACCAATTGAAGCCATGTGAACCGGCAACCCCAACCCATTCGTGTACAACCACTCCGAACCCAACAGCTTCAATAACAATTCATCCAAAGAAATCAAATTATGCCAAACAGTTGTACTTGCTATGAATGTGGCAATACAGAACGTTTCAAGAGAAATTGCCCAAAGTTGAACCAAGGTGTCGTTAGAAGACGAACCTCATGACAAGCATCAACCTCTGATCAAGCAAGGAGCCGTGCTTTTGTGAGTAATTCGAATAAAGCACGTCATGATCCAAAAGTGGTATTAAGTACGTTGTAGTTTTAAATCAATAGACTTCAGTGATATTTTTACGGTCGTCGATAGAAGTTAGCTCCTGTTAACCTCCTATCATTTGGAAAGATACCGATTAGTGAAACTATAGAACCCTATACTGTAGAATCGCTAACGGTAAACCCCTAATGGCTAACTAAATTGTTCGGAATTGTCCTATTATTCTGAACGATTAACCTTTCCTTATTGACCTACGACCAGTAAAGTTAAGAAGTTTTGACGTAATAGTTAACATGGATTGGCTAACTCAACATGAAGCTGAAATCAAATATGAAAAGAAGATGATTAGAAGCTCTCTTTCGGACGATGAAGCGATTAAATACAGAGAAAAGTGTACGGTATTATGTTACCACTCTAATCTCATCTTTAGATGTTATAATATTTACGACGAGAAGACGTGGTGTATTTAACAAACGCGATTGCCAAAGTATTTAAAAGAAAACATACAGAAGATGTTTCGGTGATACGTAAATATCCAGAAGTTTTCCCAGAAGAACTTCCTGGATTACCGCCAACCCGACAGGTCAAATTCAGAATCGATTTAATGCCTCAAGCTGGCCCTGTTGCTAAAGCACCTTACCGACTTGCACCAACTGAAATGCAAGAATTATTGGATAAGGTTTCATACGACCTAGTTAGTCACCATGGGGTGCACCAGTGATATTTGGGAAATGAAGGACGGAAGTGTTAGGATTTGTATTGATTAGAGAGAATTGCATAAAGTGACGATCAAGAATAGGTATTCACTTCTTCGAAGTGGATGATCTGTTTAACCAACTGCAAGGGGCAATTTATTTTTAGAAAATTGATCTTAGATATAGTTATCACCAAATGAAGAAAATCCAAGATGAGGACGTTGCAACAACAGCGTTTCGGACTCGTTACGGCCATTATGAATTCTTATTTATGCCGTTCGGGCTAACAAATGCGCCGGCAGTGTTCAGGGAACTCATGAACCGAGTCGGTAAACTTTATTTTGAAAAATTTGTCATAGCATTCATTGATGATATTTTGATATATTCGCAACGTAAAGAAGAGCACGAACGACGGTTAAGGAAAATTGTGGAAGTGTTAAAGCAAGAGGAGCTATACGCGAAGTTTTCGAAATGTGAATTTAAATAAAGAAAGCATAATCCCTTGGTCATGTTGTAAAGCAACAAGGATTTCACATAGATTCAAATAAGATAGAAACCATTAAAATTGGCAGTCACCCAAGGCGCCAAAGGAAACGCGCCAATTTTTAGGACCAGCCGGAGACTATCAGCGGGTTATTAAAGAAATTTTAGCATTACCCAACTCATAATCCTTTGTACGACGCAAATGTACAAATTTTATAGATGATAAGAGACCGCAGTCTCATATTCATCGAAGATGGGTCGAGTTGTTAAGCGATTATGACTGTGACATCCGTTATCACCCCGGCAAGGCTAACGTCGTAGCCGATGCCTTGAGTAGGAAAGATCGGATTAAGCCATTGCGAGTACGAGCGCTGGGGATGATAGTCCAGTCGAACCTTTCGGACCTGATTCGAGTCGCTCAAAGTAAGGCGTTAAAAGAGGAACAATTGGAAAAGGAGGGACTTTACGGCAACGAGAAGAATTTCGAACAGCACGTGGACGAAATTCTCTATTTCAAAAATTGGGTTTGGATCCCGACCCTCCACGACCTTCGTGAATTAATCATGGACGAAGCGCATAGATCGAAATATTCCATACATCCGGGATCGGATTAGACTATTGATGATATGAATATCTGAAAGAATTTTATTATTGGCCGAGTTTGGAGAAAGTTATGGTTACGTATGTTGGTGAACATTTAAGTTATGCAAGAGATAAGGCTGCATACCGAAAACCCTTGGGAACGCCACAACGACAGAAAATTCGCCAATGATAGTGGGAATAAATTACAATGGGTTTCGGGACGCAAATTCCCAAGATATATCAAAGGCATGAGGTAAATTGGGTAATCGCGGATCGATTAACCAATCCTCGCATTTCATCCCAATCCATGTCGATTACCACAATGAATTCTCGCCCAAATTCATGATGGTGAAATGGTATCTCGTCGTGGAGTACCATTTTCAATTATCTCAGATCGAAATAGTCATCCTACTTCCATTATTGGAAGGAGGGGAAGGAAGCATCGAGAGCTTGAAGCTTTCTATGGGTGAAGTAGTTATCACCAATTTGTTAAATTGAAAATGGGCGTCGATCAAACCATAAGATTTGAATTGATTCGAGAAACAACCAATCGGATTTATAATACTTAAGATAAGTTGAAAGCAGCGCGAGATTGGCAAAGGATTTATGCCAACATTCAAAGGAAACCATTGTCGCTGGAAAGAAGTGACAAGGTATTTTAAGGCATCACCTTAGAGAGGTGATATGAGGTTTGGCAAAACCGAAAATAGCTCCTTAATATATTGGACCTCATGAGACTATCTCCATGATTGGTCATTTAGTTTATCGATTAAAGTACTCCAGGGGCTAAGTACTATACATGATGCTTTGCCATGTATACGGATTGAAAAGTACCTAAGCGATGAGGCAACGAAAGTACCAGTAAAGGAGGTACTCATAGAAAACATGCCAGATATCATAAATAATTCCGTAGAGATAGTAGACGGGAAAACTAAACAGTTTGGACACACCAAGCTTTATTGATTAAGATTAAGTGGAATTCACAGCGAGGACCAGATTATACCTGGTAACTCGAGGGTGAATTCTGAAGGAAAAACCCCCCACCTTTCCCTCGGAAGGGGATAGTGGACGTGTAAAATTTCGAGGACGAAATTTCTTAACGGGGGGAGAATGTAACGATTCCGACGAAACCCGGTATACCCTAACCGGTAGACAATAGTTACGTCATATTTAATGTCGGGTACATGAGTTACCATGGTAATTATACGAGAATACATGGTTCACTGTATTGATTGTACGTGAATGTATAATTCATCGTATTGAATATGCGATTAATCGATCGATAGTTATTGAAACCCGAACGAATCGAGGGTTCAATTATAGACGATATCTATAACATTTAGTGATGTTACGAAGCATTAATGCTTCGGGATAAGTAAATTACGGCACAGAAAAAGGATTTCGATTTAATGGTACGTCGGTACATTAAACGAAACCTTTAATACCAAACCGAGCAAGAGATGATCGATCAAGCCGAAAAAGATGCGCGATAATTAATGATATGATGTTTTAAGTTAATAAATGTCATGGTTTAAGTTTTTTAAAGTTTTTAAATCGGTTTTATATAAATTTCATTTTTAAGCCGAAAAACGACCGTTTTAGCCTCGTTTTAAGCCGAATTAGACATTTAACCGAAAAACGAACTGAACCAGATTATCCAAAACATTATCCAGATCTCCGATATCCGAACATGTGGCTAAGAATGAAGAGGTGGGTCCCACCCCACCCCTTCACATTTCCGATCGGACTTAATGGGTAATACCCATTCATTTCATTCTTTTTTCTAAGCAACATGGCAACAATCTCCATCTTCCTTCCACAATATCAACTAAAAACCGAGATTTGGAGCAAGAAAACCGAGGTAAAAACCGAGTTAATCACGTTTCCATCTTCGTTTCTTGAGTTTGTTTGCAAGAAAATGAGGTTTCAAAGATGAAAACCGATTCTTGCATGATCAAGTGATGTATACGGGTTATACAAGGGATCTTGGTCCAAGAAAGGAGTTAAACGAATCAAAAACGAATTTTTACGGTTAAATCTTTGTTTTTGGAATCATAACTGAAACCATGAAAGAAATGGCTTGATCGTGAGTGTAACTTGCTTGGTATTGTGGTATGTTGTTTGTAGGCTCTGTGTTTAGTGGTAGATAAGGCGGAAAGACGAGTTTGTAGCTTGTAGTGGCGGAAAACGAAAGGTATATTCGGTTTATGTTCGGTGTATGTGTTTTTGGACAGATTGTTGATGGTTTAGAGTTAGGTCATTAAATTTTACAGAGATGTTCTACACATGAAAATAAGAGTTCTGTGAAATTTTGGTAATTTTTGGATAAAGGATGAATATTTGGTGAATTTAATGCTCGGTTTTGGCTAAAAATGGTGAAAAATAGTTATATATCATGAAAAATTCTGGAAATTTCAGATAAGCTTTTTATATCATGTATAAGTCACAAAAAAAATTTGAGGTCAGTTGGAGAAGTCTAAGTAGGCTTTTCGGTTAAACGAGTTCTAGGGTTTTCTAGCTCGGTTTTAGTGAAAATGGCATGTAAAAGAAGATTTTGGTTCTGGAAAAATTACAGGGGACTTTGTGGATGGCAGGGGACATCCAGGAGAAATTTGGGATTTTTCTAAGATCGTTTGGTATTTACGACATATTTAGTGTTTAAAAATAGATAAATAAATTTTAAATATAAGAATTAATTCTGGAAATATTTTTATAAAATTCCCCACTGTTAAAAAGTGATTTGTGCAAAATTCAAGATCCGAGATTAAAACGGATAATTATTTGTGCTGTTCGCTTAAGCGAGCTGACTGGTATATAAAAACCCTAAAAATGAACTATTTTCATATAATTGAGTTAAACAAGTAAAAATAAATCATCCGAACATAATTCGGATGATTTGAGTAATTTTAACCTATTTTAACAGTTTCCGGTACGCCAAAGACGGAAACGAGTCCCGCGGCCAATCGGGACGTCTAAACCGAGCTCTAATTTCACATCTTTAATTAAATTATCAGTCAACCACTACTCTCGGGTCGTGTGTGACCAAACTCATTTTTTTAAAACATAAAAACGGGTAACCGTGCTAGGCACGCAAAACGGGGAAAACAAGCTATTAGAAAATTTGACTGTTGAACTCTAAACGACATCACAATCTGAGTCCGGAGAAGTGTTTCTGGGTTAACCCTGCCCCCAGAACGGGTACAGTGCTGGGTTAACAGTGTCCCCAGATGTACCGGTTAACTTGGTTAAAGTTATATTAATAATGAGTGTATAGTAACGATCGTAGGGATCATATTACAGATTGGACGTGTTAACTGATAATGATTGTTGTTACCTGCTTGCATGTGCTAAGGTGAGTTTCACGAGCCCCTTTTTCTGAACTGTTTTCGAATATTTTCTCGGGGCGGAAGCATGTTTTTACTGAAATGTTTAAATACATACTGAACGCATGGACTTGCGTGGATTTATATATATTTTATTGTACGGGAATCGTACGGAAATGTACTAAGATGGTAATTGTCTGAGTTTAACATTCTAAGGCCCCGGAACACGAGTGATTAACTGAAAGCCGGTAGAGTGTGGATAGTACTATTGGTTTGACAAACCCAACTGGTCCGGCATGGATTTGCTGATGTTTCCCAGCCAGTTGCACATGTCTATTTTGTTGTTATTTATTTTGCTATGTAATGTTAGACATAGCGGTTTGGGGCAGTTCCGTGGGTGGGGGATATGCCACGGGGGTTGTGTGTGATAGTCAGAGGTTTCACTTGTGGGCTCAGCATAATTACATCGATAATAGTATTATTTTATGATAATGATTTATCATGGTTTACTCGAATTGTGAAACTCACCAACTATTCGTAGTTGACCCGTTTTCTCACATGCTTTTCAGGTACAACTAAGATGAAGTGATTGCTTACGTGCTAAGTGCTTGATGTGTGTAAGATTTGCGTGCGGAATGTTAGGATACATTATAATAAATAGAATTATGTATCGTATTGTATGATGTGTGTATCACCTAGACGGTAATGAAATACGAGATAATGTAATTTTGAAGTATATTAATGTATTCAGTTTTCTTTATAAGCAATGTGGTTGATATCAGAGGTGTCTGTCGCACCCCGTTTACGTTTCCGCTGCGGTTACGGGGTGTTACACTCGAGCCTTGCCTTTTTGATTTTCTTCAACTCAGAATTCCCTTCAAACATTTCAAGAATTGCATCATACATAGCCTTGGCAGTGGTATGATGTGCAACCTTGGTCAGAATTTCCCAACACAAACCCAATTTGATCATTGCAAGAGCTCGATCATCCACTTTCCTCATCCTATCACCAACGGCTTGGTTTGCATTCTTGATGGAATTCCACATGTCTACGTCATTGTTACAAACTACAGCTTCGAACAAAACTTTCCACTTAACATAGTTTTCCTGTCCATAGAGCCTAGGAATTTTGTTAGTGGAGTCCTCCTGCTCCTCGTAACCAGACATTTTGTAAAATATTTTAAAGGAAACACAAAGAGTTAAAAGAAATTTTGATTTAAAACTATAATTTAAACTTTTCTGAAAATTATCAGATCTGAGGTATGATTCTCAGATCTGATGAATCTGGTCCGAATAAAGCAAGATTAAGAATGACGATAAACAAGTTCTAGGGAAAAAGAAACTTTTAAACCGTAAAACAAGGCAGGTCTGAGCAAAGAAGAACATAACAGCTGACGTCACTCTCCAATGGAACGCTACTCAGCTGACATCACCCTTTGTCCTCAAATCAAACATATCCACTTTTGGCGTTTGTTTTTGACAGCCAGAACTCAAAGTCCTTTCTGTTCTTGCATACAGTTTCGCCGCGGACATTATCTGTTGGTCTCGATTGATCACTCAATCCATCTATGTCGTAACCCACACAAAGAGTGTTGACAAGAAGGTTAACGACGTGGCTAGATTGGAGAAGAATATTAGTGTATTAAAGGCGAAATCAATAACACACTAGTTGTTGCTTGAAGGACACAATAAAGACACACACACACAGATTCACTCAAAAGATTTTCATAAATAGTAAGTTGATTACAAAAAGGAAACCATTAGGGTTCTAAGAAAATAATGATATGATTCTAGGCAGAATATCCGTAAGAATATGTCAGCCATCAAATCGTTGTCAATCAATTCAGGTGTCTGTCAAGCGTCCGTCCTTAAGGCGTGCCCTAGAACATTCTATTTATAGGCATGCTACCTGACAGTTGTCATACCTTTATAGAAATCCTAATCATTAATACATATTCAGAAAATCATATTACAAAATATACTAAGTGTAAAACAGGCCTTCGGGTAGACTATGTGTCTTTTATCATCATCGAGTAGACCTGGTAACCTTGAAGTGTGCTGGTGAACAATTCTCCAAGTAGACTCTATTGGTGTATTTTCCTTAGAAGATACGCACCTAGCAGACTTCAATCTTCCTAACCATAGCAAACTTTGCTTGATATCCCTTCATGAATCCCTTCAACTCTTTGTTAAATAATAACTTATTAAGCAAACAAAAGTGTGCTAGTAGCACTGTTTGACTCGTGCTGCTAGCACTGTAGCTAGCTCGGAGTTGAACCTTGCTAGAGAAAGTCCTTTAAATTTTTCAAGAATAACTTTCCCAAAGCATGCTCGGATTACTGTTTATTAATTAAACCTTGCTAGATCTTCCAAATTACTTGGCTTTATTAGCTTGGTTTAGTCAAGGGTTTGCTAGAAAGAAAACTGTGCTTGACTTGAAGAACACCTTGCTAGACGAAGTGAACCCTGCTCGGATTATTACTAAAGAAGACTTCACGAAGATAACTTTGCCCGGAAGGCAAAATACCTTGCTAGGCTTAAGTAAAAGCTTGCTCGGACGTCCAAGTGTGCCCGATGCCAATACTTAGTCATTTTCAGGGAGGTTGAGAAGATTCCAGTATTCCTTAAGTCCATTTTCTCATCCCATCATTATCTCGTCCCATGTTTTGGGCATTCCGTCCCTACCAGTCAGTGTTCGGATCAAATCATCACTTTTCACATTTTTGCGGAAAGCTCCTCTCAGCATATCTTCGTTGTTCCCGCCGATATTGAGACTTTCATTGTTAAATCGAGGTATGAAATCCTTGATAGATTCATTGTTTCGTCTCACTACGTCTAGTATATCAAAAGGGTCAGGAGTGTGCTTCTTCTGCTGACTGAAATTTGGCTGCAAAGTCATCCTAGTTCTTAATTTGTCCGTCTAGCAACTTCTCAAGCCACTCCCGTGCTGCATCAGTAAATGTTAATGCGAACATGTGGCACTAGTAGGTAAGAGTCCACCCACTGACTCCTCCCACAGCCACAAAGTTCAATAAGTGATCGTTGGGATCAGTCATCCCATCGTATTTCCCTACGAATGTTGGGATTTTCGCATTGACCGGGAATGGAGTAGTTGTAATACGTGCAATAAACATTGATTTTACAGCGAAAGATACAGGACGATACGGCTTGGTAAAGCCTCCTCCGCGTCACTATGGTATTCGGCATGGCGAACTGTCGCACGCGGGCGACTAGTCTGCTCCCAACCATGAAGACTTCTATCTCCGCTATGAATGCTGACAGCACTCGGACGGTACGATGGATCAAAACTTTCAAATTCTTCTCTGTGGGAGGGTGGACGTGTAACCCTGCGAGGATAACCACATCCTCTCCTAACAAACTCGTCTTCTGGAAACCCCTCAGTTTGAAGGCTTCCGCGTATTTGACTATTTCTCAAAGTTGTAGGAGGAGAAGAGTACCTCCTGGGAGATTCATCATAATTCAGAGTACGAGCACGAAGTCACTCTTCACGCACTCGGCTGTGACACTTTCCCGCTGGATACAGAACCATTCCTCAGGGACAAGGGTCCTCAAGATCTGGGATTTCGATGTTGGGTTCTCACCGACTCAGAATTATCGAAATCTTCTTCAAGACCCAATTTTGTACGAGTCCGACGAGTTTGCATCATGATACGTCCCAAGTCACCCGGAGAAGGACCTCCAGGTGCCGTGACACATTCCAAGTTACCCAGAGTAGAACCTCCAGGTGCATCAACATTAGTAGAACGTATAGCAATTACAGGAGTTTCTATCGGCCCCTCATAAAGCTGACTCATATCGTACGAACTAAAAACCAACAGAAAACTTTTGTAATTCTAACACAATGACGGATGACGCCAATGAAGAAACACAGATCTGATCCCCTAACGTGTCCTGGATCTAATGAGTCCACAGGGATGGGTCAAATACAACTACCAACGATATGAGCACAACCTCCAGAAATCCAGTGACAGAAACCTGCAAAACAGGTATCGTGAGCTCGTTACGGGAAGGACAAGAGGGGGGGGGGTCTTCCCATAACTACCCTCTGGAGTGAGAATAAGTACAGTTCTGATGGAGAGAAAGTACTTAAGTATTTAAAGTAGATAGTGGAGTGAATGTGTTACCTCATGGAGATTGTGAAGTATTTATAGCCGAAGAGTGTGAGAATATTATTGGTCCAGTTGTCCCTTTCTAGAATATGCCCTTGTAACTGCCTAGACACGCGTCCTATTGTAATTGGTTGGGCTATACATCCCATGTGCATAGTTGTAACAATATGGACACATGTCGATACGTGATAGATATATCTGGCCATGTGCCTGGTTATAACAACCTGGCTAGCTGTTCTCCATTCATTAGTTGATGGGTCACGTACTCTCCAAGAAAGGATCTTGGTAAATCTTCTAGAAGGTAATTAGTTAATTACAGCTATCCTGTGACATTGCCTTCTAGTCATCTTGGCGGGTGGGGATACTACCCTACGGATGACTTCTGAGGGTGCCTGGATACTTCCGCACCTAGTTGTATCCTTGTTCTTCCTCTATTGAATCATGCGGGTGATCCACTTGTCCTGCGGGTGACATATGAGAAGTGTGCCCCTGACCCGCGGATGGTACTTAAGGGTATTTGGGTTTTTTTGTTACCCTACCTCTATAGGTTCTCTTTTGAAATTTAGAGCTTTTTTTATACCTTAGAAGACATTGAATCATTGTCCATCTGATTTGGCAAATACAAAAATAAACTACAAGATAGCATGACAATTAATACTTACCAAGTCACCATCAAACTACAAGATAGATAACAATGTAATTAGTTAATTACAGCTATCCTATGACATTGCCTTCTAGTCATCTTGGCGGGTGGGGATACTATCATGCGGATGACTTCTGAGGGTTCCTGGATACTTCCGCACCTAGTTGTATCCTTGTTCTTCCTCTATTGAATCATGCAGGTGATCCATTTGTCCCGCGGGTGACATATGAGAAGTTTTCCCCTGACCCGCGGATGGTACTTAAGGGTATTTGGGTTTTTTTGGTACCCTACCTGTTGATCAGTTCTTCATGCAAGTAATATAAAACATGATAAATATTAAACCTATGAACCTGTTACAGCATGAAGAGTAGTAACCGCAACAGAGAAGGATGTAGATGACATGTTTGTCAGCTTGGTCGAGTTCCCCTTTAGGATGTATAGTTACGGATGATGTTAGGGTTCTTGAGAGGAACTCGGTTTTATGAGGGGGGTGCACACAAAATTGTTATGTGTGTGTGATTAGGTTATGATGTTAATTTATTTTCTCTCTATATATACACCCAAGGGGAAACCCTTTATTAGCTATTAAGAGTAATATGACCCATCAACAATTACCAAGCTAATATATAATAAGGTATAATTAATTATTTTGAACTATTATTATATAAATGATAATGATGGTCATATAAATAAATATATAAAATATATTTATTCTTACATTCTCCCACTTGGCCGAGTAATCGTTTATTAGGAGTATTAGATAAGCTTGATCAGGAGTTAACACTCATTTTAGTTTTAAACTCAAACTGGAGCAGAGAAATACAGTCATTGAATTGAACATCAGCTCAAGACCCCCATTAATCATACTGCAGTCCTTATTTAAAACCTAAGTAGTTATGATCAAAATTTTCAAGTAAGCCCTTCAGAACGTTTGATTTGTATAATAATTTGTCTATATGTCATTATGCATGCAGAACATATTAAGAGACATACAAATCAAAACTGATGAGGAAATTTAATAGTTAATCATTCATAGTACGATATGCAGTTGTATGTGGTCATTAATAAACCCCTCATGATTATAAGCGCTTTCATAATACTTATGGGTAATAGACCTTTAGTTATAGGATCCTTAAGCATATCATGAATGTATTCGATATTAAAATTTAGATTCCTCAATTCGTTCATAAACGAATAATTAATTTCATATCAAAATTTAATGCAGCACCTATACTGTTACTGTTTGAGAAAACATGGTAGTCTTCAATATATAAGTTATTGGAGTTTAATAAAACTTATGAGTCCACTAATAAATATTCAACAACATATATTGACAACAACGTTGTAATTAATCAACATATTATGTTGTTATGACTTAGGTTGTTGTTATCAGTTCATTATGACTCCTCCATGAGATAGATTTATCTACTGACATAAGAATATATCCCGAAAATTACATTCTCTTATCTCTGAATATGACAAAGTTTAGAGTAATATACCGGTTTGAATTCTCACTTCTTCTTTTAAATTATAGTCTTTCTTTTCTTTTAAAGATATTTTAATACTCTTTTAGATGTTTCACATTAATCTAGGCATATCTAGTGTGTTACAATTTTGAGTAATATAGGAACAAATATAGACTTGAACCTACATAAGGCTTCTACTTAATGAAGCATAAGGTAATAATCTCAATGATCTTATTATCCTCTAAATAGAGCAATATTGTTTGTTACATGTGTAAGGACCCATTTAAGATAAAACTTATAGAACAAAACTAATGTCCCTTTGGGTCTATCTCAGAATGTTATGATATCTATTATGTAAGGGATATCTTTGAGATATTTCATATCAAAGTGTGTGAAAAATGCTTTGACTTATGTAACATATACTTGTCAGAAGAATGTCATCTATATAAAGACAAGTTTGTTTTTAGTTGCTCCCACTCATCTTGAGGTAGGTACATTAATCCACTTGGTTTTTGATGAAAATAATTGTATAAATATTTCATCAAATTTTGATGTTTGCATTAACCCATATATGGATTTTATTGACTTATAGACTAAATGTTCATTAACCTTCAGTTTATAACATTTAGGTTGTTTTATGAGCATGTAGATATGTAAGTCAGCTATTAGGGAAAGTTGTTTTAATGTTCTTCTAACGTAGCTCTTTAACTATTATAAGCTACTTGAACAGTGATGATCCTCAAAGAAATGTTTTATTATATAGGTTATAAGATTCTTTGATGATTTATTCCCTTTTGAATCTAACCTTTAATAATCAATTATGCTTCTTAGTGTCTTAACGTTTGTGTTAGGATTTAGTTTAGTTATGAACACCTTTAGGTGATTCAACCAAATCTCAAAACGTTAGCGACTTATGGAGTCAATTATGATTGATGATAATGGTTTAATTATAAGGGGTATGATCATTAAACTTTCCAACATCCAATTCAAATTTAGTTAGGGAGGTTACATAAGCATCAAATTTAGTAGGTTTTAAAACCTAGATGGCCTCCTAAGTTGATTATTGGGTAATTTTAAAAGTCTCAGTTTTATGGATTAGCTCTTAGTTAGTTTGCTATCATTTTCAGGATTCTAAGATTTGGCGCAGTATGGTGTACAAGAGGTGTAATTGGATTAAAATTTAATATCTCCCCCCCCCCCCCCCGCCTCTTGTACTTCTAACAAGTCATTATAAAGACTTTTACCGCTCCCACTGACCTTAGAAACCTTTAGGAAATTAGCATATTTAGGGTCAGTATTTAAAGACCAATAGATTCTAACAGAGAAACAAGTTAATAATATAAGTTGTTGCAGTTTCTCTTGGTGAGGATTAATTTAGTAAGAAATCTGAATTTGTCCACGTTTAAGCAACAATGAAACTATTGTAAGAGTAGTAGTAAATTCAACAGAGATAAGTTTTGATGAAATAGTGTTGTGATGGAGCAGTGTCTTGTACAAAAGGTGTAATTAAGATAATATCAAGTTTTCACTCCCCACCTCTTGCAAATCCTGTAAGTTATGATTGAGAAACTTAAGGCTCCCACTAATATTCGATATCTCTAGGAAAACTACATGAAAAGTTTCAATGATGTACATGATGTGGGAATTTTTCATACATACGTTAGACTTAATTTGATTTCCTTTGTGTGTCATAAGACACTTAGGGACATATTTAAAAGAAATCATATTATGTATATATGAATGGATCTTTTTAAGACCATGAATGATAGAAGACATATTAGATACAAGTAAATAGCATGTTAAATGATATATTAATTACGTCTGAATATTCCGTTTGAATAAGTTCCACTAATGTAAGTGAAATATAACTTTTGGTGGACCCATACTTATTTCTTAAGCCAAACAATGTTTAGGGCATTTAACACACGATTTAAATCACTAAGATTGAGATTATATGAAAAATCACCCTCATCAACCATGTCATGATTTCTCATGAAATTTGGTTTTAATAGATGAATTTTATAAGTCTCATATGTCTTTTGTTAAATTTTTTTATCTGGATGATAACAAAAGTTGTGAAAGTATATGGTATTATCTAGTTCTATTTCATAAATGTTTCAATCCGGATATTGATAACAAATAATATGAGAGTTTAAGGTAGGAGTGACTTTATGTTGGCTATACAAACCTCATAACTGTCATAATGTAGCTTAAGTTTTGATACTAAATTCTGATTAATATCTAGAATATTGAAGGTATCATAAAGCGTAATTAAAAGACAATTTATCATGGTTCTAATAACCTTAACATGTAAATTTGTCACTAATACTCATGTTAGTTATTTATTGATTTCGGGTAAACATATAGAACTAGACACAACCAATCATGTGTTAATGGGAATATTATGATTAGCAGACTAAAATATCATTAATATACAACTATCAATTTAGCCAGTTGTTCTTTTGAATTATGGATAGTCTTGTTGCTTATGCCTAATCTAATGACATATATTTGCAATGAGACTTCTTCTTAGAGAACTTATAGCTAAGTAATACTTGTGTTTTGTCTATAAACCTTAGAATTATCCTCTTTTAGGTTTTAGTGGTAGTGAGTTGAATAACATCTTATTTCTAGCACCAGACATTTCTTTTCTTGTACATATGTTGCTGATCAACACACTCATTTTCCTTTGTTACTTCTGAGTGTTATAGTTGATTCGTAAGGCACCAAATTGTACTAAAAAATGCATTTATTTCCATGTGTAAGCCCTTAATTTTATGGGTCATGGTATTTTACATTATGATGTATTCGGTAATGCCATTTAACCTTATAGTTAGAATTTTCAAGAAAGAATGCATGCATATTATGAGTTATTTTGATTAGTCTTAGGAAAAACTAAATCAAGAATAACTCTAGTGATAGCATTTATTTAAATAAATTATTGATTATCATTATTATAAGAGACATTATGATTGACGCATCCCATTTGTTATGCTCTAGTTTTTAATATAATGATTGTTATTAGAAAGAGTAGTAGGATAGTCATATCATGTCTTAATGAATAATTAAAATTGAGAAGAGCTAAATGTTATTAAAACTCTTTATGAGACAAAATTCAATTGTATATTAAGATTAGAGTGGATGATTTTGATGAGATCGTTATTTATGGAAGAAAATATAGTGAGTAATATTATGGGATATTAAAATAATATATATTAAGTTTATGATCATTAGATTAATGAATGATCATTAATATGAGGATCACTATATTTTATTGAAGATTTGATATGTCTATTATTAACATCAAACTAATAGACTATAATTAATAGTTCTACTTAAACAAAAAATAAATCACTTTTGGGCAGAATTAAAATTTATTTAAGTATATGTGCAAAACAACTGTAACACATCACCTTTGTGCAGAAGTGAGACAATTATTTTAATTATGCACGGGCTAGTTTTGCTAAATAAAAATGTAACAAATCACCTTTGGGCAGAAGTGAGACATTTGTATCATGTTAGGCAAAACTAACAAAAGCTTTTCAGTTATACTTGAATGATAGGGTAAATGTAACTCATCACCTTTGGGCAGAAGTGTTGCATCAAAAGTTCATTCAAGTTAAGCCTTTATGTTTTGTAAAATTTTCTAATATTTAAGGTTTACAAAACATTTTATTAGTTAATAGCAGAAAATGTTTAGAGTAAGGATTTTTAAGTTTCCGGTAGGAGCTTATTTTGCGGAATTAGTTCTCGGAAATTTTGGGTTCCCGAGAATTGCCAGTTTCCGGCTTTTAGTGGGTTTTTCAGTATTTGGGTGTTTACATGATTTTATGGAGTTTTATGGAAAATGTTGATTCTGGTATTAGTGAGTTTTCGGGTTTGTGGGTTATGACCCCAAACCATTTTAGAAACTCATAAACTCTTAGAACACATAAGCTATTTTAAGCCCATAATACATGATTTTTAAATAGCCCGTGAACCCTTAAACTGGTTTAAGCCCTTAACCCGTGATCTTTATTAACAAAATTAATAATGATAAGATTTGGTTCAAATCTTTTTAATGATTAACAATTATATTTGTTTCCTATTTTAAGGGGATTCAAATTTTTTAAGAAAATATTAAAACTTCTAAGTTATCCAAGATTTGAAAAAAATATTTCCCTAAATAATCATTAACAAATTTTAATCTAGATTTTGAACCAACATATGTATAATTTTCGATAATAATGATGAACACGAAGAACATCATCGAAAATTTTAACAATTAAACATAAAAAAAACTTGGAATCGAAATCTTTAAACATGAAATTAACAGATTTCGAAAATATTAGAGTTTACTAAGTATGAATTTTAACGATTTTAAATAGTTTCATGTATTGTTTTCGTAATAGAACATGAAAAAAAAAGAAACCTAAAAAGTTAGGGTTTAACAAATTTTAGTCCATGTCTTCTGATTCAATTCCAGGTTTACGAAAAACATGAAGAACTGATTAATCAACATCACTCTGATGCCACATGTTGATCAGTTCTTCATGCAAGTAATATAAAACATGATAAATATTAAACCTATGAACATGTTATAGCATGAAGAGTAGTAACCGCAACAGAGAAGGATGTAGATGACATGGTTGTCAGCTTGGTCGAGTTCCCCTTTAGGATGTATAGTTAAGGATGGTGTTAGGGTTCTTGAGAGGAACCCGGTTTTATGAGAGAGGAGGCACACAAAATTGTTATGTGTGTGTGATTAGGTTATGATGTTAATTTATTTTCTCTCTATATATATACACAAGGGGAACCCTTTATTAGCTATTAAGATTAATATGGCCCATCAACAATTACCAAGCTAATATATAATAAGGTGTAATTAATTATTTTGATCTATTATTATATAAATGATAATGATGGCCATATAAATAAATATATAAAATATATTTATTCTTACTCTACCTCTGTAGGTTCTCTCCTGAAATTTAGAGGTTTTTTTATACCTTAGAAGACATTGAATCATTGTCCATCTGATTTGGCAAATACAAAAATAAACTACAAGATAGCATGACAATTAATACTCACCAAGTCAGCATCAAGAAGGAAGTTTTGATCAAAAGCCTAAAGAGAAAGCGTGGTTCTTCAAACAATTGAGAAAAGTGAGTGGTTATTGATCTTGATTAATTGCGTTCTACGACTTCTAAAATTTGTTGGTTATTATAATTGTTGTTGTTCTAGATCAAAGATCAAGTTCTTGATTAATTGTATTTATACTATCAGCACATTCCAAAAGTAAATTGATTCGGCAAGTGTATATATGAGCATGGTTCTTCAAACATTCAACCAGTCTATATTGAACTTTGTTACAATTTGCTCCTTATAGTTGATATGATCATCTCATCAGATTATCAAATAAGGAGTGCTTTCCCAATGGATCTACTAACTGACCTCCTAGATTGATATGCATAAAGTCTTCCACGTGAAATAAAAGGACTACACGATTTTCCAACATGATACTTTTTATTTATTTTGAATGGACCTCATAATTCAATTGTCCCATCCTTTAACCCAAACTAGAGGGTGAAATGAACCTCATATTACAGTTACCCCAGTACTCTTTACAAAAAATTGGTTCTTTATGGTATCCGTAGATACCAGTACCGAAAATAGCACCGATATTACATTCCTAGAAAAATGGGTGTCTAATACCGTATCTAATGTAAAACCGATTCCCTACCGTTTTAAGTATCGTGGATTACAAGTTGGTGCCAACATGAACCTAGTGGGCTCGTGGGACCCGGTTGTGGAGGTGTTCAGGAAGCGTCTTCCGCTTTAGAAGGCCAAAAAATTATCAATAGGTGGTCGGACAACGGTGATAAATTAAGGCGGTTCTAAACGCTTTACCTACATATTATTTCTCTAAGTTGGTGGCAACATGAACATAGTGGGCTCATGGGACCCGGTTGTTGAGGTGTTCAGGTAGCGTCTTTTGCTTTGGAAGTCAAAAAATTATCAATAGGTACGAGGACAACGCTGATAAACGCGGTTCTAAATGCTTTACCTACATATCATTTTCCCCTTATATAAGGAGGGTATTTTTTTGGGAGGGTCGGAGGAGGAGGCCAAGGTCAATTGGGTTGCGCGCGTAGAATAGAGTAATTGCACCGACGAACGAAGGGGGCCTTGGCTTTGGATCATTGCGTGAAATGAACTTTGCCTTGCTTGCGAAGTGGTGGTGGAGGTTTAAAAGTGAGAAAAGCAACCTGTGGCGGAATATTGTGTGGGCTTTCCACCACTCGGAACGGTCGTGGTCTTCAATTCCAGCCAAGGTATCCTAATGGACGTAGCTTAGTTGGGGCCTGGGGTGGCCCCGCCTCCCTCCGTTTTTTCGTTCGACACTGTAAAGTTATCCTTTTTCGGCTGAAAGTTTTTATACACGGTGTAAATTTACCTGTTTTTAACCGAAATTTTGAGTCCGGCCCCTTCGGTTTTTTTTTCTCGGTAGTGTATATTTATCCTTTTTTCCCCGAAAATTATTATACATAGTGTAAATTTATCCGTTTCCGACCTAAATTTTGAGCCCGGCCTTCTCCGTTTTTTCGCTCAGCGGTGTAAATTTATCCTTTTTCGGCCGAAAATTTTTATACATGGTGTAAATTTTTCACCCGTTTCCGACCGAAATTTTGAGCCCGCCCCCCTCTAGTGTATGAATTTTTTTATACATATTGAGTATGACCCCCTCGACGTGTATGCCCAAGCTTCGCCACCGAGTATCCTACCGGGTATGTGGAAATACATAGTTAAGAGGGAAAGTGAGCTAGCTGAACTTGGAGTGGGTGTGAGTAATTTGATTCGTTGGGAGGTAAAATATAGAAATAGTGTTTTATTTTGGATTGACCATTGGTGTGGTGAAACTCCTCTCATGAATCGGTTTCCATTGTGTTTTGGGTTAGAGCTTCATAAGGGTTACAAGGTGGCAGAGAGGTTGGTCATGTATGAATGGGAAATTTGTGGTTTGTGGGGTTGGACGAAACCACCACAACTGAATGATGAAATTAATGAACTAAGGGATTTGTTACGTACATGTCAAATGTCCAATTATATGCAGGTAAGGACCGTCCTACCAGGGGGTTAGATGATGGTTTCGGTTTTTCGGTGAGAAGCATAAAAGAAAGAATCGGTATGTGTTCGGTTGCCGACAATCGGTATGTGTTTAAATGCAATAATTTGGTTCCCAAGAATGTATGTATTTTAGCATGGAGAGCAAAAATGGAAAGGATTTCGTCTATGTTTGAGTTAACTAAGCGAAATATTTTGGTTGTCTCGATGTTATGCCCGAAATGTATGGAAGATTTGGAGACGGTGGAACATCTTTTTGTTTCATGTCATTTTGCCCAAATGGTGTGGAGTTTTATTACCGATTGGTGTAAAGTCCTAAATATATATGCGTTCTCGACTCGTGACTTGTTGGAAGTGTATAAGTTCTCTCGCCTTCCTACCCGTAAGGCTAAGGAGTTTCATGTAATGTGATTAACTACAATTTGGTGTCTCTGGAATGTGGGAAATTCTTTGGTGTTTAATGGTAAATTTCCCGGTATAAATAATATCATAAGTGAGATAAAAGCGTTAAGCTTTTTATGGGTGAAGAATAGGTCTAAGAATATGGCCTTATCGTGGGAGAGTTCGTGTTCTTTTAATTTTGTAATATAATTGGGTGATTGGTACCTTCAGCTAGTTGTATTTTTATGTTGTTTTGGATGTTTATTTTTAGTGTTATTAGCTAGCTTCTTGCTAGATGTTGGTTTTGTTTATATAATAAAGTTTTGTCGGACATACATATTTTTTTTAAAAACATACCGTATTAATTTATTGGTATAGTAGTGGGTAGTTATTGCTGTAAAACATATTTTCCAATAATCTCAGGATAATAGAGAAATTATGTCAATTGACAAGAAAGCCTAGGGAATGATTTAGAGGTGACAAATGGGTTGGGTTGGGCGAACTAGTCATGGGTTGAAATAAGTCATGAGTCAAAATGAGTATGGGTCAGAATGTGTTTGGGTCAAAACGGGTCAATTAAAAAATTGGCTGTTTTGGTTTGGGTCGAAATAGGTTAGGGTCGAACCGGGGTTTCTTACATTGTCATCGTTCCATTAAAAAAATCACTTAGAATCGAACCGAAACTGAAAGAGTTGACGAAAATGAAACAAAAAGCCAAAACCGAACCACATCAATCGAAATCGAAAAAATCAATCAAAACGAAACTAAAAGAATTCAAACCAAACAAAAACAAGACTGAAAAAACAAACAAAAACGAGTCCGGAATCGACCAGAAAGAAACAAAATAAACCAAAACCCAACACGTCACGGGTGAAAACTCTTGTTAGCTTGAAACGTAAACCGAACCCGTTCCAATCTAAAACCTGTTTCGTGCCGAAACATGTCTTGTACGAAACCTGTTCCGAAACCTGTCACATTTCCTCAGGACACTAAACCACATCGACCCATTTCTTTGAACTTGTCGACCCATTTGGACCCGAAAATAAAATGATGGAATTTCAAATGACCCATTTTGACTCATTTACTTTAAACCTTTTGCCCAAACCAACTCATTTAACTTTTAGAAAAATTTAAATTGACTCGATTGAAAGGTTTTGTGTAACATCCTAGAATATTATAATATTAAATAAAGAAAGTTGTGTTAAGTTGTCGTGTGTTAATGATTAATTAATATTAAACAAGAAAGGATCATGGGCTTGGATTAATTAATGTGGATTAAAGGTAAAGGGCCTTAGGTCCATGGACTTTAGGGGATATAAATACCCCCCTTAAACCATCCTAAAACCCTAATCCCAATTTCCATCTTTCCATATTTTCCAACACACTCAAGAACACACACACCACCTTATATACGGCCGTGAGTGAGAAACGAGATCCGAGGCCAAAAATCAAGCTAAACATTATTAGATCTTCAATACACAAGCTAGATACAAGATAACCAAGCAAACCGCGACCACACCAAACACATAAAGGTATGTCTTTTACCTTAAAGTTTATTTTTTAGGATCGGTTAGCCTTGAAACTTAAAAAGAGAGTAGATCGGGCATAAACGAAACATGAAGTAACAAACTTGACGTTAAAACGAACCTAATAAACCCACGGCTAGGCACGGCTCGTTTAAAATAAACCTTATATCTAGTATTGAACGTTTTTAGCTTAAAGGTCCAAAGTTTATGCTTTCCCGGGCCGAGTCTTATCCGAGAATGACCTAGGGAATGTTTATGAGATTGGTTAGTATCATATCAAAAGTTTACATGTTGAAACATAGATGTTTATGGGGTTAGAATCAAACCTGCAACTTCTGCTGGGCAACTTCACCATATAACTTCGCCCGCAGCTAATTTCGCAGCACGCCAAGTTCGCCTATGTTAAGTTCGTCGGATGTCAAGTTCGCCTGATATTTAACTTCGCTGATATATAAGTTCGCCGGATATCTAAGTTCGCTTACATCTAAGTTCGCGTATACCTAAGTTCGCATATATCTAAGTTCGTTTAAATGGAGACCCAGATACATGGCGACCTGTATATGTATACCTATACGTGCATACGCGTGAAGGTATATAATTTAAGGACCTAAGAGATAAAGTGCTAGAATGCTAAAATAAAATAATAATTTAAAATCCAAATGGAAAATACGTTAAGACATTCACTGGAAATAAAATTTTTCCAAGCTGACCTGGCAGCTCAACCCTAGCCAGGGGCTCTGCCCCTTGGACCCCGCTAAGGGATGCCGCCCCTAGAACACCACTGCCAGGGGTGCTTCCCCCAGACCCCCGTTCGTTGTGGGTAATAATTGAACTAGGAAGACGATATGGGTAGTGATAGTTAATTGATACGTGTAATTGTTATACACTTAGTCGTGCACAACTCAATAAAGGGATTACCATAAACGGTGAATGTAACCGCATTCAGGTGAGTTTCTAGCCCCATTTCCTTGTAATGTTTTCGGGGCTGTGTGCATACTCGATGTGAATGTTAATACACTTACCTTAAATGGTAAGTGTATGTCTTAATGACGAATGTGATAGTTGTGAATGTATGCTTGACAGTACGTGAACGACCTTCGGGTATTGCACGTATTGTTAAGGAAAGTATAGTGTGGTATGTATGATATGTGTATGTGAACAAGGAAGTATGTACGACTATGATTTGTATGATATTAAATGTATGGATGTGATAATGGAGACGATAATGAAAGGTAAGGTAATGTTAAAGGGTTGCATACCCTAATAATATATGCGAAGGTTAAAGGGTTGCATACCCTAATAATATATGCGAAGGTTAAAGGGTTGCATACCCTAATAATATATGTGAAGGTTAAAAGGGTTGCATACCCTAATAATATATGCGAAGGTTAAAAGGGTTGCATACCCTAATAATATATGCGAAGGTTAAAGGGTTGCATACCCTAATAATATATGCGAAGGTTATAGGGCGTAATGCTCTTTAAAACGTAAGGTATAGTTATGCAAGTATGAAATTATGAAGTATGTACGAAAGTATGTAGTTATGAATATGTTGTATGTGGTATGATTAACTAGAACTCACTCAGCGTAGCTGACTTTTAGTATGCACGCAGGCGAGCAGAATGAGACAGCTGGCTTGAGCGGGGGTACATGGCAGAAGAATAAAGAGTCTGGCATCTGAAGACCTAAGATGTTTTAAATTAATGTTTTTGATTTGATAGACAATATGTTTGTTAAAGACAAATTATGGATTTGATTGTAATGTTTATGAAAGTTTTTAATATTCCGCGAATGTTTTAATTAACTCTGATATTTAGAATTATGTTTATGAGTAAATCCAGCGTCCAAAGTAGGGCACCGATAACGTGGCCTTACAAGTTGGTATCAGAGCATAAGTTTGAGAGATTTAAGCATCCTACATGCTTAGACTCGAACAGATAATGGGATTTAAGTAAGAAAAGAAAGAAGATGCATGTTCGAGAATGCCATGTGTCACTCAAGCAAGCTCAGTAAAGGTAAAGTGTATGGATAAATAATAAATGTTAATGTTATCTTGATTGATATGGATAGGATTTCTTGATTGTTTGATTGATTAATTGTTTAAGATTAGAATCAGCACAAATAGACTCATAAGAGAAAGTGTATAGGACACGGAAAATAACGTGATCGGCTAATCATAGTAGGCCATTGTTGTTACCTGTTAGCCTTACTATCCTTGTACTAATAGTTCCTTGAGTGATGACGTTTGTGTTTTCCCTTTTAGAATACGATGGCTGGAATGGGAGGAAATGTAGGAGCTGGAGGAATTGTGGGAACTGAAGGTCGCACTAGACAACGTGGCATGCCTCGTCGTGCCGAACAACCTTCGGTTGATACAGCTTCCAACACCGAAGATGAAGGAAGCGTAGCTGGAAGAGACCCGAACAACAACGAAGGGATTCAACTAGATCCCGCAATCCAAGCAGCTATTGTTCAAGCTGTAGCCACTTCTGTAAAGAATATGACTCCTGGAGGGTCTGCTGGAAGTCATGAAAGAACTGCTAAAGGGGCAGGGGGTGATGGTAGGAGAGATGAGGAAGAAGAGAGGGAGGCCTCGAGTAGGGTTAAGTCTGTGAAAGCCGGTGACAGTAAAAAAGAGGCCGAGGTGGGTGCAACTATAAGTCCTTCAAAGGATGTGACCGCCGAAGCTGACTTGTTTGGGAGACGCAATCGCTACTCTTCAGTGGATAACCGCCATGGATAAAATTATCCTCATTAGCGAGTGCCGTCCCGACCAAGCTGTCGGTTATGCCACTAAATCGTTTGGTGAAGAGGCGATGTATTAATGGGAATCGGTTGAGAATATGAAGAGTCAATAGGAGATTAAGGCTATGAGGTGGGAGGATCTGAAGGAGTTAGTGATGAAGAGGTTCTGTGCTGATACCGAGGTTAAGAGGGCGGGGATGAGGTTTCTGAACTTGAAAGCTGGAACGATGACGCATCGTGAGTACACCACCGAGTTCAATCTAATGTCTAGGTTGGTTCCCGATATGGTCAACACTGAAGCTAAGAGAATTAAGTGCTATGTGAGGGGATTGCAACAGAAAGTCTGCACGCTAGTCAGGACGAGTAAACCTGATACCTTTGACTCTGTTGTCGAGCTTGCAGAGATGGTTTATGCAGACCTGGCTGCGGATGATATTGTGGTGGAAGAAGAGAAGAAGGATAAGAAGTGGGTCAATGTCAAACGACCTGGTACCCAGTTGTGGAACTCCAAGGATAAGAAGCAGAAAGTGTGGGAGAAGAGATCGTGCAAGATGTGTGGGAAGATGCACGGTGACGAGTGCAAGTGGGGTAAGGGATCAGATGTTTGTTTTAAATGTGGAAAGGCGCATGGAGGAGAGTGCAGAGTAGAGTCAAACGCCTGTTATAAGTGCAAAAAGGTGGGGCACTATGCTCATGAGTGTGGCGAGAAGCCGGCGTGTTTCTGGTGTGGTAAGATGGGCCACATGGCCAGAGAGTGTACTGACGCCGGGGGAAGCGGGAAGAAGGATGCTGAACCAACAAGGCCAAAGACCAGAGCCTACATGTTGACTCAAGAACAAGCCAAGCAAATCCCTGATGTCGTCACAGGTACGTTTCTAGTAAACGGTGTTTCCGTTTTTGTGTTATTTGATTCTGGTGCGAAAAAAAGTTTCGTAGCCACACCAGTTAGTAAACTAGCTAAAATGAAATGTTGCCGAGTGTCTGAAACTTTTATAGTAGAAACCTCTAGTGACACTTTGGTTAAAATAATGAAAATGGTTAAGGACTGTAAGATAGAATTGGAGGGACATGAGTTCCCTGTTACTTTGTACGTTATGACCTTAGAGGGTTCGATGTGGTTTTGGGAATGGATTGGTTATCTGAGTATGAGGCTCAGATAGTGTGTAAGAGTATGATAATAAGGTTAGATTCCTTGGATGGTAGTGCGGTGACGGTTTACGGTGATAAGGAAAGTTCTTGTAACATCCTAAAATTTATAATGTTGAATAAAGAAAGTTATGTTAGTGATTTCGCGTTTTTAATTATTAATATCGGGTAGGAGCGGGTCATGGACTTGGATTAATTGAGATAGGATAAATGAGAATGGGATTTCAGGGATATAAATACCCCCAAAATCCCAAAATATCTCATTTCTCACCAAACTCCACACACACTCCACACACTCCTCAAAACACACACATACTAACCGATCAAGATTCGAAGCCGAGACCCGAGATTTCGTTGATAGATCTGAGTTGGTAAGGTAAGAACAAATCCAACAAAGTTAATATTACTGAAAATGGTTAGGATTGGATGGGTTAACCGGACCCGAAACCCAAACTGCCCAAATCGGACCCCTAAAACGTCGATTTTAGGCCGATTTGATGGTTGGGATTTGTAGGCGCCGATCATACGATTCCGTGGGTACCAAAATCGAGTTATTTGGCTAAGAAACGAAGGATTTATGGGCAAACAGATCTGCAGCGCGATAACTTCGCCTGCAAGATTAAGTTCGCCTGATGAACTTCGCCTTCAAGCGTAACTTCGCCTTCAAGCGTAACTTCGCCTAAGGATAACTTCGCCTGAAGCCAAGTTCGCCTTCGCCTGAAGCCAAGTTCGCCTAAGGTTTAACTTCACCTGAAGCCAAGTTCGCCTAAGGTATAACTTCGCCTGAAGCCAAGTTCGCCTAAGGTTTAACTTCGCCTGGAGCCAAGTTCGCCTAAGGTATAACTTCGCCTGAAGCCAAGTTCGCCTAAGGTTTAACTTCGCCTGAAGTGAAGTTCGTTTATAAAATAAATTAAAAACCTAATGGAAAATGTGTTAAGGCAGTTATCGAAAATAAAATTTTTCCAAGCTGACCTGGCAGCTTAACCCCAGCCAGGGGCTCTGCCCCTTGGACCCCGCTAGGGGCTGCCGCCCCTAGAACCCCGCTGCCAGGGGCGCTGCCCCCGACCCCCGTTCGTTGTGGGTCATATATAGATAGAAATACAAAACGAGTAGTAGTAGTTAATTGATATGTGTAAATATTGTACAGTTAGCCGAGCCCAGTTAAAGAAAGGAATTACGATCAACGGCGAGCGTAACAGGATCCAGGTGAGTTTCTAGCCCCATTCCTTGTTATATTTTCGGGGCTGTGTGCATACTTGATGTGTTGTTAATATATTTATCCTAAGTGATAAGTGTATGCCATATGTGATATATGTGATATGTATGAATGATTGCTTGATGGTTCATGAACGATATTCGGATATTGCACGTACTGTCAGGTTGTAACGTTATAAAGCCATATGTGATATATGTGATATGTATGAATGATTGCTTGATGGTTCGTGAACGATCTTCGGATATTGCACGTACTGTCAGGTTGTAACGTTATAAATATGGCAAGTATGATATGTATGTTTATGTGTATGAACGTAATAAAGTTAATAAAAGAAGGAAATGACGGTTGTATGGTTGTATGGTTACGAAAAGGGTACCGAGCCCTAATAATACTCGAGGTATGATGTATGGTTGTATGGTAACGAAGAGGGAATCGAACCCTACTAATATTCGAAAGCAAGGGACCAGAACCTTATAATATCTGTGATGTTAGGGACCAGACCCTTACAATATCTGTGAGGATAGGGACCAGACCCTCATAATATCTGTGATGTTAGGGACCAGACCCTTATAATATCTGTGATGTTAGGGACCAGACCCTTATAATATCTGTGAGGTTATAGGGCGAAAGGCTCTTAAAAACGTATGATTATGAATGTAAAGAAAGTATGTAAGTAAGAAAGAAAGTATGTAAGTAAGAATGAAGGTATGAGTACTTATGTGTGTATGAAAGAAAGTTATGAGGTTAAGTACATATGTATGTAATAAGGTATTGTATGGTATTGTATGATTAACTAGAACTCACTCAGCGTAGCTGACTTTTAGTATGCACGCAGGTGAGTAGGATGAGACAGCTGGCTTGAGTGGAGGACACATGGCAGAAGACTAAAGCCTGGCATCTGAAGATCTGATATGTTTTATAAGTTATGTTTTGATTTTGAAAGACATGAGGAATGTTTTAAGACATGATTATGAATTGATATGTAATGTTTTATGAAAGTTTTATATTCCGCGTAAAGTTTTTAATTAACTCTGATATTTAGAACTGTGTTTATGAGTAAATCCAACACGAAAGTAGGGTTACCGGTAACGGGGCCTTACAAGTTGGTATCAGAGCAAAGTTCGAGAGATTTAAGCATCCTACATGCTTAGACTTGAACAGAGAATGGGATTTAAGTAAGAAAAGAAAGAAGATGCCAGTTCAAGAATGCCATGTGTCGCTCAAGCAAGATCAGTAAAGGTGAAAGGTATGATTAAATGATATATGTTAATGAGAAAGGAAAGATATGAGAATGGTACGGATAGGAATAATTGATTGTTTGAATTGACTAACTACTTAAGTAGAACCAGCACAAATAGACTCATAAAAGGAAGTGTATAGGACACGGAAAGTAACGTGATCAGCTAATCACAACTGGCCACTGTTATTACCTGTTAGCCTTACCATCCTTGTACTAGACGGTTCCTTGAGTGACGATGTTTGTGTTTTCCCCTTTAGAATACTAATGGCTGGAGCTGGAGAATTTGTTGAAACTGGGGGTCGCACTGGACGTCGTGGCAGGCCTCGTCTTGTCCGGCAACCTTCGGTAGAAGAAGCTTCCCACACCGAAGATGAAGGAAGCGCAGCTGGTGGAGACCAGAACAACAACGAGGAAGTTCAACTTAGCCCTGCAGTTCAAGCAGCCATCGTTCAGGCTGTAGTTGCTGCTGTGAAGAACCTGAATCCCGAAGGATCTGCTGGAAGCCGTGAGCGAACTGCTGAAGGGGCGGGTGGTGATGGTAGAAAGGATGGGGAAGGTGAAAGAGGGGCCTCGAGTGGGGATAAGTCTGTGAAAGTCGATGATAGGAGAGGAGGACAAGGTGGGTGCAGCTATAAGTCCTTCAAAGGTTGTGACCCGCCTAAGCTGACTGGTTTAGGAGACGCAATCGCTACTCTCCAGTGGATAACCGCTATGGACAAGGTTATCCGCATTAGCGAATGCCGTCCCGACCAAGCTGTGGGTTATGCTACTCAGTCATTCGTAGATGAGGCTATGTATTGGTGGGAGAGTGTGGAGCAGAGGAAGACCCGTGAAGAGATCAAAGAGATGAAGTGGGAAGATTTGAAAGAGTTGGTAATGAAGAAGTTCTGTGCAGATGCCGAGGTTGAAAGAACGGAGATGAAGTTCCAGAATTTAAAAGCCGGTATGATGACGCATCGTGAGTATACCACGGAGTTCAACCGACTATCTAGGTTGGTGCCTGACATGGTTGACACTGAGGTCAAGAGAATCAAATGTTATGTGAGGGGATTGCCACAAAAGGTCCGCATGTTAGTCAGGGCGATTCAACCTGCTACTTTTGATTCGGCTGTTGGACTCGCGGAAATGGTCTATGCTGACGTGGCCGCGGATGATAGGGTGGAAAGGGACGAAGAGAAAGAGAGGAAAGGGGTCACTCCTGCTAAACGACCCGGTACTCAGTTATGGAACTCCAAGGATAAGAAACAGAAAGTGTGGGAGAAGAGATCGTGTAAGACCTGCGGAAAGAGGCATGGTGGTGAGTGCAAGTGGGGTAAAAGTTCTAATGTTTGTCTCAAATGTGGAAAGGCTCATGGTGGAGAATGCAGAATGGGGTCGAATGCCTGTTATAAGTGCGGGAAGGTAGGGCATTATGCCAATGAGTGCAGTGCAAAGCCAGCATGTTACAAATGTGGCAAGACAGGCCATATGTCAAGGGAGTGCACTGAAGGTGTAGCTGGAGGTAGTGGAAAGAAGGATGCCGATCAAGCTAGGCCCAGAACTAGAGCCTACATGCTGACCCAGGAACAAGCCAGGCAGATTCCGGATGTCGTCATAGGTACGTTTCTTGTGAACGATGTTTCCGCTTCTGTATTATTTGATTCTGGTGCGAATAGAAGTTTTGTAGCTACGACGTTTAGTAAACTAGCTAAAATGAAAGGCTGCCGAGTGTCTGAAACTTTTGTAGTAGAAACCGCAAGTGACACTTCGGTGAAAATAACAAAAATGGTTAAGAATTGTAAGATAGAGTTAGAGGGACATGAGTTCCCTGTTACTTTGTATGTTATGGCCTTAGGAGGGTTCGATGTAGTCTTGGGTATGGATTGGTTGTCTGAGTTTGAGGCTCAGATAGTATGTAAAAGTAAGATGATAAGGTTAAAGTCATTGGATGGTAGTGCGGTGACGGTTTATGGTGATAAGGAGAGTTATGGGCTTAATGTCATTTCGATGATAAAAGCCGAGGGTTTGTTAAGGCGAGGGTGCGGTGCCTACCTGGCGTATGTTGTCAACGCTACGGCCGAGACGAAAGAAATGAAGAATGTTCCTATTGTGCGCGACTACCCAGAAGTATTCCTTGAGGATCTTCCGGGGTTGCCACCTGAGCGAGAGATAGAATTTCAGATAGATCTAGTACCAGGAGCCCAGCCCGTCGCGAAAGCGCCTTACCGTCTAGCACCGTCCGAGATGAAGGAATTGATGTCCCAACTGCAAGAACTCCTCGACAAGGGTTTTATCAGACCGAGTGTTTCTCCGTGGGGCGCACCGGTTTTGTTTGTGAAGAAAAAGGATGGAAGTATGAGAATGTGCATAGACTATCGTGAGTTGAATAAGCTTACGGTAAAGAATAGATACCCCTTGCCTAGGATTGACGATCTGTTTGACCAACTGCAAGGTTCGAGTTGGTTCTCACGAATAGATCTTAGATCAGGCTACCATCAACTGAAGGTAAAGGAGGCAGACGTCCCTAAGACAGCGTTCCGAACGCGATATGGGCACTACGAGTTCCTCGTAATGTCATTCGGTCTAACAAATGCTCCTGCAGCATTTATGGACATGATGAACAGGGTGTGTCGACCAATGTTGGATAAGTCAGTTATCGTTTTCATTGATGACATATTAATATATTCAAGGAGCGAGTCTGACCATGCGGAGCATTTGAGAGAAGTATTGGAAGTTCTGAAGAAAGAGAAGTTGTATGCCAAGTTTTCGAAATGCGCGTTCTGGTTAAGAGAAGTGCAATTTTTAGGTCACGTAATTAATTCGGAAGGGATTACCGTGGACCCAGCTAAGATTGAGGCGATAACGAATTGGAAGACTCCGCAGAATCCGACTGATATACGAAGTTTCCTAGGGTTAGCCGGCTACTACAGGAGATTCATCGAAGGTTTCTCCAAGATAGCCGCACCGCTGACCGGTATGACCCGAAAGTCGATAGTATTCAGTTGGGGAAAATTTCAAGAAGAAGCCTTTGAAGAATTAAAGAGAAGACTCACGCAAGCTCCAATCCTTGCTCTACCCGATGGTGACGAGGATTTCGTTGTGTGTGCTGATGCCTCGCATCAAGGGCTAGGTTGCGTGTTGATGCAACGAGGGAAAGTGATAGCTTACGCGTCTAGACAGTTGAAGGTCCATGAGAGTACTTATCCGACGCATGATTTGGAGTTAGCAGCCGTAGTGCATGCTCTTAAGATATGGAGGCATTATCTGTACGGTACTAAGTGTACTATCTATACAGATCATAAGAGTTTAAAGTACTTTTTCGAGCAGAAAGAATTGAACATGAGGCAGAGAAGATGGTTAGAATTGATAAAGGACTACGACTGTGAGATTAAGTATTACCCCGGTAAAGCTAACGTGGTCGCTGATGCGCTAAGTCGTAAAAATGAGGAAGTCCTATCAACCGTGAAGTCATACCAGCTGATTGTTAACTCAAGTCTTTTTGAAGAAATCATCAAGGTGCAGTCAGAGGTGTTAGTAGATGAAGGGTTAGTAAAGAAAGAAAGGGTGTTCGGCCAGCAGAATGAGTTAGTGGAAAACACTCATGGAGTTAAGACTAGATTTGACCGCATGTGGATCCCACGCCATGGTGATCTTAGAAGTCGAATCTTAGATGAAGCTCATAAGTCAAGGTACTCAATCCATCCTGGAGCTACAAAGATGTACCAAGACTTGAAAAGGGATTACTGGTGGCCTGGAATGAAGAATGATGTAGTAGATTATGTCGGTAAGTGCTTAACTTGCTTACAAGTCAAAGCCGAACATCAGAAGCCTTATGGGAAGATGCAACCGCTAGAGATACCTGAGTGGAAATGGGAACACATCACTATGGATTTCATAACTAAGCTACCTCGTACAGCTAAGCATCATGATACCATCTGGGTGATTGTGGACCGTTTGACCAAGAGTGCTCACTTTCTACCCATACGAGAGGCCATCTCGTCAGAAACGTTAGCAAGCTTGTTCATTAAAGAAATTGTAACCAAGCATGGAGTACCGTTATCGATCGTGTCTGATAGAGATACACGGTTTACTTCAAGATTCTGGAAGAAATTCCATGAAGCTATGGGGACGAGGTTGAACATCAGTACGGCGTACCATCCTCAAACCGATGGACAGTCCGAAAGGACGATCCAAACCCTTGAGGATATGCTACGTGCTTGTGTTTTAGATTTTGGTGGAAGCTGGGATGATCATCTGCATCTGGCAGAGTTCTCCTATAACAACAGTTACCATTCGAGCATTGGTATGCCACCGTTTGAGATGCTTTACGGTCGACGATGTAGAACCCCGGTGTGTTGGGGTGAGATTGGTCAAAAGGAAATGGGAAGCCTAGAAGTGGTTCAAGAAACGTCTTCAAAGTTCGATCAGATCAAAGCAAGAATGAAAGCCGCTCAAGACAGACAAAAGTCTTATGCAGATAAGCGGCGACGACCAATTGAGTTTAACGTTGGCGACTATGTGATGCTTAAGGTCTCGCCTTGGAAAGGAATTATCCGTTTTAGAAAGAGAGGGAAGCTAAGTCCGAGGTACATTGGACCATTTAAAATTTTGTATCGTGTGGGGGAAGTAGCTTATAAGCTGGATTTACCCGATGAGTTAGAAGGAATTCATTCAACCTTCCATGTTTCTCATCTGAGGAAGTGTCTAGCTGATGACACGTCTCACGTGCCATTAATGGACATTGAGGTTGATGAACAATTGAACTACATCGAGCAACCGATAAAGATCGTTGATCGCAAGGAGAAGCAGCTTCGTCACAAAACTATACCTTTGGTAAAAGTAATATGGAAACACCGCAAGGGATCAGATGCTACTTGGGAAGCCGAGGATGAGATGCGCAAGTTTTACCCTAGTTTGTTTATGTAATAGTTAGGTTTCGGGGACGAAACCTCCTTAAGGGGGGAAGACTTGTAACATCCTAAAATTTATAATGTTGAATAAAGAAAGTTATGTTAGTGATTTCGCGTTTTTAATTATTAATATCGGGTAGGAGCGGGTCATGGACTTGGATTAATTGAGATAGGATAAATGAGAATGGGATTTCAGGGATATAAATACCCCCAAAATCCCAAAATATCTCATTTCTCACCAAACTCCACACACACTCCACACACTCCTCAAAACACACACATACTAACCGATCAAGATTCGAAGCCGAGACCCGAGATTTCGTTGATAGATCTGAGTTGGTAAGGTAAGAACAAATCCAACAAAGTTAATATTACTGAAAATGGTTAGGATTGGATGGGTTAACCGGACCCGAAACCCAAACTGCCCAAATCGGACCCCTAAAACGTCGATTTTAGGCCGATTTGATGGTAGGGATTTGTAGGCGCCGATCATACGATTCCGTGGGTACCAAAATCGAGTTATTTGCTAAGAAACAAAGGATTTATGGGCAATAAGATCTGCAGCGCGATAACTTCGCCTGCAAGATTAAGTTCGCCTGATGAACTTCGCCTTCAAGCGTAACTTCGCCTTCAAGCGTAACTTCGCCTAAAGATAACTTCGCCTGAAGCCAAGTTCGCCTAAGGTTTAACTTCGCCTGAAGCCAAGTTCGCCTAAGGTATAACTTCGCCTGAAGCCAAGTTCGCCTAAGGTTTAACTTCGCCTGAAGCCAAGTTCGCCTAAGGTTTAACTTCGCCTGAAGCCAAGTTCGCCTAAGGTATAACTTCGCCTGAAGCCAAGTTCGCCTAAGGTTTAACTTCGCCTGAAGCCAAGTTCGCCTAAGGTATAACTTCGCCTGAAGCCAAGTTCGCCTAAGGTTTAACTTCGCCTGAAGTGAAGTTCGTTTATAAAATAAATTAAAAACCTAATGGAAAATGTGTTAAGGCAGTTATCGAAAATAAAATTTTTCCAAGCTGACCTGGCAGCTTAACCCCAGCCAGGGGCTCTGCCCCTTGGACCCCGCTAGGGGCTGCCGCCCCTAGAACCCCGCTGCCAGGGGCGCTGCCCCCGACCCCCGTTCGTTGTGGGTCATATATAGATAGAAATACAAAACGAGTAGTAGTAGTTAATTGATATGTGTAAATATTATACAGTTAGCCGAGCCCAGTTAAAGAAAGGAATTACGATCAACGGCGAGCGTAACAGGATCCAGGTGAGTTTCTAGCCCCATTCCTTGTTATATTTTCGGGGCTGTGTGCATACTTGATGTGTTGTTAATACATTTATCCTAAGTGATAAGTGTATGCCATATGTGATATATGTGATATGTATGAATGATTGCTTGATGGTTCGTGAACGATATTCGGATATTGCACGTACTGTCAGGTTGTAACGTTATAAAGCCATATGTGATATATGTGATATGTATGAATGATTGCTTGATGGTTCGTGAACGATCTTCGGATATTGCACGTACTGTCAGGTTGTAACGTTATAAATATGGCAAGTATGATATGTATGTTTATGTGTATGAACGTAATAAAGTTAATAAAAGAAGGAAATGACGGTTGTATGGTTGTATGGTTACGAAAAGGGTACCAAGCCCTAATAATACTCGAGGTATGATGTATGGTTGTATGGTAACGAAGAGGGAATCGAACCCTACTAATATTCGAAAGCAAGGGACCAGACCCTTATAATATCTATGATGTTAGGGACCAGACCCTTATAATATATGTGATGTTAGGGACCAGACCCTTACAATATCTGTGAGGATAGGGACCAGACCCTCATAATATCTGTGATGTTAGGGACCAGACCCTTATAATATCTGTGATGTTAGGGACCAGACCCTTATAATATCTGTGAGGTTATAGGGCGAAAGGCTCTTAAAAACGTATGATTATGAATGTAAAGAAAGTATGTAAGTAAGAAAGAAAGTATGTAAGTAAGAATGAAGGTATGAGTACTTATGTGTGTATGAAAGAAAGTTATGAGGTTAAGTACGTATGTATGTAATAAGGTATTGTATGGTATTGTATGATTAACTAGAACTCACTCAGCGTAGCTGACTTTTAGTATGCACGCAGGTGAGTAGGATGAGACAGCTGGCTTGAGTGGAGGACACATGGCAGAAGACTAAAGCCTGGCATCTGAAGATCTGATATGTTTTATAAGTTATGTTTTGATTTTGAAAGACATGAGGAATGTTTTAAGACATGATTATGAATTGATATGTAATGTTTTATGAAAGTTTTATATTCCGCGTAAAGTTTTTAATTAACTCTGATATTTAGAACTGTGTTTATGAGTAAATCCAACACGAAAGTAGGGTTACCGGTAACGGGGCCTTACAGTTCTGGGTTTCATTTCGATGATAAAAACCGAGAGTTTGTTAAGGCGAGGGTGTGGTGCCTACCTGGCGTTTGTTGTCAAAACTACGACCGAGACAAAATAAATGAAAGATGTTTCTATCGTGCGCGACTACCCAGAAGTATTCCCTGAGGATCTTCTGGGGTTGCCACCAAAGCGAGAGATAGAATTCCAGATAGATTTGGTACCAAGAGCACAACCCGTCGCGAAGGCACCTTACCGTCTAGCACCGTCCGAGATGAAAGACCTGATGTCCCAACTACAAGAACTCCTCGTCAAAGGTTTCATAAGGCCAAATGTTTCCCCGTGGGGCTCACCGGTGTTTCGTGAAGAAGGATGGAAGTATGAGAATGTGCATAGACTATCGCGAGTTGAACAAGCTTACGGTAAAGAATAGATATCCTTTGCCAAGGATTGATGATCTGTTTGACCAACTGCAAGGTTCAAGTTGGTTCTCATGGATAGATCTCAAATCAGGCTATCATCAGTTGAAGGTGAAAAAGGCAGACATCCCTAAGACAGCCATTCGGATGCGGTATGGACACTACGAGTTCCTCGTAATGTCATTCGGTCTAACGAATGCTCCCACAACATTTATGGACATGATGAATAGGGTGTGTCGGCCCATGTTGGATAAGTCAGTTATCGTCTTCATAGATGATATATTGATTTATTCCAGAAGCGAGTCTGATCATGCTGATCATCTGAGAGAGGTATTGGAGACTCTAAAGAAAGAGAAGTTGTACGCTAAGTTTTCAAAATGTGCATTCTGGTTACGAGAAGTGCAATTCTTAGGTCACGTGATAAATCCTGAAGAGATCACCGTGGACCCAGCTAAGATTGAGGCGATAACGAATTGGAAGACTCCACAGAATCTGACTGATATACGAAGCTTCCTAGGGTTAGCTGGCTACTATAGGAGATTCATCGAAGGTTTCTCCAAGATAGCCGCACCGTTGACCGGTATGACCCAAAAGTCGATAGTATTCAGTTGGGGTAAGGTTCAAGAAGAGGCTTTTCAGGAGTTAAAGAAGAGACTCACGCAAGCTCCAATCCTTGCTTTACCCTATGGTGACGAGAATTTGGTTGTTTGTAGTGATGCTTCGCATTGTGGGTTAGGTTGCGTGTTGATGCAACGAGGAAAGGTGATAGATTACGCGTCTAGACAGTAGAAAGTCCATGAGAGTACTTACCCGGCGCATGATTTGGAGCTAGCAGCAGTAGTGCATGCTCTCAAGATATGGAGGAATTATCTGTATGGTACTAAGTGTACCATTTACACAGATCATAAAAGTTTAAAGTACTTCTTCGAGTAGAAGGATTTGAATATGAGGCAGAAAAGGTGGTTAGAATTGATAAAAGATTACGACAAAGACATTAAGTACTACCCTAGGAAAGCTAATGTGGTCGCCGACGCGCTAAGCCGTAAGAATGAGGAAGTCATTGCAACAGTGAAGTCATACTAGTTGATCATGAATTCAAGTCTATTTGAAGAAATCATCAAAGTGCAGGCAGAAGTGCTGGTAGATGAAGGGCTAGTAAAGAAAGAAAGGATTTTCGGTCAGCGAGACGAGTTGATGGAAAACACGCATGGTGTTAAGACTAGGTTTGACCGCATGTGGATTCCACGTCATGGAGATATTAGAGGTCGAATCTTAGACGAAGCTCACAAGTCAAGATACTCAATTCATCCAGGAACTACAAAGATGTACCAAGATTTGAAATGAGATTACTGGTGGCCAGGTATGAAAAATGATGTAGTGGATTATGTTAGTAAGTTCTTAACTTGTTTACAAGTCAAAGCAGAACATCAGAAGCCTTATGGAAAGATGCAACCGCTTGAGATACCTGAATGGAAATGGGAACACATCACTATGGATTTCATAACTAAGCTACCTCGTACAGCTAAGCATCATGATACCATCTGGGTGATTGTGGACCGTTTGACCAAGAGTGCTCACATTTTGCCTATACAAGAGGCTATCTCGTCAGAAACGTTAGCAAGTTTGTTCATTAAAGAGGTTTTGTCTAAGCACGGAGTACCGTTATCGATCGTGTCCGATAGAGATACTCGGTTTACTTCGAGGTTTTGGAAGAAGTTCCATGAAGCTATGGGAACGAGACTGAACATCAGCACTGCGTATCATCCTCAAACAGATGGACAGTCTGAAAGGACGATCCAAACCCTTGAAGTAAACCATCTGCATCCGGCAGAGTTCTCCTATAAAAACAGCTACCATTCAAGTATTGGTATGCCGCCATTTGAAATGCTTTACAGTGGAAGATGTAGAACCCCGGTATGTTGGGGAGAGATTGGTCAGAAAGAGATGGGAAGTTTGTAAGTTGTTCAAGAAACGTCTTCAAAGTTCGATCAGATTAAGGCCAGAATGAAAGCAGCTCAAGATAGACAGAAGTCGTATGCTGATAAGCAGCGACGACCGATTGAGTTTGACGTTGGTGACAATGTGATGCTCAAGGTCTCGCCTTGGAAAGGGATTATCCGTTTTAGGAAAAGAGGAAAGTTGAATCCAAGGTACATTGGACCGTTCAAGATTTTAGATTGTGTGGGTGAAGTAGCTTATAAGTTGGATTTACCCGTCGAGTTAGAAGGAATTCATTCAACCTTCCATGTTTCTCATCTGAGGAAATGTCTGGCTGATGATACGTCTCACGTACCATTGATGGACATCGAGGTTGATGAACAGCTGAACTACATTGAGCAACCGATAGATATTGTTGATCTCAAGGAGAAGCAACTTCATCACAAGGTCATACCTTTGGTGAAAGTAATATGGAAGCATCATAAAGGATCAGATGCTACCTGGAATCTGAGGATGAGATGCGCAAGTTATACCCTAGTTTGTTTAAGTAAAAGTTAGGTTTCTGGGACGAAACCTCCTTAAGGAGGGAAGACTTGTAACATCCTATAATATTCTAATATTAAATAAAAAAAGTTATGTTAAGTTGTCGTGTGTTAATGATTAATTAATATTAAACAAGAAAGGATCATGGACTTGGATTAATTAAGGTGGATTAAAGGGTAATGGGCCTTAGGTCCATGGGCTTTAGGGGATATAATACCCCCTTAAATCATCCTAAAACCCTAACTCTCATTTCCATCTTTCCATATTTGACTACACACTCAAGAACACACACACCACCTTATATACGGTCGTGAGTGAGAAATGATATCCGAGGCCAAAAATCAAGCTAAACATTATTAGATCTTTAATACACAAGCTAGATACAAGATAACCAAGCTAACCGCGACCACACCGAACACATAAAGGTATGTCTTTTACCTTAAAGTTTATTTTTTTAGGATCGGTTAGCCTTGAAACATAAAATGAGAGTAGATCGGGCATAAACGAAACATGAAGTAACAAACTTGACGTTAAAACGAACCTAATAAACCCACGGCTAGGCACGGCTCGTTTAAAATAAACCTTAGATCTAATATTGAACGTTTTTAGCTTAAATGTCCAAACTTTATGCTTTCTCGAGCCGAGTCTTATCCGAGAATGACCTAGGGAATGTTTATGAGATTGGTTAGTATCATATCAAAAGTTTACATGTTGAAACAGAGATGTTTATGGGGTTAGAATCAAACCCGCAACTGCTGCTGGGCAACTTCGCCCGAAGCTAATTTCGCAGCACGCCAAGTTCACCTATGTTAAGTTTGCCGAATGTCAAGTTCGCCTATGTTAAGTTTGCCGAATGTCAAGTTCGCTTGATATTTAAGTTCGTTGATATATAAGTTCGCCGGATATTTAATTTCGCTTATATATAAGTTCGCTTACATCTAAGTTCGCGTATACCTAATTTCGCTTATATCTAAGTTCGCTTATATCTCAGTTCGTTTAAATGGAGACGCGGATACATGGCGACCTGTATATGTATTCATATACGTGTATACGCGTGAAGGTATACAATGTAAGGACCTAAGAGATAAAGTTCTAGAATGCTAAAATAAAATAATAATTTAAATTCCTAATGGAAAATACGTTAAGACAGTTACTGGAAATAAAATTTTTCTAAGCTGACCTGGCAGCTCAACCCTAGCCAGGGGCTCTGCCCCTTGGACACCGCTAAGGGATGCCGCCCCTAGAACCCCACTGCCAGGTGTGCTGCCCCCAGACCCCCGTTCGTTTTGGGTAATAATTGAACTAGGAAGACGATATGGGTAGTGATAGTTAATTGATACGTGTAATTGTTATACATTTAGTCGTGCACAGCTCAAGAAAGGGATTACCATAAACTGTGAACGTAACCGCATTCAGTGAGTTTCTAGCCCCATTTCCTTGTTATGTTTTCGGGGCTGTATGCATACTCAATGTGAATGTTAATACACTTACCTTAAATGGTAAGTGTATGTCTTAATGACGAATGTGATAGTTATGAATGTATGCTTGACAGTACGTGAACGACCTTCGGGTATTGCACGTATTGTTAAGGCAAGTATAGTGTGGTATGTATGATATGTGTATGTGAACAAGGAAGTATGTACGACTATGATATGTATGATATTAAATGTATGGATGTGATAATGGAGACGATAATGAAAGGTAAGGTATGTTAAAGGGTTGCATACCCTAATAATATATGCGAAGGTTAAAGGGTTGCATACCCAAATAATATATGCGAAGGTTAAAGGGTTGCATACCCTAATAATATATGTGAAGGTTAAAAGGGTTGCATACCCTAATAATATATGCGAAGGTTAAAAGGGTTGCATACCCTAATAATATATGTGAAGGTTAAAGGGTTGCATACCCTAATAATATATGCGAATGTTATAGGGCGTAATGCTCTTTAAAACGTAAGGTATAGTTATGCAAGTATAAAATTATGAAGTATGTACGAAAGTATGTAGTTATGAATATGTTGTATGTGGTATGATTAACTACAACTCACTCAGTGTAGCTGACTTTTAGTATGCACGCAGACGAGCAGAATGAGACAGCTGGCTTGAGCGGGGGGCACATGGTAGAAGAATAAAGAGTCTGGCATCTGAAGACCTAAGACGTTTTTAATTAATTTTTTTTTATTTAAAAGACAATATGTTCGTTAATGACAAATTATGGATTTGATTGTAACGTTTATGAAAGTTTTTAATATTCCGCGAATGTTTTAATTAACTCTGATATTTAGAACTGTGTTTATGAGTAAATCCAGCGTCCAAAGTGGGGCACCGGTAACGGGGCCTTACAGTTTGGGTCAAGATTGCCACCCCTAGAATGATTGTCATGGCATTGCTTAAATCAGTAGCGGAGCCACATTGTCACCACCGGGTTCGGCCGAACTCGGTGTTTTTTCGGTTTTATATATAACCTATATGTTGAATTAACGAGCGAACCCATTCTTTTTCGGCGAGCGAACCCAGTATCATTTTAAGAGAATATATTCGAACCCATTAACTATGAAAAGTTTACTTACATTTTTTTTGTAACGAATATTCTTTTTTTAAATTATAAAAAAGCTTTTAAAATCTATAAAGATTATTAACAAACATTAAATATGGACCAACAATACCCCATACCCCATATATAGATTAACAAAAAGCTCAAACTACTCACAGAATGGGTCAATAAACCCAACCCAATTAACATTCTTAAACATAATACTTAAATAAAAAATAAATAAATAAACAAACAAAAACATCGGTTGTCGCGTCAGCAACCGGTCAGCTTCTTTCTATCAACCAAATGACCATTGCCTCATCTCCTTCGCCGGTTCACCTCAAGGTTTCAACCATCGCCAACAGCCAATACATGTTGATCTATCGTTTGAAAAATGTTTTTTCTTCAATGAAACATGCGAAGTCGGATTTGCATAATATGGAATAAATTTGTTTCATGGAACATTTGCCAAGGAAACATGGGATAACGTGATAGAGTTTGTAAGATATAGGTTTCCTAAAAGTGTTCTTATTATTTGCTTGAATATGGAATAAATTTCAAATGTTGTATTTTTGCAAGAAATAAATAGCTTAAATAACAAAATATGAAACGTTAAAACCCATCTATAGAGCTAGAGGTTTAAGTTAATGTTAACAAATCTGCTCTACATTTTATTTTTGATTTTCCAATCAAGAGTTGCTCCACCACAACCGTCTTTATAGACCAGTAGAGGTCACCCAATATAGGTAAATGGGCTGTGGCTATAAGTTGAATGATGATCGGAGTCAAAGACAGGGGTGAAGTGGTTGGCACTGTAGCGACAATGGGTAGTAGTCTGAATCGGGACTTCTTGATGGAGATGTGTGCATACCCTATATTAATGGCATCGATTGTTCATACTTTCCATTTAATTGAGAGATACATATAGAGATGGTTACAATCTTTGACTACACAATTCTGACTATTATATGAATTAATTTAAATATGTCAAAGAGTATTCGTAATAATTGGTTTATTGTTTAAGTTACACCTGAGAAATACTGAATCGTACGGTTCATAACTAAAATAAATGATCGAGAAAATCTAAATCGAATCATCGGTTATAAATTTTGTTTTAACTAATAATCTACCTAACCGACACGTACACCTCCCTGGTTATGCCGCCACTCTACTTTTCTTTAAATTCTCTTGTATTTTGTACGAAAAGATGCATTTTAAGCAAGATCAAAGCATACGTCATAATTCTTAAATGTCATAACATTCGTGTAACATACATCTTGCGTTAACTTTCTACTTTTCAACACAACATATATAAAACGTTAAAACTAGGATGTTTCATTGGATTACGGGACATCCTGGAACCTGGACAGTACCAGAAACTGAAGGACAATTGGGCAGTGGACAATGATCATCCACCTCTAAACCCCACCACTCTGGTCCATTAATATTCCTATTTTGTAACACCAAATAGCAAAGGATAGCCATGAATGCCACACCCGCGTCTAAACCAGCTGACAATATATAATTATGTCGCGCCCACCAACTCTTGAACCTCTTGTAAACAACAAAGTTAAAAAACATCCCCACAGCAAACCACATATTATAGTTCACTGCTTTAGCTGGTGGTCCGGGACAGTTTATAAGGATTGGTATATTAACAAGTCGAGGCCATTTCCACTCGGGGTACTTGCGTGAAAGAAACCAAAAGGGCACTGGTGCAAGTATTCCAAACAAAAAGAAGTAGTTCATTTTTGAGTACAACCCGAGGTTTCCAAACATGCGTTGCGGTCCCACCAATCCCCATATTATTGACGCGTTGTAGAAAACGTCGTCTCCTGGGCAGGTCCATGGGCTGCCCACTGGTAGATTGGCCGGGTCACATATGAACTCGACAGTTGTGAGGAGCCACCAAGATGTAGCAAAGTAGACAGTTGATGCGATGATTGTTCCTACCAACTTTTAGGTAATAAACGCAATTAGTTAGTGTCATGTATAATTGCGAAGGATTTATAACTTAGGTGTTTATTTATTATTTACTAGGATACTGACCCGTGTTATATACGGATAAAAAAATATTTCAAACGTCATATATATGTAGATATCATAAGAATTTTTTACCTTGTTCTCTACAAAACCACAAGATGTAGGAAAAATATATATAAATAGTGGAATGAGAAACTATATAAATATACAAATCATTAAATTGCTAAAATAACAATCATACTAAAAAAAGGAACACAAAATCAGTTATAAATAATTAATTGTGGTTAAAATCGATTTTTAAATTATTTGAAAGGAAATAGTTGGTTATGATTATAGAAAATATTAATTAGTGAATTATGTGATAATTCTATAGATGTAAACCGGATGACTTGGAAACCTATGTGGACAAACTAGTTGAAGGACATATGAATACAGACCCGGCCCATAGGGTGGGCAGAGAGGGCAACGGCCCAAGGCCCACCATATTATAGGGCCCATAACTATTTTTACACATTTATTATATGATATATAAATAAACCAATCCATGCTAAAAGATGTAGGTTGGTTTAACTATTAAGGCCCATTTCCTTCAAACAAGTGGTCATGTGTTCGATTCTTGCTCTATGTTTTTTATATTTTATTTGTTGCTCAATAGGAAGCCCTTGCATTTAATAGTTTTTTCTTTTTTTTAATTTTATTTGTTGTTCAACAATCAACAGGAAACACAAGCCACTAAAATTGAGGTCCAATCTTATTTGATTTTATTCTTGACTGCTAGTTTACTAATATGCCCATTTGTCTTATGTTTCTTTATTTTTTATATTTAAAGACCGAAATGACTTTTGATTGAAAATTAAAAATGTTAAAAGAGACGCGCGAATTGTTTAAGTATTCAAATTTGACCATTCTTACAATAACTTTGTTAATTGTTATTATAACTATCGTTGTAATATTGGATTTTTATATATACAAGTTACTGAGTTTTTAAATTTTGGGGGCCCATTTTTTCATTTGCCCCGAGCCCTCGACTTTTTGAGGATTCTTGGGGACGGCCCTGTATGAATATATTGTATTGCTTTAATAATATAGTAAGATTGTGTGTATAAATTTGTACCTGAACAATGAACATGGACTTTGGTGGGATCTTCATATAATGGCCTAGTTTGAAGTCACTTAGAAACTGTATGGCTTGTCGCATGCTGTTGTCACCATAGGTTTTGAATACCACGTTGGCAAGTGGTCTGCCGGGGTATAGATATCCTATGATCAGCTCTGTGATGACATTAAGTCCGACTCCCTGAATTATTTAAGCAATTCATCAATCAAGACAACTCACTAAATGGGTGGCAAAACAAATTCAAATGGGTTATTTTTGGTCAATATGAATAACTTTTAAAATTGTGATGAGTCATGATGGATGAAAAGTTTTTTTCAAGGAGATGGGTTGAGGAAATGCTAGTGAGTTTGGTTATGGGTTAGAATGAGTTTGTTTATGGGTTAGAATGGACTAAGACAATCTCCATCCTATTTTATTTCAAACAAAACCCACGAACCGAACAGAAACCGAGAAATCGAAACCGAACATAAACCGAAACATCGAAACCGTAACTGGCCAAAACGGAAAAAGAACCAAAACTAAACCCAAAAAATGCACGAAAAAAAATGAACCTGAACTGAGACGAAACGGGTTTCCTTTTTTTTTTCTTATTATTATTTATTTTAACGAATGAGGACGACGGGGTAAACATTTTAATTGTTTTATTTTTTTATTTATATTTTGAGTTATTATTTTTCTATTGATTTTTTTTATAAAGTTTTTTGAAACCCTTTGTATTATAACATGTACTTGGATCAAGATAATTAACTTTACACATGACCCATACTTATCCTAACATTTTTTTTAGAAAAAAATCATTCTGACTCATATCCTTTCTGTCCCAAACCTATTCTGACGCATCATATCCAACCCAACCCATTCATGCGGCAGACAACAATGTGTATATATAGACATTTTTTATAACAGAAAATATGTTAGAAGAACTAAAATTGTACAATATATTTCTAAATAGCCGAACATTACAATACCAAAATGACAAATTTGATATAGTTTTTTAATAGCTCAAGATTTAAGAGAAAACCTTTATTCCAAAGAAAATGACGTTTACTTTTAAAAAGTTACCAATCAACTAATTCTTCACATGTGTTTTCTCACGCACTAGATTTCCATGATGCTAAGCTTATCTCATAAAAATAAAAGCATGTCTAAAAATGTTAAATCAATTAAAAGGTAAAAGTAAAAAAATTGTAATATTTATTATTTTCTAATATAAAAATAAATAATAGAATTATAAATATATAATTAAAAAAGTAATTTATAATTGGTCGAATACTATGTATCACTTGACAATCTGTGGTTGGTTGTAACACTATATACAAAGTCAAATAATATTCTTGTAAAAAATTGTGAAGATCGTTTTCATAAACTCTAATGGTCAAGTTGACTATTTACATATATGATTTGCTCATGTATAATGCAAAGATGCATAAATGGATCTTAATTTCACCTGGTTTGTGGTGGCAACAATAACACCAATGGGCAAGGTGAAGAGAGAAGCCAAAGCAATTGCCAAAATGATTCCCCAGTAAGGAAGCTGCAACTGCCTCCCAAAGCCTTCACATGTAAGCAAAGCAAGTCCAATCACCAATATCAGAAGACAATGAAACCACCATTCAGGGACAGTTTCATAGTTTTTCTTCATCATCCTAGTATGTACATCCCCTATATTTGTCCTGATTGATGCTTTTGTTTGCTCCCAAATTGTCCTGATCATTTGACGAAAACGATCAGTCTTAGAAAATTGACCATCATCAACAACTTAAGCATGTCAATAATTACCAACGGACGACCCAAAAAAAAAGAATAAATATTTGTTCATACGCAACAGAGAATTGAAAAATAAAAAAATATATCAATAAAGAAATTTTATTAATATTTGTCATGGCTACCGTCAAAAACTATCGATGGCTGAAATCATGCCGGTAAGAACTTGATTGCTACAAAGGTTGACTTGTCTCCACACGAACTAAAAGCATTCACATCAACTTCTCCGTATCTATTTTTATCTATAAAATATATAGATTTTCTATATTTTTCATCTCTATTAGGTTCTCTTTCTCCATATCTATCTGTATAATTTAGAATTTTGTTGAATAGCAATACTCTAACTATAGAAAAGAACTGTTCATCACCTCTATAAATATTTGTGAGTGTATAACTAAGGAAAAAAAATAAGTGTCTATGAGTTAAATATAATAAAGATAGAGAATCTGAAGTGGTATGTTAAACAAAATTAAGAGAAATGTGATATTTAGTTAATAAAAGAGATGAAGATATAGAAGTTGACGGATATGATTCTCCTGTCAAATTAATAAATTCTTTATACATGTCATGCTCTAAGAAAATCTCACAAATATATTGTAACATTTCGGGATTTTTGTTCTTATATTGGTAATCTTTACCTGACCAAGTTTTTACTCGGATAATTCGTCAATAAAATCTCGCATTTGTTTAGTATATTTATTTCATGTATTTTTAACATAATTGATTATAACTAGAAGAAATATGCATTATATGCCCCCCTAACTAAACTAAATCCCCTTGTGTATCCACCATCTATGTTGAGGGACAAAATAACAATTTAATCAATTTACCCCCACCCCCACCCCCCTTCTTTCTTGTTCCTTAATTCTCGACTTAACCAAGGAAATTAGTATACCAAATAGTTTATTGATCAAAAACGTGTTTAACCGACACTCTACTTATAGAAAATAATAATAATAATCTAACAGCTAATTGATTCGATTTTGCGTCTTTAACAAACCACGACTTATACGACCTTATTACACTATATAAAAATGATTATAATTCAATTAAACGCCTCCACACCTTCCTCACATCATCGCGAATATAAACCCTAACCTAATTGCATTGTACCTTGCTGTTAAGATCAATTTCACAATCTAGTTGGTGTCGTAACCCTAATTTTCCTTTCACTCTCAATTCGTTACGGTTTCTGGTAATTGGTATATGCTTTGAGTTCATTTTTAATCGATAAATGTTAACCCCAAGTCAAATTTAAATCAACGTTGATAAATAAACAAAATAGGATTCTAGGGTTTATTATTAGGGGAAGAACAAGACTAAATATTGTATAAAAATTAGTATTTCCATTCTATAATCATGTTTAGACTCTGCCTGATGGCTAGCACGTGTTTTGTAAGCTATGAATTGGCCAGGGGCGCAGTTTTGAGTCCCACCATGCCCAGTCTTCAGGTTTTATTTTTAAATTTTCCTTTTTAATCAATATTTGTTATTAATATGCATATATAACATTAGATAAGCATTATTTTGATAAACCAGACCTTGGCTTTTGTTTATGTATCCTAAAATTTAATTTCTTAAAAGAGCCTTTTACCACTCTTAATGAACCAAACTATATTCATTATATTATGTCTATTTCCATATGTTTGAAAATCAAACCTAAAACTAAAGAATGACAATAATGATAATAATAGTCATAATAATGCTAGTTGCACTAATACTTTAGTTAGAGGTTTATGTAAAACCCTATCGAATATCAAATCCGTCATAAATCTTGTAATTATTTCGTTTATAATTAATTAGTATTACCGTTAACAACTAGGAACTTTTGTAAACGTATCCCGAGGAGCTCGAACGTTTCTATCTTAACTTTCTACCACCATCTCATCACTTATTCCACTCCTTAAGGTGAGTAATCATAACCCCCTTTTTACTGTTTTACATTTTTGGGTGCGTTTTGCGTTCACAAATTAAATAGATTTGTCATTTTCACTATAATTCCACTATTTGCGTAGATATGCAATTTCTCAATTAGTTGATACGTGCGAACGCGACTATGAGTTTATTTTTGAGTTATGGTTTTTTGGTATCTCATCCTCATTTTGTATGATAATACGTCACTGAAGTAACTCGACCCGTTTGGGACGACGGAAATGACCTTTTTTATATTCTTGTTTTATTAATTGATTCTGTTCATATTTATCGCAATGAATTGTCATTTTCAATATTATTAAATACAAAATTCGTGATTACTTGATCAACTTTATGTTAGTAAGCTATATATTTTTTCACACATGAAGCATGCAGCTATATGAGATGAAGCAAGAGAAAAAAAATAGGTTAAACCTTAGGTTGCAATGATAAATAAAGAACAATTTACTTTTTAAGTCTTTGACTGTGTTGTTTATTTCTTTATTTTGAAAACAATGTTATGCTTTATGTATTTGATTGTTATATGAAATATAATAACTTAGATATTGACACGTGTAACTTAATTTAGTGTATTTTGAGCTATGATACAAATTATGTCATGTCCCGGCTTGTTCCGTCATAGGTTGGGGTGTGACAGATTGGTATCAGAGCCATATGCTATAAGATAGATGGTTAGACGTAACGACATAGTAGTATGCTTAGGGTCCCTATATGTATTCCTATACATGCACCCTACTTGTTTAAATTTGTGTACATAGCTTAGCATATTTAAGTTGTTTATCATATACAATTTTACACATAAGCATACACTTAATCCGAGGCTATGCCTCACTCTCAAAATCATTTTCAAAACTCTATGACAATTTTTAATTGGGAAATTTCTTAAGAAATCCCACATTTGTACTCCCTTCTCCTTGAGGATGATTCGTGTGACGGATATGTGGTAAATAGAGGGGATACACTTGTTCGCCGAACCCTTGACACCAAGGCTTGCGAGCCTAAGGAAGTGCAATGCGCATTAATCTAAATCAACCGTGAGACCCGGTTGCTTTCCTAGAGGGTTCGGCGAGGGTATGAAACTTATTAGGCCAAAACATATCACAACAAACGTCCATGAATCTACTACCCTCATTGTATCAAACGTGGTCATGTGACGATTAAACACTTAATTTATAACCGAATTCAAGGTGGTTCATGGCTAAACTCATTTTTTTTGTATTGTGTTTTAGTTGAATAGATGGGTGAAGTATATATATACATGGTGGTTCCCGAATTACTTCAACTATCTACCTCAATACCCCCAACCCCTCAATTCCATTTTAATCGATTTTTTTTTCGAAGAAAAGCCATGGTGATACATGGATATTTCAACAATGAATTTTATTTGGTTTTCGAAAATTTTCCTTTTGTTGGAAGGAATCATGGTGGTTCATGAAGCCTTAACCAACAAATTAAATCTTATATTTCATTTTAAGTTATGTTAATGCTTCTTTTTCCTTTTTTTTCCTCTTTCATAATGCTAAAGAAGATAGACCTTAACATAATCAAGTTTCTTAAGTGATAATATTTTCAACCTCAACCGCAATCGCAACCTCAAATTATTAATAAAATTCACAAGTATCAATTTACGCAAACTTTTATACTTGCAATACTTACCCGAGTCTCATAAAACTTTACACATTTTATCCTTGTAGTATGTCTTCCCGCCTCATCAACCATAACCGTCGCACCAGCAACCCTGGCCGTAGCATGTCTTCCCGCATTATGAAGGATATCATGGAAGCCGTTCCAACACTCATTTATCAGCTCCAAACTGTGAACGCTGCTACCACACCCATGAATCCTAACCCAATTTCTTGCTCTTTCAAACAATTCAGGGGTGCTAACCCGCCCAAATACGTTGGGGCCGAGGTAAGCGTGTTCCTTAATAGTGCGTGTCCGGAAGATATAAAAACTACCTACGGCTCGGGTGTCTTTGTACAAGACGCCCTCATTTGGTGGAATAGCGAGAATTACTCTCTTGAGGCTGAGATTTCCATGGCCAAGTCGTGGGATGATCTCAAGAAGCTCATGCTTAAAATTTTTTTTCCCGAAATATAAACTCCGAAAGTAGGAAGAAGAGTTTTGGAATTTGAAGCAAGAAGGAGTTGATAATGTTGCTTGCAATGATCAGTTCCAAGAACTGAGCCTCCTCATCCCGCACATGCTCACTCCTCATGATCGTTCTATCGATAAGTATATCTCGGGTTTACCTATACAAAATTCAAGATTCCATCCCTAGTCCTGACTCAAAAATTCTTCATGATACCATCACCCTAGCCGATACCCTCACCGAAAACCACGTTGAGGCCGGAACCTTAACGCGGAAAAGTTCCAAGAAGCCCAATAATAATCCCACACCCGAGCCCACTAAAGAATCCAAGCACGAATCCTCTAAGCCTGAATCCACCAAGCACAACAACAACAACTGCTCTTCCCACTACCGCAACAACAAAAGAAAGCCCAACTCTCAAAACTTTGTCTTGGCCCAACCGCAAACCCAACATGCCCTTTCAAACAAGAAGCCCTACACCGGCCTACACCCGTATTGCAATACTTTTCAATGCCACCATCTAACCCAATCCACTTATTGGGTGTGCACAAATTGGCACCGGTTCGGCCACCTCACCCAATATTAACCCAATCCACTTGATGGGTGTGCAAAAATTGGCACCGGTTCGGCCACCTCACCCAATATTGTCGGGAATCACCTCTTATGCAAGCCACTTCACCGCGGTTCGCACCGTCAAATGAACCCAACCGAGCCATACCCCGTTCTCCAATCATTACTACCATTAGCGCTTGTTACAATTACGGTGATCCAAATCACCTCTACAACGCGTGTCCTCGACTCGCTCAAGCCCACATAGTCTATGTCGCACCACTACGCTACTACACCTCCTAAGCCTACCAAGTTCAAGCTAACCAACCACAAGTACCCCAAATCATGGCTTCTCAAATTCCTCAAGCCCAACTCATGGTCATGCAAGACTTTCAAGCTCCAACCCCTCAAGCTTCAATTTCTCAGGCCCAAGCACCTCAAGGAACTCAAGGGTGAGCTTTCAACATCAATGCTCATCAAGCCCGAAACTCGAACAATATGGTGAACGGTAATTTTCTAGTTAATAAGCACCATGCTTCAGTATTATTTGATTCGGGAGCCGATAGGAGCTTTATTTCCTTTTATTTTAAATACATACTTGATGTGCCCCATAGTAAATTATTTAACGCCTTCACGGTAGAGATAGCTAACGGTAGTTCGGTCTCTATTGACTCCGTTATCCGTAATTTCACGCTCACTCTTAATGGGTGAAAGTTCTTTATCGACCTTACCCCTATGAAAATGGGCAGCTTCGACGACATCGTCGGTATGGATTGGCTCTCTCTCCACCATGCCGAAATTTTATGTTTCGATTAACTTATTTGAATCCCTATCGATGGGGAGTAGTTCTAAAATTTCCCGGAGAAAGACAATTCTCAAAGCTAAACCTCATGTTGTGCCTCGAAACCCAACGGTTCTTACTCAAGAAGTATTCCGCAATTTTTGCCCATGTCACTACAAAATCCCATGAAGAAAAGAAACTCTGCGATATCCCGATTGTTGGCGACTTCCCCGAAGTCTTTCCCAATGACATTTTCGGACTCCCACCCATTTTTCAAGTGGGGTTCTGTATTGACTTCGTACCTTGAGCAAACCCTATTGCCAAAGCACCTTACTGTCCCGCACCTTTCGAAATGCAAGAACTCTCCAACCAAATCTAAGAACTCACGAACAAGGATTTAATTCCCTCTGGTTCGTCTTTGTGGGGTGCACTTGTATTGTTTGTGAAGAAGAAAGACGATACTCATCGTTTGTCTATCGACTATCGTGAGCTCAATAAGCTTACTACTAAGAACCGTTATCCCCTTCCGCGTATCGATGATCTTTTTGATCAACTCCAAGGAGCCACATGTTTCTCTAAGATTGTTCTCCATTTGGGTTACCACCAACTCCGTGTCCAAGAAGATAGCATACCCAAGACCGCCTTCCATTCTCTTTATGGCCACCTTGAGTTTCGCGTTATGCCTTTTGGGTTGACTAAAGCTCTCGCAGTTTTCATGGACCTTATGAATCGTGCTTGTAAACCATACGTTGACAAGTTGGTGATTGTTTTCATCAACGATATCTCGATATATTAAGAATTTGAGACCGAGAACAAAGATGATTTACTCTCCATTCTCGATTCGTTGCGAAAAGAACAACTTTACGCTAAATTCTCCAAATGAGAATCTTGGCTAAAGCAAGGCCAATTCTTGGGCCACATTGTCAACGACTTGTATTCGTGTTAATCCCGCTAAAATCAAAGCCGTTAAAAATTGGAGGACCCCGTCCTCTCTAGTGAGGTTTGTTCATTTCGTGCTTTAGTGGGGTATTACGGTCGTTTTATTCGCAACTTTTCATAGATTGCTTCACCCCTTACCACACTAACCCACAAAAGGAAAGATTATGAATGGGGTTTCAATCAAGAGGAGGCGTTCAAACTCTAGAGGACATGCTTTGCAATGCTCCGACCCTTGATCTTCCCGAGGACAACAACGATTTTGTTGTCTTTTGTGACGCTTCCATCCAAGGTCTTGGTTGTGTTATGCAACGAGACAAGGTCATTGCTTACAACTCACGTCAACTCAAGGTTCACAAGAAAATTACACGATGCAAGATCTTGAACTTGGTGTGGTCGTGTTTGCCTTAAAAATATTGAGACACTACGTTCACGACACGAAATGTGTGGTCCTCACTGACCATAAAAGTTTACAACACATTTTCTACCAAAAGAACCTCAGTGTGAGACAAAGATGATGGGCCGAGTTGTTAAGCGATTACGATTGCGAAATTCGCTACCACCCCGGAAAGGAGAATGTCGTGGCCTATGCTCTTAGTCATATGAGTCATATTAAATCCGTCTTACTCATGTGTCACCATGCAATCCGATCTCCAATACCGCATCTTCGATGCACAACACGTCTCGGTCACTGAAGTAAGTATACACGATGAGATGCCATGTGGCGCCGAACTCCAATTTGAAACCAAAGGTAATGGTTCACTCTATTATTTTAACCGTTTATGGTTTCCCCATCGTGACAGTCTTCGCATGTTCATCTTGATGAAGCTCATAGGTCCCGGTACTCTATTAATCCCGGTGCGGATAAAATGTATGCCAATCTTCATCCCATGTTATGGTGGCCGGGAATGAATAAAGATATCAAGGTATAGGTATCTAAATGCCTCACTTTGTCTAAGATTAAAGCCGAGCATCAAAAGCCATTTGGTTTGCTCAAGAAACCTCTGATCCCCTTTTGAAACTAGGAAAACATAGCCACAAATTTCAGTACCAAACTCCCCACTACTCAAAGTCGTATTGATAGCATTCGGGTGATTATTGATCGATTGACCAAGTTGGCTCACTTCATACCTATATGAAAAAAGTCCTCCATAAGCGAATTAGCTCGACTCTATGTCAAGAACATCATTTGCCACCATGTAACACCTTTGACCATTCATCTGAGCATTGTTTATAACCTCAAACCGATGGTCTATCCGAGAGAACAATTCAAACTCTCGAATATATGCTCCGCTCTTGCGCAGTAGATTTTGGTGGAAATTGGGATACTCACTTACTACTTGTAGAGTTTTCCTACAATAATAGTTTTCAGACTAGTATTGGCATGACACCCTTCGAATATATCTATGGCCGAAAATGTCGTTCCCCGATTTGTTGGAACGAGATTGGTGAATCGCAAATCATTGGTCCTGAGATGGTTCAAGAAACTTTCAATCAGATCGCTCTTATTCGTCAAATATTCTTACAACTCGTAGCTGTCAAAAGAGCTACGCCGATAAGTGCCGTAAACCTCTCAAGTTTAATGTTGGTTATCAAGTTCTCCTCAAAATATCCCCATGGAAGGGGTAGTTCGCTTTGGTAAAAGACATAAATCATCTCCTTGATTCGTTGGTCCATTTTAGATCGTTGAAAGGGTTAGTAGAGTTACGTATCGACTCGATCTCCATGAAGAGCTATCGAATGTTCATTCAACCTTTGATGTTTCCAATCTCAAGAAGTGCTTAGCCGAGGAATCTTCACACACCCCTCGCGGAAGTACAAATTGATGAATCTACGCGCGTTATTGAGAGACCTGTTGAAATCATGGATCGTATGGACAAAGAAACCAAACGAAGCCACATACCGCTTGTCAAAGTTCGTTGGAATCTAAATGTGGCCTCATGTTCACTTGGGAGCAAGAAAACCAAATGATAACCAATTACCCGCACCTTTTTGTTACGGCTTAATCTCTATTTTCGGGACGAAATTTCCCAATGTAGTGAATGCTGTAACATTTCGGGTTTTCTGTTCCTTATATTTGTAATATTTATCTGACCCGGTTTGTATTCAGATAATTCGTCAATAAAATCTCACGTTTGTTTAGTATATTTATTGCATGTATTTTTAACTTAATTTATAATAACTATGAGAAATATGCATAATATACCCCATAACTAAACTTAAACCCCCTTGTGTACCACCATCTATGTTTAGGGACTAAATTGCAATTTAATAAATTTACCTCACCCTTTTCCCTCCTTCCCACTGTCACCACCGACGCTACATACCCTTGTTTCTAGTTCCTTAATTTTCGACTTAATCAAGGAAATTAGTCATACCAAATCGTTCACTAATCAAAAACGTGTTCAAACGACACTTTGGTTATAGAAATTAATGATAAACTGACAGCTATTTGATTCGAAATTATGTCTTAAACAAACCACGACTTATATGTCCTTATTACACAATATATACACTATTATATTTCAATTAAGCGCCGCCGCGCCTTCCTCAAATCATCTCGACTATAAACCTTAAGCTAACTGCATCGTACCTTGCTGATAAGATCAATTTCACAATCTAGTTGGAGTCGTAACCCTAATTTTCCGTTCATCCTAAACTCTTTATGGTTTCATGTAATTGTTATATGCTTTGAGTTTGTTTTAAATCGATAAACTTTACCCCTAAATCAATTTTAGTCAACGTTGATCAATTAAACCAAATACGATTATAGGGTTTATGATTTGGGGAAGAACAAGACTAAATATTGTATAAAAATTAGCATTTCCATTCCATAATCATGTTTAGACTCTGGCCTGATGGCCAACACATGTTTTGTAAGCTATGAACTGGCAAGGGGCGCGGGTTCTAATTACCCTAGTGATGGTCGGACAAAAGTCGTGTATATTATTATATTATTTGTTTAATTTTAGCTTAAATATTATGTGAACTTTGGTACTTCAAGCATGTTTATGTGTTTCAGGATACTTCATGTTAAGGATGCTTATCGGGATGAATTACGGGCTTGGAACGAAGATATAGAAGACTCATGATGATTGGCACGCTTTCCTATGCAAAATAATGGAAGAAAATAAAGAAAATTCTGTCAGACGCCCTTAGCGCGGCGCTAAGGGGTCCTGATGGTGATTTCAACGTATCTCTAAGATCATCAGAATTTTGAGTCTTTAGCGCGGCGCTAAAGTCTCACCCCTTGGATGTTAGCGTCACGCTAACATCCTCCTGACGGGAAAAATTACCCTAACTTTGATATAATCAGTTTTTCAGCCCCCATTCGACATATCCTTCATTCCATCAACCAAGTACAAGCCCTAGGACAATTTTCCACCATCCCGAAGCCTTTGTTTCGTCCGTTCATCGCATGCTTTCATCCTCTCAACAGATAAGCGAATCCTTCGTGATGCCGATGTCAGGTTAAACCACTGTATTCACTTTAGGCTAGGGTTTGTGTAAACTAACTTTGATCAGGTTCTATGTTTTGAATGAGTATGAACTTGATTGATTGTTTTTAATCTTGTATTACATTATGAATTGATTATTTAAACAGTTTATGATTTTGATTGTCAAACTTTGCATCACTTTTCTGGTTGTGTTCATCACATGTAGGGTTAGCTCTTATGTCATTGAACCAATAATCATTAGTCATGGCTTATAACTGATTTTCATATTTTAAACTGGTAATTGGGTAAACCGGAGTTCAGTTGCGTCAACAATTCGGTTAGGGTATTGTTTGTCCTCACAACCCAACTGTTAGGTTTAGAAATTACTGCGCAATTAATCTCAAAGAATCTGTGATTAGTCGGTTATCACTTTACCTGAACCTGAAGTGAATCTTTCTCTCATAATTGTTTACAGCTTTAAAAGTAATCGTGTGTTATAATAATCATCTTTATAACCGATTGACATCGTTTGTCCACATTAGGTAATTAATTAGTAATTATGAACTTTACTTGCACTTTCCACTGATTCCCTGTGGAGACGACCTTACTTACCCATACTAGTTTTAGGTATTTAAGCTTCATAAATACTTTTTTTTGATTAGAGCACGACATCTACATCAAAATGGCGTCGTTGCCGGGGAATCAACGCGCAAAGTGCTAGTTTAGCTTAGTTTTTAATTTTTGTTTTTAATTGTTTCTTCGTTGATTTTACGCTTGGTATTTGTGTGTCTTACGTGTGTAGGTAACTCAAGATGACGTGGAGTTGGGTCTATGACCCACATGAAAGATATAAGGCCATGGAGGACGATGACTCGTACCGTACACATTCATATCATGGCCCACTTTCACCAAACTCTCAAGGCTTCTACAAGTCAGATAACCAAAGGAGCTTCAACCAGCAGGGTCGCAACATGCGGTACCAAAATTATTCATCGCCTTAATCTGATTATAAGGGTTACTATGGGTCAACAACAGGTAACCATGAAAACTTGTATCAAAGCAATTCTCAATCTCAGAAGAGAATTAATTGTTACCAGTTTGAGGATGATTCGGAGAATGATAGTGAAGGGTCCGATACGCCAAGTTTTGTAAGTTATCAAGAGGAGGATGACTACTACTACCATGAACATCCTCAACCAATATACGAGGAAGTCCCTCAACATTATAATCATGGTGGTACATATCAAAGAAATTATCAACAAGATCAAGAAGATTCTTCGGGTAACAAAGAAGTGTCTTGGAAAGATGTTATGGATTTTCTGAAGGAGATGAAGAGAGATCAAGAAGCTCACAATAAGGCTTTAAATCGGAGGTTAGAACTCCAGGAGACGTTTAATGACGCTCAAGATAAACTAGTGAGTCAACTATTTGAAGAGGGGGCTCAAATTGAACGAGAACAAGAAAAGTTGGCTAGTGGTGCCATGGTTGATGAGGAAGTGATAGAAGAGGCTCTTGATCTTTCAGAGAATGAATTTGAGGATCTGGTTTTGGAGAATAATACCACACCAATTCCTCTAATACCGAAGAGCCAATGAATGCATCAGTTGTGGTTGATGATGAGGATATAAAATGGGAGAGTTCGAATCTTTTTGGGCATGAAGTTGAAAGTTTAGACCCTGTTGAAAACAACCTTTGAAAGACCGGTGATTGAAGTAAACTATGTGAATCCTAATTGTTCTCCCATACTAGTCACACTGATAAATGAAGTTGGGGGAAATAGTGCAAGTTCAAGAAAAAGAAAGCTGAGTCTAGAAGACCTTGAGCAAAATTTGATGAAATGGCCTTGTATTCGGTCTACACGAGTATTAACCATGGGAAATAAGGTGTGGGTCCGACATGTCACTTACCGAGATTACACGGGAAACTCGGTGGGAAAATGCTCGGTTCGGCCCCGATCAATATTTGATGTTTCAAAGATAAGAAATAGTGTGTGGGCTCGGCGTGTTCGTTACCGAGCATATGTTGGAAATTCTGAAGGTAAATGTTCATTCACACCGACCCGTAATTGTTTATCAGACATCTTGAACATGAAGGAAGAAGTGGAGCCGAGGTGTGTCAACTACCGAGCTTTTATAGGGAATTTGGTAGGGAAGTGTCTGCTTTAACCACCGTAAACGTCATACCAGGTAACGGTCTGGCTGAAGACCTTAACAAAAACTTAGCGCTAACCGGGAGGCAACCCGAATTTTATTTTCAATTTGTATTTTATTTTAGTTTTTTGTAGTTTGTTTAACCGTTATATTTCAAGCATGCCATTGTAGCAAAAGTCAAGTGCGGGGATGCCACACATGGAAAAGTCAGAGTTTGCAATGTTTTGGTAAAGAATCATCTTAACATGAGTTGTAGCTTCCCAAGGTGCGTTCATACTTTGCTACGGTTGATTCAGGTACGTGTATATTTTTTTTGTATCCGAACTTTGTAGGTGTAGTTCACTATAAACCCTCACGAGACCTTACTCGTCCACCCGGGCTACCGGGGGGTTTAAAGGGCTTATTGCATACGCTAAATGCAATCGTGATTCCTACGAAAGTGAGTTAGGTCTTTTAAAAATTTTACTAGTTTAACAAATTTAATTATGAAATTTATATAACTTGGCTTGGTAATTAAAATTAACGGTTTTGCAAACGGTTTAAAAGACCTATCCTAATGGTTGTGAGAAGCGTGCTTCTACACGTGTGAGAGTTTGCAGATACTGTTGAGTGAATTGAAGAGCCGGGTTTGTTGAGCGCAACCAAGAGTATATTTGAGTGGCTTATTTTTCTTATCAGGTGATTTTGTTTTCATAATTCTTTTTGTTTTATTAGTTTTATTGTTAAAAGTGTAATTGTATAGTTGTATAATTTTTAAGCCCGGTTTTAAAATTTATTATTAGTCAATTTTAACCCCGTCCTCGTTAATGTTCTTTTCAATGCTAAATTTTAAACATTGAGGACAATGTCAACCTCAAGTGTGGGGATGGGGGAAAAATTAAAAATTTTTTGCCTTAGAGTGTCTTGATTGTGCGCAAAAGCCGGAATTGTAAATAGTTTATTGCTATTATTAATGCCAAGTATAGGTCTTTGGTCATGGTCAGTTTTTAAGCTTCTCGAAAGTCTTCCCATGCAAATGCTTTTCAAAAAGAAAAATAAAATGGATTGTTTAGATGGGGATATCGAGTCATGGGGATAGGTACACATGTTTATATCGGCAACCTTATTCCTCCGGTACGTGTGTGAGTTGACCACATATATAATACACATATAATACATAGTATATACACATGTCATACGAGTGCCATTATAGAGAGTAACCAGTATGCCCATGATATCTAGAACTTGGTTGTCTCATGCATTTCGAGATCTTAATACCACCACATGTATGGAGAAATTGAACTGTAGAAACCCACATATAATGACCTTTACATGAAAAAAATAAATAAATAAATACTCCCAACCCTACATTATCCCCTAGGAGCCAAGTTTGTGTCTTTTCCCTTTCGTTTGTTTAACCCACATTACAAACCGTGTTTGTCTTGGCCTTTATTATTTTTAACCTTGTGGATGAAATTCGATATGTCAAGAGTTGTATATAAGTTGTTTGTCGATCATAGTACACAATGTACGTATGTCTCGATTCAGTTGTTTGTATATATTGATGTTAGTATTTGTTAAAAAAAAGAAAAAAAGAGAAAAAAAAAGAAAGAAAAAAAAGTTGGAAAATCAAAGAAAAGCTCAAAAAGAGTCGATGTTTGAGTTAGTTTTGTTTGTAAATAATAGTGAGTGAGTTGTTTGTTTGTTTAAATAAATTGGGTCTCATCCACCATAAGCTACTAAATAAATCCGCTTCCACGCCCTAACCTAAGCCACATCAAAACCCTTAGTTCTATTCTCTATGCAACCGGTGGGTAATGGGTGGAGACATGACTTGCTTCCAAGCTTATTACATTATGTTCATACTTGGTATAGAGGGTAGAGAGATAGTAGCACATTTTTTGCTGGTCCAGATATTAAACCGAGAGGAGAGATATTATATTATGAGGGGTATGACTTTGTGTGCCTTAACCGGAAACAAAGTACACTTGTTTGGGCGGTTCCATAGTTTTAAATTGATACATTAAATTATTTGGTGGGTTATCAACCTTGACAGTATCAGTTCTTGGGAATTGGGTATAACATTATACCTCACTAGTATTAATCTTGGTAATTTATGAATCATCGATCGAGGTGTATGTGTTGCATGAGAGTTTTCTTGAGGGCAAGCAAAAGATAAGTGTGGGGATGTGATGGTCGGGCACAAGTCGTGTATATTATTATATTATTCGTTTAATTTTAGGTTAAATATTATGTGAACTTTGGTACTTCAAACATATTTATGTGTTTCAGGATACTTCATGTTAAGGATGCTTATCGGGATGAATTACGGGCTTGGAACGAAGATATAGAAGACTCATGATGATTGGCACGTATAATTGAAGAAAATAAAGAATATTCTGTCAGACGCCCTTAGTGCGGGGCTAAGGGGTCCTGATGGTGATTTCAGCATATCTCTATGATCATCAGAATTTTGAGTCTTTAGCGCGGCGCGAAAGTCTCACCCCAGGGATGGTAGCGCCAAGCTAACATCCTCCTGACGGGAAAAATTACCCTAACTTTGAAATAATCAGTTTTTCAGCCCCCATTCGACATATCCTTCATTCCTTCAACCAAGTACAAGCCCTAGGACGATTTTCCACCATCCCGAAGCCTCCGGTTCGTCCGTTCATCGCATGCTTTCATCCTCTCATCAGATAAGTTTTTACTTCGTGATGCCGATGTCAGGCTAAACCACTGTATTCACTTTAGGCTAGGGTTTTGTGTTAACTAACTTTGATCAGATTCTATGTTTTGAATGAGTATGAACTTGATTGATTGTTTTTAATCTTGTATTACATTATGAATTGATTGTTTAAACAGTTTATGATTTTGATTGTCAAACTTTGCATCACTTTTCTGGTTGTGTTCATCACATGTAGGTTAGCTCTTATGTCATTGAACCAATAATCGTTAGTCATTGCTTATAACTGATTTTTCATATTTTAAACTGGTAATTGGGTAAACCGGAGTTCAGTTGTGTCAACAATTCGGTTAGGGTATCGTTTGTCCTCACAACCCAACTGTTAGGTTTAGTAATTACTGCGCAATTAATCTCAAAGAATCTATGAATAGTCGGTTATCACTTTACCTGAACCTGAAGTAAATCTTTCTCTCATAATTGTTTACAGCTTTAAAAGTAAGCGTGTGTTATAATAATCATCTTTATAAACCGCTTGACATCGTCTGTCCACATTAGTTAATTAATTAGTAATTATGAACTTTAGTTGCACTTTCCACTGATTCCCTGTGGAGACGACCTTACTTACCCATACTAGTTATAGGTATTTAAGCTTCATAAATTCTTGTTTTTTATTGGAGCACGACATCTACATCACCCAAGCCTGGTTTTTAGGTTTTACTTTTAAATTTTTATTTTTAATCAATTTTTGTTATTAGTATGTATATATAACATTAGATAAGCATTAGTTTGATAAACCGGACCCCGGTTTTTTTTATGTATCCTTAATTTTTAACTCTAAGTTCTTAAAAAAAACCTTTTACCACTCTCGCTTAATGAACCGAACTATATTCATTATATTATATGTTTATTCCTATTTATTTGAAAATAATACATAAAATTAAATAATAACAATAATGATAATTATAGACATAATAATTATAGTTACGCTAATAATTCTATAATTTCTATTTGTCGAATCTCAAATCTGTCAAAAATCTTTTAATTATTTTCATTATAATTAAGTAATATTATCGTTAACAACTAGGAACTTTTGTCGACGTATCCCGAGAAGCTCGAACGCTTCTATCTTAACTTTCTACCACCATCTCATCACTTATTCCACTCGTGAAGGTGAATAATCACAAACCCCTTTTTTTACCATTTTTTTGGGAGCGTTATGCCTTCACAAGTTAAATAGATTTGTATTTTTCACTACAATTTCACTATTTGCGTAGATATACAATTGCTCAATTAGTTGATACATGCACATGTGACTATATGTTTATTTTTGAGTTATGGTTATTGGTGTCTCATCCTCACCCTCATCCTTTTTTAGTATGATCAAACGCCGCCGGAGTAACTCAACCTATTTTGGATGACAGAAATGACCTTTTATATTTTTGTTTTATTAATTGATGTAGTTCATGTATATCGCAAGAAATTAACATTTTTAATATTATTATATAAAAAAAGTCGTGATACTTGCTCATCTTTATGTTGGCAACCTATATATATTTTCACGCATGACACATGTTGCTATATGAGATGAAGCTAGAGAATAAAATAGATTGAACCTTAGGTTGCAATGATGAATAAAGAACAATTTATGTTTTAAGTATTTGATTGTGTTGTTTATTTCTTTCTTTTGAATACGATGTTATGTTTTTGTGCATTTGATCGTTACATGAAATAAAATAATATAGATATTGACACGTGAAATTTACTTTAACGTCTTTTAAGTTATGATACAAATTATGTCCGTAGGTTAGTGTGTGACACATATGCGCTTTTCATTGAGGAATTTCCAACGATTGGACCTCCATCATTGAAAGCCCTCTAGTAAACTTCAAACAATAAATTTAAAGATAAACCATCTATCATAAAAGGTTAGGTATATACCTTCCATGGAAGAGAATCACATGGGATATGGTGGCAGCCAACGTTGCAAAGCTTAGACCATAAGCTAGTACAAACAATATGCTAAGGTTAACTTTTCCATACTCATCATATCCTGCTTGATTGAAGGAAAATGATGTTTGGTTCAAAACCTTTGAAACATTGTACTTTGTTCCATCAGCATGATACGTCTTGAAAGAATACATGGGAAATCTTCTAGCTTCGTACCAATTGTTCCAGTAAGATAACGGAATCACCATGTAAAAGATGATCACGTATCCGACCAACATATTCACCATAGCAAACCCGGGGGTGGCTAAAGGGCTTCCGAGGAAACCTGCAACCGTTGCCCAATCAAGGCCAAAAGCTCCAATACCGAACCCTTTAAGGCCTGAGCCGATTTGTTGAGCTTTGAAGGAATCCTTCCATATCCAGCATACGAACGAGAGCGCGGTGATGGATTGGAACAGGTAATTGGGAACCACATAGTATGAAAAGCTAGATATTAGCACAATTGTGAAGAATTGCACCCTTGATAGACTCCCTTTTGGCCTCTTCTTATCCTCATGTAATGCCCTACGGTTCAAGCTTAGGTTAGTTGATTTGGGTTTTACAGTCTGGCGGGCCCACCCATTAGGTACGGGACGAGTCGCCCACACCCGTAAAAGAGTATTAATGTACAATTTTAATAATACTAAGTTTTGAGTTTTTAATATGGTGGACCAGACCGAAAGTATGTAATCAAGTTGATAAATACTGAAATTTAGTGAGGGATGTAACCTGAACAAGGAAACTTGAATGAGACTAGAAGGCCACCACATGTATGGAGAGTCAACTAAAAACTTTCGGAATAGACCAGCCCATCCAAATCCAAGAAGCTGTTTATTTTCTCATCCACAATAAAATATATATAACAAAAAAACCACCATATAAAATTCTTTTTGGGGTTTAAACCGATATCGGTGTCGTGTTTAGCTTCATGTTTGTAACACGACCTTTGGGTTTGTATCGTGTTCGGGTTGACCCACCAACCTACAAACATGATATGTTTGATAGCTTTATAAAAGGACATAACGTAAACTATGTCAAGGGATAATCATAAAGCCAAATCATTTGTAAAACATGCCATATGCAGTTTGTTTCAATTGGCAGACCAGAATTCAATCGTTTGGAATCCTAATTTCAGTCTCAACGTGTTTCCCCAATTTACCGATTTTGGATTTAAATCCTTTTCTATATAAAAGTGCTTTAACCTTTTATTTTAGTTATTTAAGAAGTCAATTTCATGCAATCAACTTCAGTTTCCCAAACTATAATTTGTTTGAATCGACCAAATTTAGAATTACTTATAAATCAGGGTGTGTTGCAATCGTGACACCCAGTATTATCTCATATTTTTTCTCTCAAGATTAATTCTATGTACTCTATCAAACTCTTTTCTTGGTTGTATCTTCTTGATCAACTATGTATTAACTTAACTAACATCACATGTAGAAACTAACCTGAGTACTTTGTGTTAACAACAAAGCTGCAAGTGGATGAATGTCGGTATGGTAGAAGGCTTTAACAATAGTAATAATCCCAACGGCATAAACCCAGCTGGAACCTGCATTCGCTAATATAGTAATAAGCACATGTTCCTTCATGTTGAAAGGTCCCGGGTTCAATGAAAATGACCATCTAAGGATTCTAAATCTTTTTGTGGGTAGACTTGCGGCCATTATTTTTCCAGCCGGAAGAACAACAATTTGCGCTATAACTGAAGACACTGATAACGCGTTTTGTCTGTAACCGAAAAACTGGTTCAAGAAAGCAAGAACACTACATGATATGATGCCTAGAAACCATGTCCGGAAAGTTAAACACGGCAGTGTTGGATCGTCAGTTGTCGGGACGGTTAATCGCACTTGCTCGACCGGACAATCATTGACCTCTAGTTCTGGATATGAAACTTTAATTAATCAGAAACATAAAATTTTAAAGAAAATGAAAATTAAGCACACTAAATAACTTTCCAAGTACTAACCACCGATTCAAGACATTTGTGAGTTATTCTGTAACATCTAGTTAGTGAGTGAGTTCTAAACTTCTTTTACGATGTATCTTCACCACAAAATCATTGTAATTCTGGTATATTAATAAGACTACTAATTCCTACCTTCATATAGTATATTTTTAGCCGCAAACAGAATTTTTTTTCTTTTTAATTTTCCATGATGTTTACAAATGTGTTCAAATTCCCGGAAAACTAAACCAAGATCTATACAAAATTCACGATCAATAACCTCTAATTCTGTCATGAAACTTTAAGAAACTATTTCGCTATTTGCTAGGACCAACTAGCGGCGGATTCACGATAGACAATTAAGGTCACATCACATATTGTAACCAATTTTAGACGCCCTTTCGGACTCGTTATTTTATCACAAATCCGTCATTTATAGCAATTTTTAAATTTTTATCACAATCAACTAAATATTAAAAAAATATTTCATGTTACAAATATGTTCAAATTCCCGGAAATACAAACCACAATCTAAACAAAATTCACAAAATTGATTATATGAATTGAAAGAATTGTAGAAATTTAACAAAAAAAGCCGAAAATATAAGGGTTGTAGGAATCCCAACTATTAATCACCTATTAATCCCAATCAATCACTAGTCTTCACCCCCTGTCGACTAGCGACTTGCAGTTATTACAACGCTTGAAAACTTAAATGCGGATGTCTTTTTTTAGTAACGCGAAGTTAACGCACCTGGTTGTGGACTGAGTTTCTGGGAATCAGTTTGTGAAATATCCATTGTTAACTTTTGAGGAACTTAATGCAAAATGCACTAAGGTTTTTATAGGGTCGGCAGATTTTATAGAGTAGAATATTCCTCTTGGATTCACCTCCAACTCTTATGCCAACGCCTTGAACTTAGTTTCGTATGTATGCATCAAGACACATACAAAATCGTTCATTCATTGTCTTGACTTTTTCATTGCACATTTAAGAACCAATAAATAATAATTGCACTAACAATAATTTGCGACAAAAAGATATAGTTGAAAAATGTGATATAAGAGGATATGGTAAGGCCGGACAGGCACATATAGAGCAAAGATAAAATACGGGTCTGGATGATGAATATGAGGTAGAAATAAACATCAACTTTCGTTTTCAAGATAATTGTACTTGTTGGAAATACCTTTTATCAGTTTGGAAATTAGTGCCATCGTTCCTTTTCAGTTATGTTACCTTTCGGTTTTCATTAACTTAAGACTCCAATGATTGCCTTAATTAAGTAATATATACCTAAACTTTTTATAATTTTAATCTTAATCTTAATCTTAATCTTAATCACGAATATCTATACAGGGTCAAGTTATTTTACAAAGGGTCACAAAAATGAGAAATGTGAGAAGCTATAAATAATTGACATGTGTCAAGTGTTGACCAAAAGGAAAAGGGTATAGAGGTAATAGTATACATTTTCTCTCTCCACATGCAAGGCACATGTTAATACCCCCATCATTTTAGAACGTCTATAACTTTTTCGTATGATATTTTTTTTTAAAAAAAAATTCTTCATAATAACAATCGTTTTTTTATCTTTAATATGAGTATGATTTTGTTATATAAAATTCAAAACAAATATTACGTCACTGTGTCTTTTCGCACACCATTGTGTCTTTTCGCTTATCATTGTATCTTTTTTCGTCATTGCGTCTTTTCGCACACCATTGTGTCTTTTTTCGTCATTGTGTCTTTTCGCACACCATTGTGTTTTTTCGCTTATCATTGTGTATTTTCGCACACTATTGTGTCTTTTCGCTTATCATTGTGTCTTTTTTCGTCATTGTGTCTTTTCGCACACCATTGTGTCTTTTCGCTTATCATTGTGTCTTTTTGCTTATCATTGTGTCTTTTCGCACACCATTGTGTGTTTTCGCTTATCATTGTGTCTTTTTTCTTCATTGTGTCTTTTCGCACACCATTGTGTCTTTTTTCGTCATTGTGTATTTTCGCACACCATTGTGTCTTTTCGCTTATCATTGTGTCTTTTCGCACACTATTGTGTCTTTTCGCTTATCATTGTGTCTTTTTTCGTCATTGTGTCTTTTCGCACACCATTGTGTCTTTTCGCTTATCATTGTGTCTTTTTTCGTCATTGTGTCTTTTCGCACGCCATTGTGTCTTTTCGCTTATCATTGTGTCTTTTCGCACACCATTGTGTCTTTTCGCTTATCATTGTGTCTTTTTTCGTCATTGTGTCTTTTCGCACACCATTGTGTCTTTTTTCGTCATTGTGTCTTTCCGCACACCATTGTGTGTTTTCGCTTATCATTGTGTCTTTTTTCGTCATTGTGTCTTTTTTCGTCATTGTGTCTTTTCGCACACCATTGTGTCTTTTTATCTAATATATAAAATACAATGCTTAATACAAGTTACACAATAACTTGAAACGTAAAACACAATGGTGAATACGTATAACACAATGATCTAAAACGTAAGACACAATGGTGAATACGTATAAGACAATGACCTAAAACGTAAGACACAATGGTGAATGCGTATAACACAATGACCTAAAACATAAGACACAATGATGAATACGTATAACACAATGGCTTGAACGTAAAACACAATGGAAACAACATATTACACAATGACACAATGAACAACAAAAAAACACAATTAAAAAACCCATTAATTTTTTTTTATATAACAATAATGGTGAATTATTATGGTGAATTTTTAAAAAACTCATATTAAAGATAAAAAAAAACGTTTATTATTATGGTGAATTTTTTTAAAAAAAATAATGTCGTATGAAAAAGTTATGAAAATTTTAAAATGATGGGGGAATTGACATGTGCCTTGCCTGTGGAGAGAGAGTCAACAAAGGTGGGTTATTACATTCATGCCTTTTCCATCAATTTTTATTTATTAAATTAATTGTCTGGTCCCGATTATGATGGTCGATTCGGCTCGGATCTTAATCTATCATGTCATAACTCACACAAAATTGTATTGACAAAAGAGTTAATGACGGGTTACTATATTTAGAAAGATGACCGTTTGTTAAAGGCGGAATCAATAACAAACATACGGTTACAATGAATATCCAAAGATCGAAGACACACACAAGATTCACTCAAAAGATTTCCATTTATATAATGTTAGTCACACAAAAGGAGTAATCGATTTAGGGTTTATAAGGAATCCTAGGACAGCCGTCACACACAAAATATTCTCAATTATTGTGTCGTGTGTATTCTGTCTCTCTTTTTGTGTGTGTGTTTTTCTGTGTCTCCTGGCGGCGTGCCCTAAATATTCCATTTATAGGCCTGCCAACCTAAGACAGCTGTCATTCCTTTTAGAAACCCTATCCGATAATACATATTCAAATTACATATTCAAAAATAAAACTAAGTGTAAAACAAGTCTTCCGGGTAGGCTTTTCATTAATCTTCAGTCTCCGGGTACGCAGTGTACTCGGCCTTCCTTCAGACTTGGTAAACATATAAGTGTACTCGGAATCAGTTTCCGGGTAGACTTTACTTAAAGAATATTTTACCAAGTAAAATATTCACCGAGTAGACTTCAATCTTCTTGGACTTATCAAACTTTGCCCGACAAATCCTTACGAGCAACCTTGTTCTTCTATGGTCCTGTTCGGCTCATTGTCAGTTGAACAACTTACTGATAAGGCGTACTCGGGAGTACATACCTTTTTTGAGCAGAACCTTACTCGAAATAACTTAGAGATATTCTATTAACTCATCAAGTATACTCGGACCATAATTATTAAAGAATACCTTGCCCGGTCTTCCAATTACTTGGCTTCTTGGACTTGGTTAACCAAACCTTACTCGGAAGAGTAAAAGACTTAGCTTTGAAGAACAACCCTGCTTGACAAAGTGAACCTTGCTCGGAGATGCCAAATCAGTGGTCCTTACTCGGGAATTCACTAAATAGCATACCTTACTCGGATATCCACTTAAGAAGACTATTTGAAGTAAACCTTGCCCGGGAGGCAAAATTTCGTACTCGGCTAAGTAAAAGCTTACTCGAAGGTCCAAGGTGTGCTCGGATTCAATACTTAGCAGTTTCTGAGGAGGTTGAGAAGATTCCAATCTTCCATATTCTTCGTTTTCGGTCAAATCTCCTCATTTGGGTCAAATTCTTGACCCAACATTAATCTCAGTCATTCAAATCTAAGATCAATGGACTAAATTCCTTCTCACCATTCTCATTTTTATTGTCCTTTGTATTTTAACTTTACCCTATCTACACATACTATTAAAGCAAACAACAATTTTCACTTGTCAACATTCTAGCCCCTCCACATCATTGTCACATCAATGTCATATTACCAATTACCTTTCATAATCATTCCAAGTCATCTACTAACATATATTTAAACCATAACATTTCTTAATTTTTTACCCTAATCATGTTTTTCTCTCTATCTCTATTAGGCGAATCTCCTTTCACCCTCTCATATTTTCCGGCTAAACTAGATCTATATTGATATTAATCGTTTTCCGGTAAGTTTGTATTTTATAATAACATTCCGATTGTCGATATATGTATTTCCGGCAACATTATATTTTATTCCGATTATTGTAGATCTAACATTTTTATCTTTATTTTCATTGTTAACTGATTTTTTTTAAATCAGTATAAGTTCTAAATTAAAAACAGAGACGAAGCTATAACAATTGATTTTTTTTTACGATTTTCCGGTAAGTTTTTCCGTTCAAGTATTATACCTATAACAATGAGTGTTTTATATTAATTTGAAGTTTTATTTTTTTCCTGTTTTTTTGTTATACATGTTGTTCTTCAAAGTTCTAAATATAAATCAGCTTCATCCATGTTCAGTATCATTATTTCGTTTTTCCGGTAAGACACATTTTAATTATCCGGGTATAAATTATAATTCTAATATTCCATTATTTCAATGTTATAACAAAACTTTATTATTTCAGGTAATTTATCTGATTGATTTATAGAATATTTGATTTTAGTTTAATATAAAACGGAGATACCATGGTTATTATCTTTATTTGTTATTTTCCGGTAAAACATTTAAATTTTCTGGTTATAAATTAAATATCAAATCTTCCATAACATCAACATTTATATTCTACTTTATATATTCAGGTGAATGTCACGAGTCATACTACCTAATATCAATTTAATTTCTACGAAAAAATCCGAGATACCATGGTCATTCTCACAATATCGTTTTTCCGGTAACACCTTTAAAATTTTCCGGTTATTAGTTATAATTAAAATAATCCATAATATCAAAATTAATATTCGATTTTACTATTTCAGGTTATTGTCCCACTCATCTTATCTAAAATCACGGATTGAGAATGACTTTATAAGATGTATTTTTTTATATTAATGTATATTTATTTTTTAAATAATCATTTTTTAAATAAACATGTATATTCATTTTCATTATTTTTTCATATAAGAAAATATTCAAAAAATATCGGAGATACATTGAAGTATTTTTTTCATATAAGAAAATATTCGTTTCACCCAAGTCAAATTTAATATGAGTTTACCGTAATTGTATATAGTTTTGGTATATCAAAACAACTTAATTTAAAATTAATTATCCATAATTTAAATAATAATAAGTTCACTAAAATAAATGGTCCATAATCGATATATAATAATAAGTTCTCTAATAACTTAACTAATTTACATAAATAAGTAAATGGAGGTCTCGAATTTGTCTATGGTATTACTCTACATTTTTTATATATGATTTAAATTTGAATTTCTAATTAATGTCCATAATAAAGGTTTGACCAACATTTACATGGAATATATATCAATAGGTTTCCGATTTAAACCGTATTCTGATTTGATGAAGCTGTCCTGTTTATATATAAACCGTATTTTCATTTTGAATATATATGTTTGACGAACATATTAATGTCCTATTTATACTTTCCGACATTTTTTATATCCAACTGTTTTTCCAATATCTTTACATACTATTAAAGCAATACAATTTGTACACATTTCATTCAACTAGCCTCTCCACATCAATTTATACACATGTCATTCAACTAGCTTCTTCACATCAATGCCACATCATTGTCAAGTCATCAAACATTTTTTTAATAAATCAAAAATTAGTTGCGTGGACTAGGATTCGAACCTGGGCTTTGAGCGAGATAAAATTTTTAATACATAGCACACAAACCATCCAACTAAGCTGTCTTGATGTCTTTAAGAATAAAAAATATATCCTATATATTGAAAAAACACATTGTATTGGAAGTGGACAATGAAAATTAACTAAAAAATGAAAATAAATACTATGTATATTAGTTCATGTCCAACAGAATCTTCACAAAATATTAAACAATGAAAATTAACTAAAAGGAAAATCTTTAGATTATATATATATATTAATATTTTAATCTCCCTCTCTCACTCTCTCTCTCTCTCTCTTTCTCTCTCTCTCTATCGGCTTACTAACTCCAACATTCACCATCTTCCATTCCGGTAATGTAGAACGAGATTAATCGTTTTCCGGAAAGGTTGTATATTATACTTTAATGACCAACAATGTTATATGATTTTCCAGCAATGTTATATCTTTTTCCGGCAACATCATATTTTCTTCCGGTTATTGTAGATCTAACCTTTTTTTCTTTATTTTCATTGTTAACTGATTTTTTAAAATCAGTTTAGGTTCTAAATAAAAAACAGCGATAAAGCTAATATTTATACGTATTTACGTTATTCCGGTAAGTTTTTCCGGTATGTTTTCCATTTATGTGTTATACCTATAACAATGAGTGTTTTATATTTATTTGAAGTTTTATTTTTTTCTTGTTTTTTTGTTATACATGTTGTTCTTCTAGGTTCTAAATATAAATTAGCTTCATCCGTGTTCAGTATCATTATTTCGTTTTTCCGGTAAGAGACATTTAAATTATTCGGGTATAAATTATAATTCTAATATTCCATTATTTCAATGTTATAACAAAACTTTATTATTTCAGGTAATTTACCCGATTGATTTATGGAATATTTGATTTTAGTTTCTTAATATAAAAGAGAGATACCATGGTTATTATCATTATTTGTTATTTTCCGGTAAGACGTTTAAATTTTCTGGTTATAAATTAAATATCAAAAGTTCCATAACATCAACATTTATATTCTACTTTATATATTCAGGTGAATGTCACGAGTCATACAACCTAATATCAATTTAAATTCTACGAAAAAATCCAAGATAACATGGTCATTCTCACAATATCGTTTTTCCGGTAACACCTTAAAATTTTCCGGTTATTAGTTATAATTAAAATAATCCATAATAGCAATATTAATATTCGATTTTACTATTTCAGGTTATTGTCCCACTCATGTTATTTAAAATCACAGATTGAGGATGACTTTGTAAGATGTATTTTTTTATATTGATTTATATTTATTTTTTAAATAATCATGTATATTCATTTTCATTATTTTTTCATATAAGAAAATATTCATTTATATCGGAGATACCTTGAAGTATTTTTTTCATATAAGAAAATATTCGTTTCACCCAAGTCAAATTTAATATGAGTTTGCTGTAATTGTATATAGTTTTGGTATATCATAACAACTTAATTTAAAATTAATTATCCATAATTTACATAATAATACGTTCACTAAAATAAATGGTCCATAATCGATATATAATAATATGTTCACTAATAACTTAACTAATTTACATAAATAAGTAAATGGAGGTCTCGAATTTGTCTATGGTATTTCACTATATTTTTGATATATGATTTAAATTTGAATTTCTAATTAGTGTCTATAATAATGGTTTGACCGACATTTACATGGATATACATCTATAGGTTTCCGATTTAAACCGTATTCTGATTTGATGAAGCTGTCCTGTTTATGTATAAACCGTATTTTCATTTGGAATATATATGTTTGATTAACATATTAATGTCCTATTTATACTTTCCGACATTTTTGTATATCCAACTGTTTTTCCAATATCTTTACATACAATTAAAGCAATACAATTTGTACACATGTCATTCAACTAGCCTCTCCACATCAATTTATACACATGTCATTCAACTAGCTTGTCCACATCAATGCCACATCATTGTCAAGTCATCAAACATTTTTTTAATAAATCAAAAATTAGTTGCGTGGACTAGGATTTGAACATGGGCTTTGAGCGAGATAAAATTCTTAATACATAGCACACAAACCATCCAACTAAGCTGTCTTGATGTCTTTAAGAATAAAAAATATATCCTATATATTGAAAAAACACATTGTATTGGAAGTGGACAATGAAAATTAACTCAAAAATAGAAATAAATACTATGTATATTATTGCATGTCCAAAAGAATCTTCACAAAATATTAAACAATGAAAATTAACTAAAAGGAAAATCTTAAGATTATATATATATAAAAAAATTTTAATCTCCCTCTCTCACTCTCTCTCTTTCTCTCACACTCTCTCTCTCTCTCTATCGGCTTACTAACTCCAACATTCACCATCTTCCATATTCCGGTAATGTAGAACGAGATTAATCGTTTTCCGGAAATGTTGTATATTATACTTTAATGGCAAACAATGTTATATTATTTTCCAGCAATGTTATATCTTTTTCCGGCAACATCATATTTTCTTCCGGTTATTGTAGATCTAACCTTTTCATCTTTATTTTCATTGTTAACTGATTTTTAAAATCAGTTTAGGTTCTAAATAAAAAACAGCGATAAAGCTAATATTTATACGTATTTACGTTATTCCGGTAAGTTTTTCCGGTATGTTTTCCGTTTATGTGTTATACCTATAACAATGAGTGTTTTATATTTATTTGAAGTTTTATTTTTTTCTTGTTTTTTTGTTATACATGTTGTTCTTCTAGGTGTTAAATATAAATTAGCTTCATCCATGTTCAGTATCATTATTTCGTTTTTCCGGTAAGAGACATTTAAATTATTCGGGTATAAATTATAATTCTAATATTCCATTATTTCAATGTTATAACAAAACTTTATTATTTCAGGTAATTTACCCGATTGATTTATGGAATATTTGATTTTAGTTTCTTAATATAAAACGGAGATACCATGGTTATTATCATTATTTGTTATTTTCCGGTAAGACGTTTAAATTTTCTGGTTATAAATTAAATATCAAATGTTCCATAACATCAACATTTATATTCTACTTTATATATTCAGGTGAATGTCACGAGTCATACAACCTAATATCAATTTAAATTCTACGAAAAAATCCGAGATAACATGGTCATTCTCACAATATCGTTTTTCCGGTAACACCTTTAAAATTTTCCGGTTATTAGTTATAATTAAAATAATCCATAATAGCAATATTAATATTCGATTTTACTATATTCTTTTTCATTATTTTTTCATATAAGAAAATATTCATTTATATCGGAGATACCTTGAAGTATTTTTTTCGTATAAGAAAATATTCGTTTCACCCAAGTCAATATTAATATGAGTTTACCGTAATTGTATATAGTTTTGGTATATCATAACAACTTAATTCAAAATTAATTATACATAATTTACATAATAATAAGTTCACTAAAATAAATGGTCCATAATCGATATATAATAATAAGTTCACTAATAACTTAACTGATTTACATAAATAAGTAAATGGAGGTCTCGAATTTGTCTATGGTATTTCTATACATTTTTGATATATGATTTAAATTTGAATTTCAAATATATGTCCATAATAATGGTTTGACCAACATTTACATGGAATATACATCAATAGGTTTCCGATTTAAACCGTATTCTGATTTGATGAAGCTGTCCTGATTATATATAAACCGTATTTTCATTTGGAATATATATGTTTGATTAAAATATTAATGTCCTATTTATACTTTTTGACATTTTTGTATATCCAAACTGTTTTTCCAATATCTTTACATACTATTAAAACAATAAAATTTGTACACATGTCATTCAACTAGCCTCTCCACATCAATTTATACACATGTCATTCAACTAGCTTCTCCACATCAATGCCACATCATTGTCAAGTAATCAAACATTTTTTTAATAAATCAAAAATTAGTTGCGTGGACTAGGATTCGAACCTGGGCTTTGAGCGAGATAAAATTCTTAATACATAGCACACAAACCATCCAACTAAGCTGTCTAGATGTCTTTAAGAATAAAAAATATATCCTATATATTTAAAAACACAATGTATTGGAAGTGGACAATGAAAATTAACTCAAAAATGGAAATAAATACTATGTATATTAGTGCATGTCCAACAGAATCTTCACAAAATATTAAACAATGAAAATTAACTAAAAGGAAAATCTTTAGATTATATATATATATTAATATTTTAATCTCTCTCTCTCACACACTCTCTCTCTCTCTCTCTCTCTCAATCAGCTTACTAACTCCAACATTCACCATCTTCCATATTCCGGTAATGTAGATCGAGATTAATCGTTTTCCGGAAAGGTTGTATATTATACTTTAATGACCAAGAATGTTATATGATTTTCCAGCAATGTTATATCTTTTTCCGGCAACATCATATTTTCTTCCGGTTATTGTAGATCTAACCTTTTTATCTTTATTTTCATTGTTAACTGATTTTTTAAAATCAGTTTAGGTTCTAAATAAAAAACAGCGATAAAGCTAATATTTATACGTATTTACGTTATTCGGGTAAGTTTTTCCGTATGTTTTCCGTTTATGTGTTATACCTATAACAATGAGTGTTTTATATTTATTTGAAGTTTTATTTTTTTCTTGTTTTTTTGTTATACATGTTGTTCTTCTAGGTTTTTAAATATAAATTAGCTTCATCCATGTTCAGTATCATTATTTGGTTTTTCCGGTAAGAGACATTTAAATTATTCGGGTATAAATTATAATTCTAATATTCCATTATTTCAATGTTATAACAAAACTTTATTATTTCAAGTAATTTACCCGATTGATTTATGGAATATTTGATTTTAGTTTCTTAATATAAAACGGAGATACCATGGTTATTATCATTATTTGTTATTTTCCGGTAAGACGTTTAAATTTTCTGGTTATAAATTAAATATCAAATGTTCCATAACATTAACATTTATATTCTACTTTATATATTCAGGTGAATGTCACGAGTCATACAACCTAATACCAATTTAAATTCTACGAAAAAATCCGAGATAACATGGTCATTCTCACAATATCGTTTTTCCGGTAACACCTTTAAAATTTTCCGGTTATTAGTTATAATTAAAATAATCCATAATAGCAATATTAATATTCGATTTTACTATTTCAGGTTATTGTCTCACTCATGTTATTTAAAATCACAGATTGAGGATGACTTTGTAAGATGTATTTTTTTATATTGATTTATATTTATTTTTTAAATAATCATGTATATTCTTTTTCATTATTTTTTCATATAAGAAAATATTCATTTATATCGGAGATACCTTGAAGTATTTTTTTCGTATAAGAAAATATTCGTTTCACCCAAGTCAAAATTAATATGAGTTTACCGTAATTGTATATAGTTTTGGTATATCATAACAACTTAATTCAAAATTAATTATACATAATTTACATAATAATAAGTTCACTAAAATAAATGGTCCATAATCGATATATAATAATAAGTTCACTAATAACTTAACTGATTTACATAAATAAGTAAATGGAGGTCTCGAATTTGTCTATGGTATTTCTATACATTTTTGATATATGATTTAAATTTGAATTTCAAATATATGTCCATAATAATGGTTTGACCAACATTTACATGGAATATACATCAATAGGTTTCCGATTTAAACCGTATTCTGATTTTGATGAAGCTGTCCTGATTATATATAAACCGTATTTTCATTTGGAATATATATGTTTGATTAAAATATTAATGTCCTATTTATACTTTTTGACATTTTTGTATATCCAAACTGTTTTTCCAATATCTTTACATACTATTAAAGCAATACAATTTGTACACATGTCATTCAACTAGCCTCTCCACATCAATTTATACACATGTCATTCAACTAGCTTCTCCACATCAATGCCACTCATTGTCAAGTAATCAAACATTTTTTTAATAAATCAAAAATTAGTTGCGTGGACTAGGATTCGAACCTGGGCTTTGAGCGAGATAAAATTCTTAATACATAGCACACAAACCATCCAACTAAGCTGTCTTGATGTCTTTAAGAATAAAAAATATATCCTATATATTGAAAAAACACATTGTATTGGAAGTGGACAATGAAAATTAACTCAAAAATGGAAATAAATACTATGTATATTAGTGCATGTCCAACAGAATCTTCACAAAATATTAAACAATGAAAATTAACTAAAAGGAAAATCTTTAGATTATATATATATATATATTAATATTTTAATCTCTCTCTCTCACACACTCTCTCTCTCTCTCTCTCTTTCTATCGGCTTACTAACTCCAACATTCACCATCTTCCATATTCCGGTAATGTAGATCGAGATTAATCGTTTTCCGGAAAGGTTGTATATTATACTTTAATGACCAAGAATGTTATATGATTTTCCAGCAATGTTATATCTTTTTCCGGCAACATCATATTTTCTTCCGGTTATTGTAGATCTAACCCTTTTATCTTTATTTTCATTGTTAACTGATTTTTTAAAATCAGTTTAGGTTCTAAATAAAAAACAGCGATAAAGCTAATATTTATACGTATTTACGTTATTCCGGTAAGTTTTTCCGTATGTTTTCCGTTTATGTGTTATACCTTTAACAATGAGTGTTTTATATTTATTTGAAGTTTTGTTTTTTTCTTGTTTTTTTGTTATACATGTTGTTCTTCTAGGTTCTAAATATAAATTTGCTTCATTCGTGTTCAGTATCATTATTTCGTTTTTCCGGTAAGAGACATTTAAATTATTCGGGTATAAATTATAATTCTAATATTCCATTATTTCAATGTTATAACAAAACTTTATTATTTCAGGTAATTAACCCGATTGATTTATGGAATATTTGATTTTAGTTTCTTAATATAAAACGGAGATACCATGGTTATTATCATTATTTGTTATTTTCCGGTAAGACGTTTAAATTTTCTGGTTATAAATTAAATATCAAATGTTCCATAACATCAACATTTAAATTCTACTTTATATATTCAGGTGAATGTCACGAGTCATACAACCTAATATCAATTTAAATTCTACGAAAAAATCCGAGATAACATGGTCATTCTCACAATATCGTTTTTTCCGGTAACACCTTTAAAATTTTCCGGTTATTAGTTATAATTAAAATAATCCATAATAGCAATATTAATATTCGATTTTACTATTTCAGGTTATTGTCCCACTCATGTTATTTAAAATCACAGATTGAGGATGACTTTAGAAAATGTATTTTTTTATATTGATTTATATTTATTTTTTAAATAATCATGTATATTCATTTTCATTATTTTTTCATATAAGAAAATATTCATTTATATCGGAGATACCTTGAAGTATTTTTTTCATATAAGAAAATATTCGTTTCACCCAAGTCAAATTTAATATGAGTTTATCGTAATTGTATATAGTTTTGGTATAACATAACAACTTAATTTAAAATTAATTATCCATAATTTACATAATAATAAGTTCACTAAAATAAATGGTCCATAATCGATATATAATAATAAGTTCACTAATAACTTAACTAATTTACATAAATAAGTAAATGGAGGTCTCGAATTTGTCTATGGTATTTCTCTACATTTTTGATATATGATTTAAATTTGAATTTCAAATATATGTCCATAATAATGGTTTGACCAACATTTACATGGAATATACATCAATAGGTTTCCGATTTAAACCGTATTCTGATTTGATGAAGCTGTCCTGATTATATATAAACCGTATTTTCATTTGGAATATATATGTTTGATTAAAATATTAATGTCCTATTTTTACTTTTTGACATTTTTGTATATCCAAACTGTTTTTCCAATATCTTTACATACTATTAAAGCAATACAATTTGTACACATGTCATTCAACTAGCCTCTCCACATCAATTTATACACATGTCATTCAACTAGCTTCTCCACATCAATGCCACATCATTGCCATAATAAATCAAAAATTAGTTGCGTGGAATAGGATTCGAACATGGGCTTTGAGGGGGTTGAAATTCTTAATACATAACTTGACTGAACTAAAAGAAGAAGGGATAAGATAAGGCAGTAGCACCCACTACTCTGTCAGTTGAAGGTTATCCAGTCGATCTTCGTAAGTAAGTAAGTAAGTAACACTTTCATCGATGATTCCTCTAATCCTCTAAAAGCTTAGAAGGGAGCTGAACCGTTTATCTCTATGAAATTATGGACTATAAAGTGGCCTCACTTCGCTCGCCTCTCTTCCGGTCGCCTCAGCTTCTGAATCCAATCTTGAACGTTCAGTTAGGCATTCACAAATTCACTTCTCTTTCAAGTTCCAATAAGATTGTTATGCTCGTGGTGACTTCTCAGTTAGGAATTATCATTGCCCCTTCTAAATGGTTACAGGACTAGGGCCCTACTAGCCTCATCGGCCGATGTCTGCCGTCTCGCGATTCTTGCGTTTATGGACCGAAGGAAAATCACTCCAATCCTTCTTCAGGGCAACATGCTATATTATATGATATATCTTGGGAGTTGAAGGTCGCAGTCCCTTTCCCTCAGGCGAGTTCCTCACTTAACTTAAAAGAGGAAGGAGTCTTTACGAATTCAGTAGCTATGCTATTTAATACACACCTGACTTCTACCTTCGTGTGTCAATGGATCTTTCACATACTCCCTATTTATTATGTTTCCCTATTGGTCTCACTACCATACCAAACCCTCCCTCCGGTCGTCTCGTTCCCTTGCTTTGATCCTCTGTCTCTGAAACCTTCCTTAATGAAGTGGAGAATTCCTTCGTACTTGAGTGTCCCAATGAGCCCGTAGGCAAGGTCCTTACTATTTTCACGCATGACATGAGGTTGTCTACCTCACTAGTATTTGAACTGGAATGCCAGGCGGAGGAGTGTAACTGCCTTATCGCGCTATCCGACTTGTATGTGAAAAGCATTTCGTACTTGTAACTGATCCCTTCCTAGAGAAAGGTGTGCTTCAATGAAAAGTACACAACACTAGTAGTGCCCCTTTTGACGACCAAGTCACAATGGAAACAATGTATCTCTCTGGGGATGCGAATAATCTTTGAAAGCACTTTCGAACCATCACGCGGATTCCAACCCAACTGCCCATGATATGGTAAGAACGGAATGGAAAGGAAAAAAATTCTATGCGCAGACGTGAAAGCTCTATCAAGAGAACTAACTTCTTTTTATTTAGGGAGGAACGATTCCCTCGTCTGAGAATTGTCATTCACGCACTCTTCCTCCCCGCTAAAAAAGCGATTGAGAATCTCGAGAACCTAAACAAAAATGCAGAAGTGAGCGTACCCCAAGGCTCTCCTCTCTCCCTCTTTTTTAGCCAACATCATCAACCCCATTTTTCACCTTAAATGGGTCAAAGCCAAAAATATGATGAATAGAAGGAAAGGAGATCAGAAAAATAGGCGGACGACTTATAGTATAGGTCGGATGTTTCCGTGAGCAGTAAGCAGCAGATCCCCCCTTATTTTGGGAAAGCTGGTGGCCGCGTGTGAATTCTTTCAAGGCGAGGGGCGGCCTGATTCGACATTGTTGTTTACTCTGATCCGGTCGAGGTGGTTTTCACCAGCGCGTAGGTGGTCTAAGTTCCTATGACCGAGTCTTTCTGGCCCCTGTGAACATCTTTTCTTAATGTATTAAAGAGGGCCTCTCTAACCGGTGAAGGTGGGTGTCCACTAACGGCCATTCCTGGCTCGGCTCCGATAACGCAATTCCGGGAGGAGTCGGTAGTTGGGCACTGGATCCCTTCGGACCTGGAGAACGTGTGAGGCTGAGTCGGGGTTTGGTGAACCAACAGGTCGCACCTCTAGTTGAAGTATCGGGCCCCTTTTTTGTTGCCTAGGTTACACCTTCGGAATACCCCAGAAGGTAATTTTTCTCTACTTCCCCAATCTTCACTTTACGCCACGCCGACTCCCCTTTCGTCATAAGGCGTGGAATTAGACCAAGGGGAATCTCCATAGGAACAAGTCCCTTAGATTTCGCACATAGGAGATCGAGACACAGCCCCAGGGCTATGGGGAAAGATGTAGATCGATCACCCTAGATAGACAACTACATAGAGGGTCTCTACAAGTCAGTCTATATATTCTTTGATTTCGTTCCCCCCGTAAGATCAATATCACAACCAATGAGGTCCGCAAGTTTCACATCTAAGTAATACTCGATCCGATAGTTTACGATATAGATAGATATATATTTAACAACAACATTCTAAGAAAAGATATTAATAGATATCGGTAGTTGTCCGGTCGTACCCAAACAATAAGATTCCTGAGGAAAATGCACCTAAGATCAAATATTTCGAGCCGGCTTCCGTGGAAAATTCAGACTTTCTTTTTGATGCTGCGATCACATAAAAACATAAACTTTGAGGCTCAATAGCTAAATACATGGCAATTGAATCATAAGCCGAGATCATAAAGAGCATACTGCGAGTAGGAAGTGGAATTAATACAATGGATTCAAAAGCATCAAACCTCTCTTGTTCGGAAGAATCGAAACACATCGAAATGGTACCAGCTGTACTTAATAATAGAAGGATTTGGCAGAAATATGTAAAATTGTCCCTCCTAAAAAGATTATTCCAGAATAAATGGGCAATAGTTAGGAGAGGTGCGCCAGCGGCGAGCAGAAGCAAGGTTATTAGATACCTCAGGAAAGCCCGGCCAGAACCACACGTGCAAGTTTCCCTGCTTGTGGCTCGTCCGTGATAACTTCTTCGGATTTGCGTGAACTAGCGAACCGATCACTAAGTGGGGATGCTCCCTCCAGCATGAGCGAACCTTTTCGAAAGTGGTTAGGAATGGGCGCCCCTCTCCCAGCCCGGATCCAGCCAGGTTCTATTGATCATGTCCCCTTCCCAACAGTTGGAACTTGTCTTGGGGCGTCTTTGGCTTTACGAGAGAAAGCTCGCCGTAGAAAAAAGTCTTTCTCTTCCCGTCCCGGGTCATATGTGCGTCATAGCACACAAACCATCCAACTAAGCTATCTTGATGTCTTTAAGAATGAAAAATATATCCTATATATTGAAAAAACACATTGTATTGGAAGTGGACAATGGAAATTAACTCAAAAATGGAAATAAATACTATGTATATTAGTGCATGTCCAACAGAATCTTCACAAAATATTAAACAATGAAAATTAACTAATAAAGAAAATCTTTAGATTATATATATATATATATATATATATACTAGTAAGAGTGCCCGCGCGTTGCGGCGGGAACACTATTGTGATTCAGTTAGTAGTGGTTCTTTCTATTACTGATATTTTCGATTGTAAAACTTGGATTCCTTATAGTTTACGATACCAAGAATTGTCATTTTAGACAACAATATTAGGCAAAAAGAAAATAATTTAAAAAACAGTATATATGTATTAAAATTTTTTTTTATCAAATGTTGTATTTTTATGTAAATATTTGTTTGAAGAACATGTTAGAGGCTAGAAAAAAAATTAAAAACCGTTTTTTAGCAAGAAAAACAACAAACAGAAGATGTAACAAAAGAGTGTGTCCCTCTAACCTAAATAATGAAATCGATCCCAAATCAACTAACATTTCACAAACATAATGGATTTCTTACATGATGATGACGATTAGATAACATAACAGACGTGATCAGAGCACTCGATTCAATTTCTCATTTAGGTTACATACCATAAGAAATACATTAAAAGTTGCAGTCACATTCAAGCCAACTACATCCCCTTTTAAGGACATTAACAACACCTGCAAGAAACCATAAGTTAGATTTATAATTAAAAACTATCTCAAAATGCAATCTTTATAAGAACCAAGACTCAAACTCCATAAGGGTAAAATAGTCTGTTACTATCTTTTTGTTATAATTATGGCTAATGGACTTGGATCATTTATACAAACCATCAACAGTTTAGTTATATGCGAATGAACATGAACAAAATTTTTTTGCTCGTTTAATGAACAAAGATGAGCACGCGTCGTTTGTTTATGTTGCTCGTGAACGTTCGTTTATGTTTGTTCGTGAATGTTTGCTTACATTTGGTTGTGAGTGTTCGTTTATATTTGTTTGTTTATGCTTATTAAAATTTTCAGGCCAAACATATTGATTGGCGCGTTAACTTTTAAATGGATTTTGCTCAATTATGTTTGACTGTCAAAATACATTAATCCATTTTCAGTTATATAAAGTTTTTAGTTTATGTTTGTGAATTTTTTGCTTGTGCTATTAACGAATAAGCATAAACAAACGCGAACATGTTCGTTTTCTTAACAAACAAACATAATCATGGAAACCTTGCTTGTTCATTTGCATATTTTCGGTTATATAAGTTTTTAGTTTATGTTTGTGAATTGTTCGTTTATACTATTAATGTGAGCATTCTAATTTTATAAACAAACAAACATGAACACGAAAACCTTGTTTGTTTAACTATTAAGTTCATTTACATTTCTAAAAGTAGATGTATAACAATAAAGTAATGTGCTTAAAATCATGTTCATGGAACTTACTTTAGATCTCTAAAAAGAGCAGCACAAAAATCATGTTCAGCTCCAGGTTGTTCGCATTAAACAAATTAAGTTTCAGTTAGTGGCAGAACAAGAATCGGCCTGAATCATATAAAAAAATGTCGGTATCATCGTGCAATGGGCAAACCCAATATGAGTATTAACCCATGCAAAATAGTATTTTTTTTTACCCAATAATTAAGTAATATTTCATAACAAATTAAAAAAGTAGTACAGATATAACCTGGCAATCTAGTTAGACAAACAACTTCCAAATTTAAATTATAAAAGTTCTTGTAAACTTATTGCCTTTTGAAATAGCCGGCCTAGAGTAAGCCATTCAAATTTTCTATGTCAAGTGTAAATAATCAGATTAACAGTTTGGATAAACATTAATCACATAGACAATACTCCAATATTCACATATAAAATGACATACCTCTTAACGATGCTCTTGAGTAACCCTTTCCATAGCAGCATAACCGTCGGTGACAAAAGCCACAGAAGATAAAAAGTGGCTATTGATTAGCAGTATGCCTTAGTTAACCTTTAGGGGTTCTTGATTTCAAATAAAATGCATTATAATTTACATTATCTGTTCTGTAACTAAGGATGTTCGTTTTTCTATACCTGAACATATTGTAAAGTGAACAATACCTGAATATGAAAGGAATGTCTATAATATTAATATATATTAAACAAATATTTGTCAATGATATTTTGACATCTAAATATGAAATATAAATGTTACCATCATAATCTTATTTTGGATTGCGCGCAAGTGGTTTCTCAATACGCAAACTGCTACCCCTACGGAAGATGACACTCTTGAATGCACTTTTTAAAAGATTGTCACTACCATTCTGCATCAACGTACGACATTAATAAAGTGTTAAATGATGTTACAAAATACCATTCGAAAAGGTGTTTTGGAAAAGATTATGAAACCCATTTAATAACTGTTGACCCATTTAACCAACCATTTGAACCATGAGCAGGAGGACTATGCTACTGATACAACTATTTACATAATCCACCGTCTCACATTGATGATAATATAAATTCACAAAGCTTACCCTTTAGAGTCGACTGTTTCCTCTTCCATCAAGACCAACTATAGGGGAAAAGCTATATTCAAGTTCATATTTCAAATAACATCAGTGAAAGGGATTGGGGCAAAAGTAGATTTGGTGAAAAAACATCAGCTCCTCTCTTTATATTTCTCCACCTTGTTCGTCTAACCCTTTAATCAAACCTGCAAACAAATTAAAATACAAGTAAAAGTCTCATAAAAACTATAATTGATGAAATCTAATTTCATTTTCTTTTAGCCGTAGCTTAAATAATCCAATACTACATGTGATTTTTGATTATGTGTGTAAACCAAATTTAATTAAGAATTTAGGTTACAAACCAAAAACAACTAAATAAACTTAGTATTGAGATAGCAGCATCAGGTTGGAATCAAACAACTTACGATTATCAGGCGATGATTGTTTTGTAACCCTATCTAGATAGGAGGGACGATCGAATGCGATGATTGAATGAAGATAGGGGTGGTAACCGATGAAGCATTCAAGGCGTTCATAATTACCAATGTGGAGGAATTGGAATTCAAAGGTACGTTGAGAGGAATTGGAAGGTCACCGGCGGCCACTTCATTAATTTTAGCGGCGTCTCCTTAGTTAATTTAGCAGAATCTTAAAATGGTAAATTTAGTATCTTATCCATCTAAAATGTTTTATATGTAATATCTATATCTATAATATATATATAAACGAAGATCCAAAAATCCTAGGTGTCGCGATGTGGTCGTTTCCCCTTTTTTTGTAGTCACCGGATTTGCTTGATTTTTAAATAGAGGCTTCTCATGCATTTGACCAGAATTCATGGGTATGGATCTTATCAAACCCATATATTCCTTAAACGGGTTATAACATCTCATTAAATAAAAAGTTATTCTCACCAAATTATTGATGTAAAATTCCTATAAAATAGGATACACTAAAAATTAATATCTTATTTATTTTAAAAAAGATATATATATTATTTAAATTAAAAAAACCAATTTTATAGTAAAAAAAATAAACGGGTCTTGGGACTCATCAACCATATGTATATTATTAATTTTCATAAATATTATTTATAATTAAAAAAACCAATTTTATAGTAGAAAAAAATAAACGAGTCTTGGGTCTCATCATGTAAGGCCCCGTTACCGGTAGCCCTACTTTAACGTTAGATTTACTCATAAACGCAGTTCTAAATATCAGAGTTAACAAAAACTTTCGCGGAATAATAAAACTTCAACCATAACATTTTACATAACCATCAATTCATGTCTTATAAAACATTCGAAGTCAATTAACACAAAACATAGTCTTTAAAACATCACAACATTTCTTTGAGATGCCAGTATCTTCAATTTCAATGTCATGTGTCTTCAGTCACGCGAGCTGCCTCAACCTATTTGCCTGCGTGCATACTAAAAGTCAGCTATACTGAGTGAGTTCTAGTTAATCATATAACTTACTTTTCATACACATATATGTGCCCGAAGGTACACCTTACAACATATCAAGATCAGCATTCGTCCGTACACATTCATATCTAACCATACATTATAAAGAGCGTTTCACCCTACATACCTCGGATATTTTTAGGGTCCGGTACCCCCCATCCTCGGATATTATTAGGGTTCGGTCACCCTTCATCCTCGGATATTATTAGGGTCCGGTCACCCTTCATCCTCGGATATTATTAGGGTCCGGTCACCCTTCATCCTCGGATATTATTAGGGTCCGGTCACCCTTCATCCTCGGATATTATCAGGGTCCGGTACCCTTCATCCTCGGATATTATTAGGGTCCGGTACCCTTTCTTCCATAGCTTCATACTATACCTGTCCTTAAATATTTTTTCCTGACAATACGTGCAATCTCCGAAGAGCGTTCACGTACCATTAACTTATCATACGTACATTATGCATACATCATAAATATTTATACATGCATCTTATCTTACATTATACATAGCAATCACGTCTTTAGCTACCACCTGACGGTACATGCAACATCCGAAGATCGTTCACGCACCGTCAAGCAATCATCATACATACATCATACCAGGCATACACTTACCACTTAAGGTAAGTGTATTAACTATCACATCGAGTATGCACACAGCCCCGAAAACATAACAAGGAAGTGGGGCTAGACACTCACCTCAATGCGGTTGCGTTCACCGTTTACGGTTATTCCCTTCTTGAGTTGTCCACGACTAACTGCATAATAATTATACGTTTTAGTAAACTATCACTACACATATCGCCTTTCTAGTTTAATTATTACCCTCAACGAACGAGGGTCGGGGGGCAGCGCCCCTGGCAGCGGGGTTCTAGGGGCGGCAGCCCTTAGCGGGGTCCAAGGGGCAGAGCCCCTGGCTGGGGTTAAGCTGGGGAAAAAATTTTATTTTCATTAACTGTTTTAACACATTTTCCATTAGCATTTTGAATCATTGAATAATATGCTACTTAAAAGTTCAAGGGCTTATTTTTAATTAAATCATTCTTTTCTAAGTCCAGGGACCATTCTGTCATTCTGTTAAACTTCTAATTCGTTACTTATCCTTAACGAACTGACTTGCCATGACGAACTGGTTCTTGTAACGAATTGGAACCCTTAACGAACTGGTTACTTACACGAATTGGACTTTTAACGAACTGGACTCTTAACGAATCAGTCCATGTAGCGAACCAGTCCAAGTAGCGAATTGGACCTTCTAATTCGTTATCTCCTTTAACGAACTGGTCATAACGAATCAAGGGTAATTCGTTACCCTTTTCCCTTAACGAATTGGATACAAACTACAGCTAGTTCGTTAATCTTTCCTTAGCGAATCAGCTGGCGAATTACCTCTAATTCGCTAGTTATTCCTTAGCGAACTAGGGTTAGGTCAGATTCGTCAGAACATTTCCTGCCAACCTCGTACACGTTTTTCCGGCGCCGCGATTGCCGGAAAACTCACCGGAAAAACGTATCTTCACCGTTTTACACCGTTTTTCATCGTTTTTCGTCCCGTTCGATCCAGATCTGAGCTAGGGTGACCCCTAAGCTCATATTAGGTTCGGTTTATACCCGATTCCACCCGGATCTCAAGACTTAAACGGTTTAACGGTGTCGGCTCGTCGTTTCATGATTATATCTAACGGATTTAAGCTCAAACAATAAAATACTATCATTACCTCGGGTCGGTTCTCGGTTTCCTTCTTGATATCGGTTTAGAGAGAGAGAGAACTAGAGAGAGAATCTTAATTGTGTGTTTTGGATGGTGTAAGGGATATGTGTAAATGAATTAAATGGTGGATTAAGGGTATATATATTTTTGATCATGGGCTAGCCCATGGTCTTTCCTTCATTCCTCCATAACCCAAGTCCATAACCCATATCCATTTACCCAACACAAGTCCATCTCGTATTCTATTCAACTAAACCGCTAACGACCCGCTATAAAATAAACGAACTTTATTTTATTAATATAACCGAAAGTAGGATGTTACACATCAAAACCATATAGCTTTTAAACCGGGTTATAACATCTCATTTATTTGTGAAACAACTTATCATCAAATCATATGTATATTATTAACTTTGATATAATAAAAAAATATAAATTTAAAAAATAAATAAATATTAGAACAAACAATATAAACCAACCCCCGTAATACGGGGGATAAAAACTAGTAGATATATATATATATATATATATATATATATATATATATATATATAGGATTATGTTCATTTTAGAAGTGTTTCTTAGTGCGAGAAGTGCGAGAAGAGATTCTAACCAATCACATTATTTCTTTTTAATTTTTGATTATTTAAATAAAAGGGTATATTAGTAAACTATGATTTATTCATTTTTTGGAAACTAATAGTAATTAAATTTCATGTAAGTTACAATTTATTGTTTATAATTCATTAATATTTATTTAATCTTTATTTCCACTTTTCCTAATTAATCAATATGATATACTTAATATATTGCTGCAAAGTTGAACATTATCGATTGAATTTGAAGTTATTAGTTTGATTAAATAATTTCAATATTGCTACTACATTAACCTAGCGATTTTGTTTTCCCATTTTGTTATTTCATTTTTACACAAACTAAACCTAAGAATAAAATTGATTTTGCCTCCATCACCCAAATCAAGATCCAAATATTTGTATGTACGTGATCATTAATAAAAAAAAATACAAGTGGGATTTTGCTTGTTCCACATACTAAACAAAAAAATTACACTATATCATTAAAAAAGTGATCCCATACTACACAACATATGAAACTTGTATGTACGTGATACACTTTGTTAATGTACATATGTATGTAGGCTCGTTTAGACGTCCACACGTGGGATGTAGGTGCGTACGTATATGTGTATGTACGTACGTAGGCATGTAGGGACATACGTATGTAGGCACATAGGTTCGCTTGCACGTAGGGACGTAGACCGTACATACATTCATGCGTATGTAGGCATGCATGACGTCTGCACGTAGGTATGTACCAACCTACGTATGTATGTGTACGTATATATATGTGTGTGAATGTACGTACGTACCTACAATACATAGTTATACAAGATATTTTACCAACTTCATCACCATTAACTCTTGCAAATAACAATATATTCAATATCCAACATGTTAGATTAAACATTTGTAAATCTTGAAAATGAGTACACCAATAAATGATTTTCAAAAGATAGACTTAATTGTGGCTTTAATTAAGGCATTTAAATGACAAGAAATTCAAGTTTCTATTTAATGATGGTACACCAAAATCACTAATATACCCTTCTGGTATTAAAGTACAAGAATGCCATTTTGAGTAATGACCATTGATCAAATAAAATCAATGGATGAGATTCACTTCTCGCACTTCTTGCTCTAATATTACTTCTAGCAAGATCCATCCCCTATATATATATATATTATATTTATATATTAATATTTTAATCTCTCTCTCTTCCTATCGGCTTACTAACTCCAACATTCACCATCTTCTATATTCCGTAATGTAGATCGAGATTAATCGTTTTCCGTTAAGGTTATATATTATACTTTAATGGCCAACAATGTTATATGATTTTCCAGCAAGGTTATATCTTTTTCCGGCAACATCATATTTTCTTCCGGTTATTGTAGATCTAACCTTTTTATCTTTATTTTCATTGTTAACTGATTTTTTTAAAATCAGTTTGGGTTCTAAATAAAAAACGATGATGAAGCTAATATTTCTACGTATTTACGTTATTCCGGCAAGTTTTTCCGGTAAGTTTTCCGTTTATGTGTTATACCTATAACAATGAGTGTTTTATATTTATTTGAAGTTTTATTTTTTTCCTATTTTTTTGTTATACACGTTGTTCTTCTAGGTTCTAAATATAAATCAGCTTCATCCATGTTCAGTATCATTATTTCATTTTTCCGGTAAGAGACATTTAAATTATCCGGGTATCAATTATAATTATAATATTCCATTATTTCAATGTTATAACAAAACTTTATTATTTCATGTAATTTACCCGATTGATTTATGGAATATTTGATTTTAGTTTCTTAATATAAAACGGAGATACCATGGTTATTATCATTATTTGTTATTTTCCGGTAAGACGTTTAAATTTTCTGGTTGTAAATTAAATATCAAATGTTCCATAACATCAACATTTATATTCTACTACCCCTAACAGCTGTCATTCCTTATCTGGAAACCCTAATCATTCGTATATAATAAAAGCTATTTCAATAAATGCTAAGTGTAAAACAAGTCTTCGGGCAAGCTTTGCAGCATGTATCATTGTCGAGCAGACTTGGTAACCATGAAGTGTGCTGGTAAACAGTTTTCCGGGCAGACTTTACTTCGAATATTTTCAAAGAAAATATTCTCCCTACAAAAACTTCAATCCTCTTGACTATATCAAACTTTGCACGATATAATCCCACTAGCAAACTTGTTCTTTAGGAATCCCTTCAACTCTTAGTTAATGATAACTTTTTCAGCAATTCAAAGTGTGATGGTGACATTGTAGCTTTACTAGGAGTTGAAACTTGCCCGGTAGAAGACATAACTTGTTTCCTTATCAACTTTCTTCAACCTTGCTTGGAACCTTGTTTATTATGAATGAACCTTGCTAGATTTGACTTTAGCTTGGTTTTAGCCAAGGGTTTGCTAGGAAAACAAATCTTGCTTGACTTTAAGAACTAACTTGCTAGACAAAGTGAACGTTCCTCGGTTTAACACTTAATTGGAAGTCAAGAAGATAACCTAGCCCAGAAGGCAAAATACCTTGCTAGGATAACTGAGCTTGATCGGAGTCCATACTTAGCAGTTTCTTGAGACATTGAGAAGTTTCCAATCTCCTTTTAACACTTTTATCATCCCAACAATCTCCCCCTAGATTGGAACAACCTCAGTTGTACCAAAACACCTTTAAGGTTACATACACTTAGCTAAAATACACATCAAATCTCAAAATCAAATTAAATTACATAATCAAAAGAATATTACAAAGTTGGAAATTATATCCCATGGACATTAAAAAGTAAACCTAAGCTAGAAAAATAGTCTTATCTTCTTGAGCTTGAGAACTCTTGTCTTCTATCCAACCTTACACTGGCAGCTCATTCTAAAAAAGAAATAATTTCTTTTGATGAGTTTGATTAGGTTGCAGAGTCCAGCTGTATCATCATCATGAAGGAATGTCAAATCTTCATCCTTTTTAATGATGCCCAAGGAAATTCCATCAGAGTTTCTGAGAATTTAGGATCCATCTTGATCTTGATAGTCAATAATTGCAATCCTCCCATTTCTATGGACTTCGTAGTTAGGCCTTGTCATCTGCCTCCTCATGTTGATACACTCCATCATATTTGCTAGAGGGTTTTTGTTCTTCACTCTTGACATGTAGTCAATTTCAACATACCTTATTTCCCTCATCCTCTTTGCTCTTCTATTTCTTTCATATTCGGTGAATTCCCTCTTCCTCTTTTTGCTCGACATTGGGAATCCTTTCCTGGCTTCATTCTTGAGATGTTTTGATAATTCGTTTTGCTGTGTTTCTGCAAGCCTATGTTTGTTATGATATTCATACATGCCCATTGTTGGCATCTCAGCTAGTTGTTCTCTTTTGAAATCTACAAAATCATCCTTGAAAATAATTTCTTTTAATTTTCCACTCTTCATAACCACCTTCATAGTATCAGTTAGAGAAGCAAAGAAGAGCCTTTTGGGTAGGTCCTCATCAGATGGTGGCCTTTGTTGTCTCTGGTGAGCTGCTCTGGTGGTTGGAATTGGAACACTTACAGCTGATGGCCTAGAAGTAGTTTTCTTCTTAGGTACAGTGGGCGTCATATGCCCATATTTCTTCTCAAATAAATCAATGATTTTCTCTTTAGGCTAGTAAAATCAGGCTCAAGTAGTTTTCTCCCTTCTTAGCCATAGTTGTAATGATTCCCATAATTTCATCATCAGTTGGGCCACACTGAAATTGTATGAGTCTTCTTTGTTCAGTCTCTAACTGTTTCCATTCGGCCTTTTGTTCATAAAACGTAAGATTTAGTTAACCTTTTCCTAGATTATCAAATACACTTTCAGCCATTCTTTTAGTCATCATCAATCCTTTTAGGGTCTTAATCTTGTTCTCATGATCCCATGGCTCTAACTGTTCAACCGGTTCTTGTTCACATATATAAAAGGAGGTACATAGGGTGCTTTTGAGGTTTCAACTTTATCTTGTTTATGTATCTTCATTTCAGCTTCTAGCCTGGACAGGTTTTCAAATTTGTGCAAGTTTTTCGTTTTATTTCCTCTGCCATGTGCCTCCATCAATCTGTTAAACAGAATCACTCTATCCTCTTCCCATTTCTTCTTCCTATCAACCCTTTCTTCCTCATGTAGTGTTACAACCCTTGGTCTTTTGGAAGATTTTACATCTTCATCTTTGCATGAAAGTTTTTATAAATTAGCTTCAACTTGTGCCCTTGTAAGACTTTCAGCAACTTCAAAGGATACTCCATGATCAATTAGAAATTTCACTTTCCCACCATACTTTTTGAACAATCTTTCAATCTTTTCTTTCTGACTTGTTTCTTTCTTCAATCTCTCTAATTCTTCTTGTCGGTCCCGTTTGATCTCTCAGTCTATATATGTCATAACCCATACAAATAGTGTTGACAAGAAAGTTACCAACAGGGCTAGATTGGAGAAGAATAATAGTGTATCAAAGGAGGAATCAATGACACAATAATTGTTGCTTAAAGGACACAATAAAGACACACATACACACTTATACTCAAAATATTTCCATTAATAGAAAGTCAATTACAAAACATAAATCTTTAGGATTCTAAGAAAGGAATGATTTGATTCTATGTAGAATATCCGTACGAATATGTCAGTCATCAAATCATTGTCAATCAATATTCAGGTGTCTCTCTCGGATATGTCGTGTGTATTCCGTAGGAGGCATGCCCTAGATCATTCTATTTATAGGCCTGCCTCCTGACAGCTGTCATTCATTCTAGAAACCCTAATCACTTATACATAATTAGAAAACATATTTATAAATATACTAAGTGTAAAATAGGTGTTCGGGTAAGCTTTAGAGCTTTTGTCTTCTTCGAGCAGACTTGGTAACCTTGAAGTGTATTGGAGAACAGATCTCCAGGTAGACTTTACTTAGAGTATTTTCCTTAGAAAATACTCACCTAGTAGACTTCAATCGTCCTGATCATAGCAAACTTTCCTCGATATGGTCCTACGAGCAAACTGTTCTTCATGTATCCCTTCAACTCTTTGTTTGTGAATAACTTATTAAGCAAACCAAAGTGTGCTGGTAACACTTTTTGACTTGTGCTGGAAGCATTGTAGCTTGCTAGGAGTACCTTGCTAGAGAAAGTCCATAGAATGTTTCTTAAATAACTTTCCTCAAGCATGCTTGGACTACTGTTTATTATTGAAACCTTGCTAGATCTTCCAAAATACTTGGCTTTATTAGCTTGGTTTAGTCAACAGTTTGCAAGTAAGCAAACTATACTTGACCTGAAGAACACCTTTGCTATACAAAGTGAACCCTGCTTGGATTATCACTTAGGAAGACTTCATGAAGATAACTTTTCCTGGAAGGTAAAATACCTTGCTAGGCTTAAGTAAAAGCTTGATCGAATGTCCAAGTGTGCCCGATGTCCATACTTAGCCATCATCAGGAAGGTTGAGAAGATTCCTGTCTACCTTAAGTCCATTTCCTCATCCCAACAATCTCCCCCTAGAATAGAACACCCTCAGTTGTACCAAAACACCTCTATGGTTACATACATTTAGATCAAAATACTCATCAAATCAAAATCAAATTACATAACAAAGTCAAAATATTATAAAGTGAGATTCTGTCCACTGGATATTACAAGGCTACAACATAGTCTTCATCTTCTTGAGCTGTAGGCTGCTTGTCTTCTTTCAATTCTCGCTGCTTTTGCCCTTTCCTTAAATATAAATAGTTGATGTTGATGAGGATGATTGTCAGGAAGTGTCCAGTTCATTATATCTTTTAGATCCTTATCATGAAGGAAAGTCAGGTCTTCATCATTTTTTATAGTACCCAATGTCATACCAGCTGAGTTTCTAAGAATGTAGGAACCATCATTCTCATTATAATCAATTCTTGTAGTTATGCCATTTTGCTGAACTTCATGGTTGGGCCTAGTCATCATTCTTCTCATACTTATGCATGTCATCATTTTGGCCAAAGGATTGTTGTTCCTTACTTTTTGAAATGTAGCCAATTTCAGCATGTCTGATGTCGCTCAACCTCTTTCCTCTCTTGGTCTTTTCATATTCTGACAATCTCCATTTCTTCTTCTGGTTTATCAAAGGGAATCCCATCCTTGCTTCACTTCTCAAATACTTGGACAGTTCATTATGCTACCTACCTGTAAGTCTATTTCTGTTGTGATAGTCATACAAATCCATACTTGCCATCTTTTCTAGTTGTTCCCTTTTGTCATATGCAAAGTCATATTTGAAAATAATCTCCTTCAATTCTTTACTTTTCATCACAATCTTTAATGTACGAGACAAAGAGTCATAAAAGAGCTTTACGGGTAGGTCCACATCAGTTGGTGGCCTCTCTTATCTTTGTGGTTCCGCTCTTTGTGGCTCTTTTATGATTCTAGAACTTTGTACTCTTGAGGCTGAGGGCCTAGATTGAACAACTTTCATGGGTTTAGTGGCCCTCAACAATCCAAATTTCTTAATATACATGGAGTTCACCTACTCCACCGGCATATTCATGAGATCCAGGAGATTTTCACCTCCTTCTCTGAATAGCCTACCAATCATATTTAACACTCTATCATCCTCGAGCTGACTGGCTGGTACATACCTTACTCCACCAGGTCCAGCTACAAAGTTTCTGGGGTTCCTTTGTTCTTCTACAAATTTCTCCCATTCGGTCTTTTCTTCATAGAACAACTATTTCAATTGGGCTTTACCCATCAGATCAAAATTATTTTCATTCATGCCCTTATTCTTCATTATTCCTTTCAAGATCTTGATGATCTCCTCATCTTCCCATGGATTTATGTGTTCAACAGGTTCTGGTTTGACTTGTACAGGGATATGAGATTTTGAAGCTTTAGCTCTTTCAAGATCATCCTTCTTAATTTCAGACAAGTATAGAGCCAGTTTCTCTGATCTGCTCATACTATGAAGTTCACTTAGTCTCCTCCTTGCCTCCATCAATCTGTTCAACAAATTTAATTGCTCATCTTACCATTTCTTCTTCTTTTCAATCTTACTCTTCTCAGCCGGGGTTACAAGTCTTGGTTTCTTGGTAGAGGTTTCTGGTTGATCTTTCATGGATAATCTTCTAAAATGAGATTCAACCTTTTCTTTTGTCAGATTGTCAACCAATTTCGGAGCCATTCCTCTATAAATCAGATGTTTACGCTTTCCACCAAATCATTTCGACAATTCATTAATCTTTTCAGTATGTTTCACTTATTTAGCCAATCTCTTATTCTCCTCTATATATATATATATATATATATATATTGTTTCCTTAGTCAAATTGTAATGTCTTTCCAAATCATTGAAACTCATTTTACTCAAATCTTTTTCATTCAAACCATGCTTTCTCACATAGTTCCTGTATTTCATGGAAATTGTATTTTTCTTTTCGGACCTCTTCCTGATTTCATAGTCCTCCTTATAAATCAACTTTTGCAACTCCTCATCAGATAAAAAAGCCAAATTTTCATATTTAAATCATGACTAATTAGACTCACAATCGTCGACACATCATCTATCCCAACTTCAATGTTTCCGTTTCTCTTAACTTTTAAGTTACCGTAAAATTTTCACTAATTTCATTAATCAAACTTGAAAGTTCACCTAAATTGCGTTATTAGAAATATTTTATAAAATCTTCTGATTTTACACTTATAATAAATCAACTCCCAGTGGTATTATAATATGTTAACTCTTTCCTCATATTTATAATAAATTAATAACTTTTCTCACAAAAAAAACCATGTCTTTCAAATATTTTGTAAACCACCCGATGGGACGAGTTATGTGGACCATTCGACGACCTAAGTAATTATGGAGGCCTACATAATTATTGAAGTCCTCGCATGGAAATCATAATGCGTGCAATTGTGTGTCATGATATAGAATCGAAAGCAGTTTGGATAACGGTACAAATGTAGAGATGATAAGGACATGGTAGATACGCTACTGGTACATCCTATATATAAGTGCCCTTATCGGATTTTTATTTGGAGCGTTATTTGGACTATTCAAGGTCTTGTGTTGTGATAAATTTTAAAGGGTTATATTTTAAAATTTTTCCTTTCCTCAAAGTTTAAGGGTTTTGTTATAATATCCTTAAATTTCGGGACGAAATTCCCTAAAGTAGGGGAGACTGTAACAACTCGGCCTTTTCAAGATTTATAAACCCGGCCCATTTCGATGTTCGGGAAATTTATTTGGCATTTATCTAGTAAATTAACTATTATTATTTATCTAATTATATATTATATACTTTCACATTTTGGCAATTTTAACCCAAACCCCAACTTTGACCCAAATATGATTCCATCTCAAATCTTCAAGGACTAAATTGTAATTTATGTATATTATTATATTTATTCAGAAACCTATTAATCCAAACACATAAGCCGTTTACCCAAGACCCGATTATGATACCCGTTTAAACAAAATCTTAACTTGGACCGCAATCTTCGTAACCAATATGGTATTTGAACCAAAACGCATGTAATAACTTCCTATTGGGCTCACCGACTGTATAATTAAAGAAAAAACGAACTGATTAATGGGAATTGAGATATTTACCAATTCATCGCATGCCATAATACGTTTAGGCCTTTAAAAATTGAATATAATCCAATTAAACTTGTCTGGACGTTCGACTGGACAGCGTGAGCAAGAACCCTATGATGAATTGTATCATACCAGCTTATTAGTATGAATTAAAGTCACGTATTCAAGACGGCAATATAGTATGGAATAGACCCTCGATTCAACCTTGTTTCAGGTAAGTTTTTTGTGTTTCTGGATCACCTTAAATCGTAAATCGATAACCCTATCGTTAATCGAATTACCTTATAGCAGATTAATCAAATCGTAGATCTAGGGTTTTCTTTTTGAATTTGGGGATAAATAGTTACAGTTGCATATAAAAAATCTTTCGTGAGATATAAACATAAAGTTGGTTGGAGGAGTTGGTGTGGTTGTGCGTGTGTTATTCACTGTGCCGGCCACCACGCGGGTTCGAACCTCAATGAGCCCACTTTTGTTGTTTTATTTTTGGTTAATGGATTTTAAGGTTTTAATTGATTAATTAACAAATTATAATAATTATTAAATATTAAATAAACATTTTACTATTCAAACCGACATCGTTAAGTTGTCATTTTCCTTCAAATAATCTCGCATACTAATTTTTGTATGTGTGTGTGTGTATATATATATATATTATAGTTATATATATTATAAGAACATAATAACTCTGGATTATCACTTTTTCATTTAAACCGACACTTTAATCTACTTTCCTCATCGTTGATCTATTTATTAAATTCGCTTATATTTATTGTGTACATAAATATATATATATATATATATATATATATATCATCCTTTAAAAATTGTGAAAATCGTATTTTGAATGTATTAAATATATTTCTAAAATTATATTTTCGTTAAATAGTCCAAGATATATATTATATATGTACATGTTTATAATTGCATTATATTTAATTAAATATTATCTAAATAATCATATAACTATTCCAACTCATATTTATTTACTTAAGCTAGTAATAATTATTTCACCATAACAATAACATTAGATATTAATCAATAAATATCTTAATCCCAATCACAACACAAATCTCATCAAAATCTAATTCATTAAAGTATGCTATATTATTTATTATTAATTCATATCATTTGACTAGTAATCCTTGACGGTATATCCCAAAGGGTTTACTTTTCTCACATCCGCATTCGTAATTCGTTCCTCTAATCAGGTGAGTAATCACTTCCCTATTTTACTTCTTTCAAATGTTTTGGGGATACTTGCGTACCATTTATCAAGCTAATTACTTTATTATTTCTCAAACGCAAAATGTGATCTTTGTGTTGTGTATCAATTGAATGACTGTTTGTTACTTGCTATTTGCTTACTTGCTTACTTGAATCACATTCAGAGAGGTCCAACATAATCTCATTATAGAATGATCATACGACCGTCGTAGTGGCCGGATCCCGATCGCATTGGCAATGGTTTCACCGACACTCATTACTTGTTTAACGATTTCATTGTTTATACTCACAGACAACAGTTTTGCCTATTTTTATTATTCATTTATATTATTATATATTACCATGTTTGTTTGTGTCAAAACTGGTGATCTATTCACTCAACATGTGTTGTTGACAAATATATATATTGTATGCATTTGCAGGTTATAGATTTGGATTGCTTATCTAACTGCAGCTCACGTAGAGATGACTTTAGGATAATAAACATATACAAGAAAAGTTGGTTTTGTATTTGTAATTTTCTTTATTTTTGTTGTATTTAAATGTTGTTTGATAATAAATAATTTAATTAGATATTGTGGCTTATAATTTCATAATAGTACTTTGAGAGCTGTGGCAATCAGCTCACGCCCCGATATTTCCGCCGTAGATTGGGGTGTGATATCAAGACCCCACTTTCTAAACAGTTTTACGAACTTTTCATGGTGAAAAGCGGGTTTACATATACGTATATAATTGAAAATTTGCGATGATGTGAATTATTTAAGTACTAAAACTTAAAAGTCCCCACAAACACAAGTGATTAACTTTGCGCCGGTGACGTGTTTAGTACTATCGGTTTGACAAACCCAACTGGTTGGAGAATATGTAAAAGGTTCGGTTTACATAGAGGTAATAAAGTTATTTGTTAAAGATTGGTATATTATGTTTTGACAATTGTGTTTTTCTTATGTAAATGGTTAAAAGAATGTTGGTGGGTTCTTATAATTCATTTTCGTTTACTTTTTAGTAGAAGATTAGCACGTAAAATAAAATTTTTTTTTTGTTTTCTTTTTCCAAATATTAAGCGAAAAAAAATGGATTGATGTAGATTGATAGATCACACCAATGCTATGAATAAAAAAACTAACATGGTGTACGTATATCACGAGCGGAGTAATAAACTAACAATACGAGTATCACATTGTAAAGTGTCGCTCACCGTTGCATCGGGCGGGTGCCCGACTAGTACATACATACATACATAAATACATACATACATACATACATACATACATACATACTATGAACTTTATGAACTCATATACTTATTTTTGTTCGTACACTTGAAACTTGAAACTCACCAACTACACGTAGTTGACCCTTTTTAACATGCTTTTCGGGTCAGCCAAAAATGGAATAATTGCTTACGTCTTTGGTGTTAAGAACTGATGTTGAATCGCTGTGAATAGAGGCAAGTACATAGTAATGAATAAGAAGCCCGAGAACTGGTTATGTGTTTTTCACTTAGTTTGTAAACTTAGTATCAACCAATGCAATATGATGTAAATTAGTTTGTTGAATTTCTTTATAAGAAATGTGGTTGATACCAGAGTTATCTGTTACATTCCCATATTACGATTCCGCAACTACCTAGTCGGGGTGTGACAGAAGTTGGTATCTAAGCCATTGGTTATAAAGAATTTTTAGTGCACGGTTTGTGACTGGTGATTTGCAGTTAAAGTATTCAAGATTAAAGTATTCGATAGCTACGGAAAAGGGGGTGTCTGTTAGTGCACGGTTTTGGTGTCTGTAGCAATCGAATAAGTTATCGATAGTCTAGGTTGTATATTTAATGTAAAATGGCCCATTCGCTATGGTTTGTATAGCGAATGAGGCCCATTCGTTAGTTAACTAGACTAGTTCATTAAGGTATAAGCCCATTCGTTATGGAAGCATAACGAATAAGGGCTAGTTCGTTAACGTATTACCATTCGTTATGGAAGCATAACGAATGGAGTCTAATTCGTTATTAAGGTATAACGAACTAGACTTAACTTAACGAACTAGAGCATATGGCCTATAAATAGCCTGCTCATGCTCATAAGTTAGTAAGTACATAGTGAGAGATCCAAGTTATAGTAATTATGCTCTCCATAAGTTATTTCCATCCACCATAATGTATTTCACTCTAAATTATCAATAATATATGTATTTAAAGTATTAATCGTTCTTGTGTGTAATCGATGTATCGACGCGGCTAGATCCATAGCGGGTTTCAACAAGAATTAGGATGTCCCTTAGGATACCCTAATATAATCGTAGGCTCGATTAGCTCTGATAATAAATAATATTAAATAATATATACTAATGATTTTCGGGATGGACTTGAATGGGCAAGTGGGTTACAATGGTCCGGAACGTAATAACGGACTTGTCTATACGAGGGAATTCGAAAGAAATCGTTAAACAACCTAATAGTTAAACCAGCAACATGTGTGTATAAAATATAATGTTAAATAAATATATATGTATATGTATATAAACAATTATCTTTGCTTATGTGTATAAATACCTGCATGTATTTTATTATGATTAATATTATTGAAAAACATTATTCTTATTACTAACCCTTGTGCAGAAACATGTCGAGAACTAATGATCGCCTATCTCTGGAAGCACCGGTGCTACATGAGGAAGATGAAGACCCAAGAAGAGGAAACCGAGGAGGATCCGGAAGAGGATGAGGTAATCTTCTCCGAGTAGACTTTATGCTAAGTGTAAAACAAGTCTTCCGGGTAGGCTTTGTAGAAGTAATCTTCTCCGAGTAGACTTTATGCTCTGCCTTCCTTGGTAGACTTGGTAACTTTCACCGGGTGGAATTCAATCTTCTTGACCTTATCAGACTTTGCCCGGAAAGATCTTACGAGCAACCTAGTTCTTCCATGGTCCCTTAACTCCCTGCTATGAAATAGCTTATTAGCAAAGTGTGCCCGGTAGCACTGTACTCTGCTAGAGTTAAACCCTGCCTGATGTTACTTGGAATATATCATGTAAGGCCCCGTTCCCAGTAGCCCTACTTTAGCGTCGGATTTACTCATAAACACAGTTCTACAAATCAGAGTTTATTAAAACTTTTCGCGGAATATAAAACATCAATCATTTGTTATAAAACATTAAATCTTTTCTTTGATACCAAAACCCAAAACATTATATTTAAAACATCTTTTCTTCTATATTCACATGCCAGCCGTTCAATCCATGCCATGTGCCATCCTCATGATAACTCTTCAGTCTGATCACCTGCGTGCATACTAAAAGTCTGCTACGCTGAGTGAGTTCTAGTTAATCAAGCAACTTATCATACAACCACTACATGCATCGTATACGTATCCGAAGACACGTAGTCCACTATCTAACCTGCTCACCTTACCCCTTAACCCCTTATTTATCCCTACCACTTTGCCACTTTAATAACGTATAACGTTATGCCACTTTGCCACTTTAATAACTAAGTCACGTATAGGCTTACCCTACCACGTACTATCGTCATGCCACTAACACACTTACTAGACTCTTGCCACTTCTAACACGCTCTACCTTTACTTGTCTACAACACACTTCATATCATTACACCATTTACATAATAAGCAAGTCACACCATAACATTTACACACTTATAACCACTTAGAGATCGTTTTCCTTGCCGACACGTGCAATATCCGAAGATCTTTCACGTACCGACAAGCAATCATATAATAGCTACCTCGTATATCATCTATAGCATACACTTACCACTTAAGGTAAGTGTATTCACACTTCACATCGAGTATGCACACAACCCCGAAAACATAACACAGAAATGGGGCTAGAAACTCACCTGAATGAGATTACGTTCACCGTTTATAGTTAATCCTTTCTTGACCTGTGCACGACTAACCGTATAACAAATACACGTTTCAATTAACTATTACTACTGGTATCGTATTTCTATCTTAATATAACCCACAACGAACGGGGGTCCGGGGGCAGCACCCCTGGCAGCGGGGTTCTAGGGGCGGCAGCCCCTAGCGGGGTCCAAGGGGCAGAGCCCCTGGCTGGGGTTAAGCTGACCTTTCTTAACACATTTTCCATTAGGATTTTAAGTTATTATTCTATTCACCTACTCACTCGTTAGCCTGATTCGTGGTCTAGTACTGGATTACTTTTACTTAGCGTTTTAAGCGAACTTAACATTAAGCGAACTTAACATTAAGCGAACTTAATCATTAAGCGAACTTAATCATTAAGCGAACTTAACATTAAGCGAAGTTAACATTAAACGAACTTATCACCAGGCGAACTTGTATAGGGCGAACTTATATGGGTGCGAACTTATCATGCACGCAAACATATAGGTTAGCGAACTTATCTACAGCAGCGACGGGTTCTGACTTTATCCCCATAAACATCTCTGTCCCACCCGTAACCCTTCGATATGATGTTAATCAATCCCGTGAACATTCCCATGATCATTATTTGATAAGATTCAACCCGAAAACGCACAAAGTTTGGACCTTTAAACTCAAAAACGTTTAATACTAGATCTAAGGTTTTCTTTGAACGAACCGTACGTGTTTATGGACTCATTAGGTTCGTTCTAACATCAAGTTTGCTACTTTAATACTCGTTTATACCTGATCTTTGCTAGGTTCGAGTTTCACGGATAACCGTTCATAAAAACGAAACTTTAAGGATAAAGGACATACCTTTACGTGTTTTTAAGGTAACGGTTAGCTTGGTGATGAACTACAATCTTGTATCTTGCTTGCACGCTCAAGATCTATTAAGTTATAGGCTCGGTTTGGTCTCGGATTGCTCCTTAGCTCGCGGCCGTATATGGTGTAGGAAGTATGTGTGTGTTTTTGAGTGTGTAGAGATTAGGATGGATAAGATGGATGGAATGGAAAGGATTAGGGTTTAAGGAGGTATCTATACTCCCTTAAGCCCATGGACCTAAGGCCCGTATTTCCTTTTTGGTCCATAACTAATCACATCTAATTATCCTACTTAGTCTTTCGTATTTTACTATTATTATTATCGTTCCACTAACTCGTTTATTTTACCCGACAAAATAATATATATTAAATATTACTTTAGAAATTTCGGGATGTTACATATCATTACTCACATCAAGCTTACTCGGACCACTGTTATTAGTGAATACCTTGACCGATCTTCCAATCACTTGGTTTCATGAGCTAGGTTAGCCAAGATCTTACCCGGGGTAAACCTTACTCGGCTATAAAGAACAAACTTGCTAGATACAGTGAAACATGCCCGGGTATACACTAACTGTTGAACCTTGCTCGTGTATTCACTAACTAGTGAACCTTGCTCGGGTATGCACTAAAGAAGACTTCTTGAAGATTACCTTGCCTGGTAGACAAAATATCATGCCCTGTTAAGTAAAACCTTGCTTGGATGTCTCAGGTGTGACCGGTTCCATACTTAGCTATTCCAGAGGAGGTTGAGAAGATTCCAATCTCCCTAGTGATCATTTTTAGGTCAAATCTTGACTCAACACAGTATGAGATTTTAGGGAATGTTGTGGTCCCGCATGAGGTACTTTTAGATCAACCCAACCTATCGGGCTATTGTTGTGACACCTATCCCCCTAGGGAATCCACTAGGAATGATGTAGAAGAGGGAGCCACTAGTACCTACCGGACCCTAGTAAGATCCCCTAAACTTCCTGTACACCATGTTTAACCACCCATTCTTACACACAGAACCCACCAGACCACTCACATTTCTGTACACCCACCTGAGCGCACCTTATTCCCATTTCGTTCGACTTATCATATGGGAGACACTACATGAGTACAGGTCACCGAAATACCTGTCTCGGCCTGGGGTGTACCAATCCATATCCACGGAACATCAATAAATGATCTTATTCAATTCAAACAAGAAACCCGAGATGATTTTTGGTACCTCCACCGAAACATGAGAGATGTGAGGAGATCGAACGCTGGTTGCCGGTGGCGTTTGGATCAGTTGTAATCTCATATATGGATTGATAGGGCGATCATTGTTGATTTAATAGCTGTTATTGCATGGTTGGTCTATCTTGTACGTATGGATAAGTAGAACACTAGTAGTATAGTTTGTTGTATATAGTCTTTTGACATCCCATGCTGCATTTTGTAGCAGCATGTTAGGCTGATTTGTGAACTGTTTACGGTTTACCATTACTACAAGCACTGGCCCGTATTGGGTTAAGTCTATATGTCACTTAGTGACAAATTTAGATACACATATACAAGTGCTGGCCTATACCAGGTTAAGCGTATGCGCTAAATTTTGAGATGCATATGTACAGTAATGATTATGGGTAATACAAACGTGTTCTTTGGCATAGTTGAATGTTATGATTTGTAATATCGTGATATTGTGCTTTTTATAAGGGAAACGGTATTGATTATTATAAATTTGCTTATTGTTATAGAATGTCCCCGAACAAAGCTAACTCTTTATCTGAGGCGGAAGTGGCCGCAATGATTGCTCGCCAACTACACGCAGTGATACCAACAATTGTAGCACAAGTCACTACAGGCGTACGTGCCAACAATACTGTTAATGAACCCTCGAGCACCACTACGGCCACTACTAATATACCTCCACCAGATACTAAGGTAGCCAAGGACGTTACTACCCCACTGACTACTGAAAATATCACAAACTATAATAATACTCGCCCGACTGTTAATGTAGTTGGGAACCCTGAACCCGTTTTGAACACCAGTAATGTGACGAATTCAACTCCCATCCCGACTACCAACACAACTACAAAAGTTAATGCTCAACCAAATACCGGTAACAATCGTAATAACCAAGAACCCCCACGTTAAGAATATTCGTTTAAACAATTCAAATCGTGTAACCCGACTCAATTCAAAGGTATTGAAGGTCCTAAAGAATTAGTGAAATGGATTGAGAAGACCGAGTTTGTAATTAACATTAGTAATTGTCCACCAAATCGTATAGTCAGATTTGTTACCAGTATGTTTTTAGATCATGCTTTGATTTGGTGGAACACAGTGGTTCAAATAAGAGGACAAGATTCTATAATTCGTATGTCATGTGCCGAATTCAAAACTCTTTTACTACAACATTTTTGCCTAAAATGTGAAATTCAAAGGTTAGGACATGAGCTGTGAAACTTGGAAATGAAAGGTGCAGATCACGTGGGATACACTAATCGTTTTAACGAAATTTCTCGCTTAGTACCGTGGTTAGTTACTCCGGAAGCTAAGCGTATCGAAATCTATATTTGGGGATTAACCCCTGCTGTAAGGAGTATAGTTAACTCAGTAGTTCACCCAACATTGAAAAGTGTTGTATCTCAGGCTGGTGTAGTTACTTTTGATCTTATGAGGAGTAAAGTGATAAGGATACCAGGAGAAACATCGAGTTGAAAACGACCTGATTATGGGACTAGGACGCAAGGGAACCCTCAAAATAAACGAGCCCGTCCCATTACCAGAAACTATGACAAGACCAATTCGAATGTGAAACAAGAAACATATAAATGGACGTTACCGAAGTGTGGGAAATGTAATCTTCATCTTGTGGGTGACTGCAAACCAGTGATATGTCACAAGTGTGGAAACTGGACATTACGCTCCCAACTGTAGAACCACCACTAATAAAGTAAACCGACAACAAGAAGCAAACCTACCACTTCGACCTCAACTGAATCAACAAACCCCACCTAGCATGAACCTCCGTACCAGCTACGAATGTGTTAGTACGGAACACTATCGGAGATACTGCCCCAAGCTGAATCAGGGTGCAATGAGAAGACAGAACCAAGCACAAGCATCAACTTCCAACGCAGCTAGGGGACACAATTTTGTAATAGGATCGGGTGAAGCGCGACATGATCTGAATTTGGTAACAGGTACATTCTTAGTTTCCGGTCCGCATGCTTCTGTCACACCCCGACTAGGTAGTTGCGGAAGCGTAATACGGGAATGCAACAAATAACTCCGGGATCAACCACATTGTTTATAAAGAAATTCAACAAACTAATTTACATCAAATTACATTAGTTGGTACTAAGTTTACAAACTAAGTGAAAAAAACACATAACATGTTCTCGCCTTCTTATTCATTACTATATACTTGCATATATTTATAGCGATTCAACTTCAGATTATAACACCGAGCACGTAGCAATCATTCCAACTTTGGCTCACCTGAAAAGAATGTTAAAACGGGTCAACTAAGTCTAGTGGCTGAGTTTCAAGTTTCACCAGTACGAACAAAAATTAGTATACGAGTTCATAAATTCACAGTATGTATGTATGTGTATGATGTTTTTATACTAAGCCACAATTGAAACCAAAACGAGCTAAACGCATGGCCACCCATGCCCATGTACTCCCGTTGGCATTTAACAGCCATTTGCCCCAAGTATGTACTATGTCTAACAACACATAGAAAAATGTAATAAGATTAAATACTATGTGCAATTGGGTTAACATGTTCCGGCATACACCTCCGGCCCTGTCAGTTGGTTTTGTCAAACCGATAGTACTATCCACACGTCACCAGCGCGAAGTTAATCACTTGGGTATGTGGGGACTTTCGAGTGTTAGTACTTAGATAATTCACATCATCACAAGTTTTCAAGTATATACGTATATGTAAACACGCTTTCCACCCCAAAAGTTCGTAAAAAAGTTTAAAAATGGGGTCATGAAACTCACCTTATCGTAGTACTAAATGGTTACACTTGTACTATGTATAATGCCTCGACTATAGCTCGTATCCTATAATCGGTATAGTACGGTTAACACTAATACAGTCTTTAAACTAAATCGGGTTGTATAACTAGTCTGGGTATAGCTGTTACACCCAAAACATTTTAGTAGTCTTAGATTGTGACGTTGTACGTTATGAAATGTTTAAAACTAGATTTAGCTTAGTTGCATCATTTTTCGTGCCTAGCCAAGTTGATCGTTTACGCGTTTCGGAAATAGGTAAGATCACACAAACCTAAGTAAGCATACTGATTGATAAAATGATTTGATTTATTAATGAAGTTTAAAGTTTCGGTATCTGAATTGATCGCAGAGTTCGTTTTTGTTTTCATTCGGCTTTGATTAAAACACGTACAATTCACCCGAAATGTCCGGAAATCTCGTAAAAAGTTCGTTTTTTTAAAACTCATCCTAAACTATGATATTTAACCACTTTTGATGTTTTGACATACCAGTCAGTTCGTTAAACACAAAACTACCGGTTTCGTTAAAACATATATAATTTAAATCTTCAAATAATCATACCTAATTATGTAATTACATATAAATTATGAAAATTTTTGTAAAAATAAATTAAAATCTTTATAATTTTATAAAAATATATTCAGAAATTTTGTACTTAAATATTTATTTATAAAAATTCATTTTGTGTGTTATAATTAACCTATAAATACCCCGTTTATGCCATATGATTCCCGAAAAATCTGATAGTTTTCTAAGTGGTCATAATACCAAAACATAACCCCTTTAAAAATCCCAGAACCTTATTCTTTGGACAAAATACCCTTTTGTGCATTTTTTGGCTGTTAAAACTTGATAAAAATGCAAATGCACAAATTGCACTTATACAACTCCAAATCATCCAAAATTTTTCCAGTGATCTTACCATAACATTTCTGAGTCTCAAAAAAAGTTCATAATTTTTCATGAGGTTTAACTATTTTTCCTAAATAAACGCTAATAAACGGTGATAAATTCGCCAAATAATCTCCATTTATCGAAAAATTACCAAATTTGAACAGAGACTCATCTGTATGATCCCAAATGTTCCTGCAAAGTTTAACAACCTAAAAACAAGCATGTCACAACCTAATACTAAATAGTCCTAAAACAAGTAATACGGTAATTACCTTGTCGGTTTTCGATAGTTTTCGGTGGTTTTATCGACTCCCCGGGTCTTGCTTCACAAATTCAGTGTATCTACATATCAAATAACACAATACTGAGCATAGATCATCCATTGTCCAGCCTTGTTAAATAGGGTTTCGGTTAGGATTTCAAACCGAACTTTTGAACCGTAAAAACGTCATATTCATGTTCTAATCCGTGTTTTTGATAAAAAAAATATACATATAGTTCTTCTTTGTAAACATTTTTAACATCAAACCATTATTTTGGTTAATTTTTAGGGTTTTTGGATGGTTAAACATGTTTAATACTAATCAAAACCTAATTTTTCATGTTTAAATCATGTTAATCAAGTATGAGATGAATGAAAATTGAAGGTTAGCTCAAGGGTTTGGCCGGAACAAAAGAACACAGGTGCTTATGAGTTGGTTTGATAATATTTGTGTAAAATATCAAAGTATTGAAGCTTATACAACAAGCTAGAACAAAGAGGGGGTCCCACCCCAACTGCGGCCAAACCTATGGGGGGGCCTATTGGGCCTCTCTTTGGCCCATTAATGCCTCGGTTTTCATGCCACGCGTAAATCTTGGTCCAAAAATTAGTCTGGGTTCGGTTTTTTCGCTATAAAACTTGTTCGGGTGTGAAAAACAGCGCGAAAACGAGTGTTTTCAGCCCATTTTTTTAAAATAAGAAAAACATACAGACTCATTGTAAAATCCAAAATATATTCATGAATTGCTTAAAAAATCTTATATAAGTGTTCCATAAGTCTTTCTTGGCTTGACGGATGCTACAATGCTCGTTTTGATGTTAACGATTGTGTTTAAAATCATAACGTATCGTTAAATGAAACCTTTTTCGTTTAAATTGTTTTAAATGTTCTGTGTCCTAATTATCAATATGTTAGACACTATAATATATATATACATATATAACACTCATATATGACCCCTCGATACATATACCGGTCATAATCAGTATCAGTTACTCGTTTAATCGCTACGAATTAACCGATTTATCGTTTACTCGCTACATAAGGAATAAGGTATACCTCGTTTTGTCACGAATGTTACATTCTCCCCCTATTAAGAAATTCCGTTCCTGAAATTTGGTGTGTCAACAATTTTTCATTTTTTTTTCTTTTTTTTAGGGAACAGGTGTGGGTATTTCTTTCAGAATTCGTCCTTTCGTTCCACCGAACTTTTATTAATGAGATTTTATTTTGTCATAACTGCTTGGTTTTCCCGCCCACAATTTCCATTGGTTCCTCTACGAAGTTTAGCTCTTCATTTACCTGAACATCTTCCAGTGGTACTATTGTTGTTTCATTGGTCAAACACTTTTACAGATTCGAAACATGAAACACATCGTGAATAGTTCCCAATTCTAGGGATAGTTTTAGTCGGTAGGCTACGGGACCAAATTTAGCAACAATCTTGAACGGTCCAATATATCTCGGAGCTAATTTACCTGTCTTTCCAAACCTTATAACACCTTTCCAGGGGGACACTTTTAGAAACACATTGACGCCTATTTCAAAGGATAACAGTTTTCTACGTACATCGGCATAACTCTTTGGTCGGTCACGGCCGCTTTCAGTTTCCGTTAAATCTTTTGAATCTTATCGGTTGTTTCTTAAATAAAATTGAATCTTGAAATTTGAGTATCACCCACTTCTGTCCAACAAAGTGGTGATTTACATTTACGCCCGTATAAGGCTTCATAAGGTGCTGCGTGAATACTACTGTAGTAACTGTTATTGTAAGAGAACTCAATGAGCGGGAGGTGTTGATCCCAGTTTCCTTTGAAATCCAGTACAAAAGCACGAAATAGATCTTATAAGGTTTGTATTGTTCGTTCGGATTGACCATATATTTTGGGATGGTAAGCAGTACTTAGGTCTATTCGGGTTCCCAAATTATCGAAAGTAAAGTGACTGTCTCGGTTTGAGATGATCGAAAGTGGTACTCCGTATCGGGATACAATTTTGTCAATGTAAATATGGGCGAGTTTTTCGGTAGTGTAGTTGTTACGGATCGGAACGAAGTGTGCGGATTTGGTTTTGGGAAGGTGTGTCACGAAATCCATGGGGATTTGTTCCCATTTTCATCGTGGGATTTCCGGTTTTTGTAATATTCCTAATGGTTTTTGGTATTCGGCCTTAACACGAGCACAACTCGCGCATTTAATTACATATGTGGCTTTATCCTTCTTTATACCAGGCCACCAGTAAAACTCTTTAACGTCTTTATAGATTAAAAAGGTACCTGGATGAATAGAATATTTGGACTTGTGCGCTTCATCAAGAATCAATTCTCGAAGATCATGAAGAGTCAATATCCATACTCGATTTTTGAAGTAATATATTTCATCAGTTTTCTTTTCAAAGTTCTTTTCGTTCCTGTGAAATTCTTCCCTTTCTAATTGATCTTCCTTTAAGTCTTCGTCTTGAGCAATGCGAATTTGTTCTATAAGGCTATTCCGAACACTCATTCCAAGTGTCCGTACTCTTAGGGGTTTAATTCGTTCCTTCCGACATAATGCATCAGCTACTATATTGGCCTTACCCGGATGGTATTTGATTTCACAATCATAGTAATTTAACAATTCTACCCATCTTCGTTGCTACATGTTCAACTCTTTCTGATCAAATATGTGTTGTATGCTTTTGTGGTCCGTATAAATGGTACATTTGGTGCGTACAAGTAGTGTCTCCATATTTTCAATGAAAAAATAACTTCCCCTAATTCCATATCATGAGTTGTATAGTTCTTCTCATGTACTTCTAATTATCGGGAGGCATATGCTATTGAATTCTTCTGTTGCATCAGTATGCATCCTAAACCTTTACGAGATGCGTCTCAATAGACTACCAAGTCCTCATTTCCATCTTGAAGACTTAATATCGGAGCTTCACATAATTTTTGTTTTAACGTTTGGAAAGCCATTTCTTTTTCTTCTCCCCAGTCATATGTTTGATCTTTTTGAGTTAGGATGGTTAAAGGTTGGGCAATGCTTGAAAAGTTTTCAATTAATTGTCGGTAATACCCAGCTAGTCCCAAAAATTGACGAATTTCTTTTGGTGATTTAGGTACTTACCAATTTTTAATAGCTTCAGTTTTACATGGGTCTACTTGGATTCCTTGTTGATTCACAATGCGTCCTAAAAATTGTATTTCCTGTAACCAGAATTCACATTTGGACAATTTGGCGTATAACTTTTATTGCCTCAATTATTCCAAGATTACCCGTAGATGTTGCTCGTGTTCCTCCTTACTTTTCGAATATATCAAGATGTCATCGATAAACACTATCACGAATTTGTTATGGTAGGGTTTGCAAACTCGGTTCATGAGATCCATAAATACTGCGGGTGCATTGGTCAATCCAAACGGCATAACCAGAAATTCATAGTGACCGTACCGAGTTCGGAAAGCTGTTTTTGGGATATCTTTCTCCTGAATTCTTACTTGATGATAACCAGATTTGAGATCGATTTTCGAAAAGCACTTTGCTCCTTGAAGCTGATCAAACAAGTCATCAATTCGAGGTAATGGGTATCTATTCGTGATATTCACCTTATTTAATTCCCGGTAATCAATATGCATCCGAAAACTTCTGTCTTTCATTTTCACAAAATAAACTGGTGCTCCCCATGGTGAATAACTAGGTCGTATAATGCCTGTATCTAGTAATTCTTGCAATTAGTTGGATAATTCTTGCTTTTCAAAAGGTTCAAGTCGGTAAGGTTCCTTAGCAATGAGAGTTGCTCCTGGTATTAGGTCAATACGGAAATCGACTTGTCTGGTCAGTGGTAAACTAGGTAACTCATCAGGAAACACATTTGAATACTCTTGTACCACTGGGATGTCTTCTACACGTTTTTTTTATCAGGGTCCTTAATTGTTACACTCGCCAAGTATACTGTACAACTTTGGCGTAAATACTTTTGTGCTTTAAGGTAGGATACGAGTGGCATTACAGTACCCGATTTCTCGTCTTGAATAATCATTGCCTCATCATTTGAAAGAGGTATCCTAACAGTCTAATCCTTACAAATGATTTCAGCTTTATACTTAGATAGCCAGTTCATACCGACTATTACATCGAAGCTTCCTAATTCCACTGGAAGTAAACCAATAAGAAACGGGCGGTCGTTTAGGATAAGGGAACATTTTTTGACTATTTGGTTAACAAGTATATACTTACCGTTAGCGATTTCTGTAGTGTATGGTTTTGTTAGCTCACTAATCAGCATATTTTCTTAGGGTAAAAAGATAACAGATACGAAACTTCTATCGGCGCCGGTATCAAAATACCCTTATTCTTTGGACAAAATACCCTTTGGTGCATTTTCGGCTATTAAAACTCGATAAAAACGCAAATGTACACATTGCACTTATAAAACTCCAAATAATCCCAAATATTTCCAGTGATCTTACCATAATATGTCTGAGTCTCAAACAAAATTTCATAAATTTTCATGAGGTTTAACTATTTTTCCCAAATAAACGCTAATAAATGGTAATAAATTCGCCAAATATTCTCCGTTTGTTGAATAATTACCAAATTTGAACAGGGACTCATTTATATGATCCCTAGTGTTTCTAAAAAGTTTCACAACCTAACAACAAGCACGTCACAACCTAATACTAAACAGCCCCTAAACGAGTAATACGGTAATTACCTTGTCGGTTTTCGATAGTTTTCGGTGGTTTTATCGACTCCCCGGGTCTTGCTTCACAAATTCAGTATATTTACATATCAAATAACACAAAACTGAGCATAGATCATCCACAGTCCGGCCTTGTTAATTAGGGTTTCGGTTAAGATTTCAAACCGAACTTTTACACCGTAAAAACGTCATATTCATGTTCTAATCCGTGTTTTTGGTAAAAAATTCCATATAGTTCTGCTATGTAAACATGTTTAACATCAAAACCTGATTTTAGTTAATTCTTAGGGTTTTCAATGGTTAAACATGTTTAATACTAATCAAAACCTAATTTTCCAGGTTTAAATCATGTTAATCAAGTATGAAATGAATGAAAATTGAAGGTTACCTGTAGGGTGTCCTGGAACCAAAGAACACAAGTGCTTATGAGTTGGATTGATAATATTTGTGTAAAATATCCAAGTATTGAAGCTTATACAACAAGCTAGAAAAAAGACAAGGTTCCACCCCAATTGCGGCCAGACCTAGGGGGGCATTGGGCCTCTCTTAGGCCCATTAATGCCTCGGTTTTCGTGTCATGCGTAAATCTCGGTCCAAAATTTAGTTCATGTTCGGTTTTTCGCAAGAAACCTAGTTCAGGTGCGAAAAACAGCGCGAGAACGAGTGTTTTTTAGCCCATTTATGTAAAATAAGAAAAACGTACTGACTCATTATAAAAATCCAATATATTTTCTCGGATTGCTTAAAACATCTTATATAAGTGTTCCCATAAGTCTTTTTCGGCTTGATGGATGCTACAATGCTCGTCTTGATGTTAAGAATTGCGTTTAAAGTCATAACGTATTGTTAAACGAAACCTTTTTCATTTAAATAGTTTTAAACGTACTGAGCCTAATTATCAATATGTTAGTTACTATAATATATATATATATATAAGTCATATATATAACCCCTCGGTATATATACGAGGCGTAATCAGTATTAGTCGGTTACTCGTTTAATCACTTCGAATTAACCGATTTATCATTTACTCGCTACGTAAAGAATAAGGTATACCTCGTTTTGTCACGAATGTTACATTGTTTTGTTTGATACGAGCGCCAATAGTAGTTTCGTATCTGCTAACTTTTTACCCTTAGAAAATATGCCAGTTAGTGAGCTAACAAAACCATACACTATAAAACTTGCTAATCGTAAGACTATACTTGTTAAGCGAATAGTCCAAAACTGTTCCCTTATCCTATACGACCAACCGTTTCTTATTGATTTATTTCCAGTGGAATAAGGAAGTTTCGATGTTACCGTCGGTATTGACTGGCTGTCTAAGCATAAAGCTATTATCATTTGTAAAGATAAGACTGTTAGAATACCCTTTGAATGGTGAGGTATTGATCGTTCAAAGTGAGAAATCTGGTACTATACCGCCTCTCGTATCCCAACTTAAGGCACTAAAGTATTTGCGTCAAGGTCATACGTTATACTTGTAGAGTGTAACAATCAAGGACCCTAATGAAAAACGATTAGAAGATATCCGAGTGGTACACAAATATTCAGATGTATTCCCTGATGAGTTTCCTGGTTTACCACCGACTCTACATGTCGCTTTCCGTATTGACTTAATACCAAGAGCAACTCCCATTGCTAAAGCACCTTACCAACTTGCACCTTCTAAAATTCAAGAACTATCCAACCAATTACAAGAGTTACTAGATAGGGGCTTTATATGACCTAGTTATTCAACATGGGGAGCACCAGTGTTATTTTTGAAAAAGAAAGACGGATGTTTTCGGAAAACAATGAAAAGAAAATTGATTTGGACAAGCTGTGGTCCAAGGTTACTGGTAAGAGGCCTGAATATAGATTCATTAAGAATCCCTCAAATGCTGCAATTGAAAAAGTTCAAGATCAAGATCAAGATCCAGAACATGTTATTCTAGACAAGCGAACAGAGAAGCAAGATTTGAAACCATGTTTCAAAACTTGAACATTGGAAATACTATTGCATCTTCTTCACAACAGACTACTGAAGAAGCTCCTGAATTCCATGATACAAGATTTGATCATTGATGAACCTGATCTCAATGATACAAATCTTGACTCAAATATGTCTACTGATCATGTTGTGCAAACTTCCTATGTTGAAAGAAATCATCCACCTGAAAACATCATTGGAGACATCAATGAAAGTGTAACCAGAAGTGCATCTGAATCTGCAAATATCTATTTTTACTCCTTCTTTCTATCCCAAGTTGAACTTAAGAACATTGTTCAAGCTCTAAAAGACAATAGTTGGGTAGAAGCAATGCAAGAGGAGTTGGCTCAATTCAGGGATCATCAAGTGTTGGAACTTGTAGATAAGCCAAGAGGTAAGTATGATATTGGTACCAAGTGGGTTTTCAGGAACAAAAGGGATGGGAGAGGTATTTTTATAAAGAACAAAGCCAGACTAGTTGCACTAGGTTTCCTACAAGAGGAAGGAATTGACTTTGAAGAAATCTTTGCACCAGTAGCAAGGCTAGAATCCATCAGAATTTTTCTAGCCTATGCTGCTTCTAAGAATCATAAATTGTTTCAATTGGAAGTTAAATCTGCCTTTCTTAATGGAAAGATTGAAAAGGAGGTGTATGTAGTTCAAACACCAGGTTTTGAGGACCCTGATTATCCTAACAGAGTATACAAGTTAAACAAGGCTTTCTATGCATTACATCAAATTCCAAGGGCTTCGTATGATGAGTTATCAGTTATCAAATCACTTTCTTGTTAATGGCTTTCATAGGAGAGCTATTGATAAGACCCTTTTCTATAAAAGGAGAGGAAATGATTTACTCCGTCTACAAGTTTATGTACATGACATCATCTTTAGATATACCAATGAACAAATATACAATGAATATGATGAGGTCATGAAATCAAAATACTGCATGAGCTCCATGGGTGATAAGAATTTCTTTCTGGATCTTCAACTTCAGCAAAAGAAGGATGGCATATTCATTTGCCAGTCAAAGTATGTGCAAGATATTCTTAACAAGTTCAAGCGTCAATATTTCAAGACTACTTCAACTCCAATGGACACTCATGAAAAAAAGATTGCTGATAAAAAGGGGGAGCCTGTAGATGAGCATGAATATAGAGAAAAAATTGGTTCACTGATGTATCTGACTTCTTCTAGATCATATATTATGTTTGCTGTATGTGTATCTGCAAGATTCCAATCATCTCCAAAGGTCTCTCATATGACTACTGTCAAGAGGATCTTCATATACTTGAAAGGAAAACCTGATTTGGGGATATAGTACCCAAAGAACCATTTCTTTGATCTAATTGCCTATACAAACAGGGATTATGATGGCTACAACATGTGTAGAAAATCAACATCTGGTGGATGTCAATTTTTGGGTGACAGGATAGTGTCTTGGCGGTGCAAGAAGCAAACTACAGTGTCCATCTCAACTGCTGAAGCTGAGTATATTGCTGCATCTTTCTGCTATGCACAAGTTCTCTGGATTCAGAACCAATTGTTGGATTATGGTTTGAATTTCTTGAACACCCCTATTTTCATTGATAATAATGTTGCACTGTTTATTTATGCACAAGTTCAAAACTATAAGACCAAGCACATTTTATTTATGCACAATTGTTGGATTATGGTTTGAATTTCTTGAACCAATTGCTGCATCTTTCTGCTATGCACAAGTTCAACACTATAAGACCAAGCACATTGAAATTAGACATCATTTCATTAGAGATTGTAGTGAGAAATGTTTGATTGAAATGAAAAGGGTTGACACTATTGACAATTTGGCGGACCTATTCACCAAGCCACTAGATAGAACCAAATTAAACTTTCTCTTTAAAGCTTTGGGTATGATCAACTCTGATGAGGTCTGATTAACGATGTGCGCTCTTTTTGCTAACTAATTATCTTTATATGGTCTTGAGAGTGAAGGCCATACTTATTTGCATGTTTAACTGATTTGTGCTTTAAATGATCATCTTTGTGACTTATATGTTTATAATGCTTACGTTTGCCTAAAATCAGTGAATGTGTGTGACATCAGGATAAGTTAATTTGAATATGATTTGAAATGATCAATTTTGTGTGTGCTTATTTGATGTTTTGATTATGTGAATTTTGATTATGTGAATAATCTGGTATGATAATGTGATTAGGAGAATATAGGCTTTGCATAGTCTATGTGGAGTCTGCTTGCTTTGATCGTGTCTTTCATATTATGATTGTTTTTGATTATGTTACTTCTGTTTGTGTCAATATATATCTTTGTGTCAAAATTGCATGCTCAAATGAAAAGATTTTCAAGATAATTTTTACTCAAAACATGTTTGACAAAACAAAGAGCAAATTGAATGGTGTAAAGACATGATAAGATTATTAAGTTCAGGCTTTGTAGAAGCTTAAAAGGTTGAAATTGAAAATTGATCCAACCTTTTGGGAAATGATAGTACATTGTTTATTTATGCTAATCATATGGATTTAATAGGCTAGAAAGACAATTAGTACAGTCATTAATATGTATGGTCACATTCCATGATATGTAAAATCCGAGGTGATATAAAAAAGTGACTACCCAGTCATACACAAGCATATTGGTATTTGTTCACCAAAATGATTCATTTTATATATATACACACACACACACACACACACACATATATATATATATATATATATATATATATATATATATATATATATAAAATACATATAAGATAGACAAAAGAGTCATTTCATAAAAACTCTTAAATTTAAGAGTTTTACATGTGTCTTTGCATAGGTTACAAGCCATTCATGCATACAAAGCCCATATGTTGAAACTCTTAAATTGCAGTAGATATTTTAATTCAAATTTTGAATTCCAATCTCTTATATTATATCCGGCTGTACTCTTGAATTGAGTGCCACCATAGAGAGAGAGGGGGGGGGGGAGATACACAGTTAGCTAGAGACTGCAGCTCGGTGAAGATCTCTTGAATTAAGGTTACGCATCTTCTCCATTTGTTTCTCTCTTTCATCAAAAACAAGATTTTATCTTTCTTCTTAGCAGATCTGGAAAATATCGGCAGAGAAGAAATCTTACATCTAAAACAGATCCGGTCGCGGTGCTTCTTTAGCTCGCGTCACTTTTCGGATTTCGTTTCGGTAAAAGCACTAGAAGGCACTACTTTTGCAGCTGAGGGAATATTTATATATAAATGTGACATTCGTGACAAAACGAGGTATACTATATTCTCTATGTAACAAGTAAACGATAAATCGGTTAATTCGTAGTGCTTAAACGAGTAACCGACCGTTACTAATTATGACCCGTATATATACTGAGGGGTCATATACGAGTTATATATATATTATAGAGGCTAACATATTGATATTTAGGCCCTAGTACGTTTAAAACTCTTTAAACGAAAAAGGTTTCGTTTGTCGATACGCTATAAGCTTAAACGCAATCGTTAATATCAACGAGCATTGTAGCATCCGTTAAGCCGAAAAAGATTTATAAAACACTTATATGACATGTTCTAAGCAATCCGGGAAAATATTTTGGAATTTTACAACGAGTCAGTACGTTTTTCTTATTTTACAAAAAGAAGCTGAAAAACACTAGTTTTCGCGCTGGTTTTCGCACTCGAGCTAGTTTTCTTATGAAAAACCGGACCCGAATTAAATTTTGAAACGACGTTTACTCGTGGCACAAAAACCGAGGCACCATTGGGCCAAAAGGAGGCCCAATGGGCCCTTATTAATTGCGGCCGCAAGAAGGAGGGATGGACCCCCCCTTTGTATAGCTTGTTAAATAAGCTAGGCCTTAAAAATATAAGTTATTCCAAATACATCCTAGAAACCTCTCAGCTGTTTTCTTCAAGTTTCAGCCAAATTTTTGAGGTAAACCCTTTAATTTTCATTGATTTCATACTTAATTAACATAGTTTAAACATGAAAAATTAGTTCTTGATTAGTTTTAAACATGTTTAACCATCCAAAAACCATAAAAATCAAGTAAAACCATGTTTTGATGTTAAACATGTTTACAAACCAGGAACATATACTTTTTTGGTCAAAAACGCGGATTAGAACATGAATACAACGTTTTTACGGTTTGAAAGTTCGGTTTGAACCCAAAACCGAAACCCTAATTATCAAGGCTGTCACATGGATGATTTATGATTGGTTTAATGTTATATGATATTTAGATACACTGATTTTGCAACCCGAGACCCGGAAAGTCGTTTAAGCTAGCAAAACTCATCGAAAACCGACAAGGTAAACCCGTAACACTCGTTTAAGGGTTGTTTAGTATTAGGTTGTGACGTGTTTGTTGTTAGCTTGTAAAGATTTTCAGGGACATTAGGGATCATTTAAATGAGTCCCTGTTCAAATTTGGTAATTTTTCGATAAACGGAGAATATTTGGTGAATTTATCTCCGTTTATGAGCTTTTATTTGGGAAAAATAGCTAAACATATTGAAAAATTATGAAACTTGGTTTTGGAGATTAATATGTGATGGTAAGATCACTGGTAAAGTTTGGGGATCATTGGAAATGCCTAAGTATGGTTTGTGCAATTATGATTTAACCAAATCTTAACAGCCGAAAAATGCATAAAAGGGCATTTTGTCAAAAAAGTTAGGTTCTGGATATTTTGCAGGGGCTATGTAATAACATTGAGGCTATTTTTAAAAATTATCGGATTTTTCGGAGGTCGTTTGATATAAACGGACCATTTATTACACGATTATAACCTATTAAATGAATTTTTATAAATAAACAATTAATCATAAAATTTCTGAAAATATTTTTATAAAATTCTTCATATTTTAATGTATTTTTACAAAAATTTATATAATTTATATATAAGTACATATTTAATTATGATTAATCAAAGATTTAAATTATAATTGTTTTAACGAAACCGGCAGCTTTGTGTTTAACGGACTGACTGGTATGTCAAAATGTCAAAAGTCGTCAAATGTCATATTTTGAATGAAATTGATAAAAACGAACTTTTTACGAGAATTCCGGACAATTCGGGTGGATTGTACGTGTTTTGTATAATCAAACCCGTGTGAAAACGGAAACGAACCCTGCGATCAAACCAGATACCGAAACCTTAAAATTCTTTCATAAATCAAATCATTTTATCAATCAACATATTTACTTAAGTTTTTATGATCTTACCTATTCCCGAAACGCGTAAACGATCAACTTGGCTAGGCTCGGGAAACGGTGAAACTGAGCCAAATCCAGTTTTAATCATTTCATAGTATACAATGTCACAATCTAAGACTATGGTCATGTTCTGGGCCTAACAGCTATAACCAAACTAGTTATACAGCCCGATTTGGTTTAAACACTATACTAGTATTAACAGTACGATACCGTTTATAGGAATCAGGCTATAAGCGAGGCATCTGACCTATTGATACATAATTTCTGTGCGAACTACATAAGGTGAGTTTCACGATCCCCACTTTCTAAACTGTGTTACGAACTTTTGGGGTGGAAAGCATGTTTACATATACTTATATACTTGAAAATGTGTGATGATGTGGATTATCTAAGTACTAACACTTGAAAGTCCCACAAACACAAGTGATTAAATTTACGAACTCGTATACTGATTTCGTTGATACTCATGAAACTTGAAACTCACCAACTAGACGTAGTTGACCTGTTTTAACATGCTTTTCAGGTAAAGCAAAGGTGGAATGATTTGCTTACGTTCTTGGTGTTAGAAATGAAGTTGAATAGCTGTGAATAGACGCAGATATATATAATATTGAATAAGAAGCTCGTAAACCGGTTATGTGATTCTCATCTAGTTTGTAAACATAGTACCTACCAATGTAATATGATGTAAAATAGTTGTTGAATTTCTTTATAAACAATGTGGTTGATACCAGTGTTATCTGTTACAATCCCGTATTACGCTTCCGCAACTACCTAGTCGGGGTGTGACAGAAGTTGGTATCAGAGCCATTGGTTATAACGAATTAGGATGTACCTTAGGATACCCTAAGATAACCGTAGGCTCGATTAACTCTGGGAATAAAATAATATTAAATAATATACACTGATTCGTGATGAACGCGAATGGACAAGTGGGTTATTATGGTCCGGAACGTAATAACGTACTTGTTTGTACGAGGGAATTCGAGAAGAAGTCGATAAACAATCGAATAGGTAAAAATAGCAACATATGTGTATAAAATATAATAATAAATAAATATCTATGTATATAAAAGATTATTTGTGCTTATGTGTTTAAATACCTGCATGTATTTTATTAAGATTAATACTATTATGAAATATTATTCTTATTACTAACCATTGTGCAGGAACATGTCGAGGTCTGCTGATCGTTTATCTATTGCGGTACCAGCTTTACCTGAAGAAGATGAGGACCCTGAAGAGGAAACGGGGGAAGAATCGGAAGAAGAGATGAGTGAGAGTTTAGGGGACGCTGTAGTGCCACATGAGGTGCCGACCGATCAGCCTGACTTATCAGGCTACAAGTGTGATAGTTACCCTCCTAGGGAAACACCTAGGCTAGAGGCTGGAGCGACTAGTGCTTATCATTCACCGATTAGAGCACCCAGATCCCCTACTCCACCTGTACAGCATACATCAGTACCCCCACCCACCATTAGAAACCGTCAGACCGCTCGTATTTCAGTGCGCCCACCTGAGCACACCTCTCCCCCACCTCGATCTACGTATCATAGGGGATAAACATCACGTGTCCAGGTCACTGAGATACCTATTCCTACTTGGGGTCTACCTGCACCGATACCGGAGCCACCTCTTATGTCTGATTCCGCATGGTTGGGTTTAGCGACTGATCAGATCGTAGAACAATCACACTCAATAAATAACCTTAATCAATTCAAACAAGAAACTCAGGAAGATGTTTGGTACCTACATCAAAATATGAGGATAATGAATGTTGGCCACCGATGGCGAATGGAGCAGATTGAATCTCATCTTTGGATCGGTAGGGCGATCTTGGTAGCTGTGATAGCTGTTCTTGCTTGGTTGGTTTATCTTGTACGTATGGATAAATAGAATAGAACAGTATAGTTGGTTGTACATAGTCTTTTGACTTCCCATGCAGCAATTTTGTAACAACATGTTGGGCTGGCTTGGGAGTTGTTTACAGTTTGGTACTATTACAAGCACTGGCCCTTATCGGGTTAAGTCTATATGTCACTTAGTAACAAATTTTGATACGCATATATAAGCGCTGGCCTATACCAGGTTAAGCTTATGAGCTAATTTTGGATGCATATGTACAGTAATGATTATAATTAATACAAATGTGTTTTCTTTGGCATAGTTGTGTGTTGTGAAATTGTAATATCGTAAAGTTGTGCTGGTTATAGTGAAACGATATTAATTATTATATAATTGATTATTTTATATAATGGCCCCGAAGAAAGCAAACCCTTTGCCTGAGGCAGAAGTGGCCGCAATGATTGCTCGTCAACTACAAGCAGTGATACCAACAATTGTAGCACAAGTCACTGCAGGCATACGTGCTAACAATACTATTAATCAACCTACGAGCACCACCACGGCCACTGCTAATATACCTCCGCCGGACACTAATGTAGCCCCGGGTGTTACTACCCCGGTGAATACTGATAATGTTATAAACACTAGTAATACTCGCTCGACTGTTAATGTTGTTGGAAACCCTGAAACCGTTTTGAACCCAAATAATGTCACGAATCCATACCCCGTACCGGTTATCAACCCAACTGTTAATAATAACACTCAACCAAATACTGGTAATGATCGTAATAATACCGAACCCCCATGTCAGGAGTACGCATACAAACAATTTACATCATGTAAACCGATTGAGTTTAAGGGTATTGAAGGACCTAGCGGGCTGGTCAAATGGATAGAAAAGACCGAATCAGTAATTAATATCAGTGAGTGTCCACCGAACCGCGTGGTCAAATTTGCTACCAATATGTTTCTAGACCAAACGCTGATGTGGTGGAATACGGTAGTCAAAATAAGGGGACAAGATGCTATTAATCGTATGTCATGAACTGAATTAAAAACCCTCATGCTAGAGTATTTTTGTCCTAAAAGTGAGATTCAAAGGTTGGAACACGAGTTAAAGAATCTGGAAATGAAAGGAGCGGACCATGTGGGATACACGAATCATTTTAACGAACTGTCCCGCTTAGTTCTGTGGTTTGCTACACCGGAAGCGAAGCGAATTGAACGTTATATCTAGGGACTGACCCCTGCTGTGAGAAGTATAGTGAATTCAGTAGCCCACCCAACATTAGAAAGTGATGTATCTCAAACGGGTGTCGTTACTTTTGATCTGATGAGAAGTGGAGTGATAAGGATGCCAGGTGAAACAACAAGTTTAAAACGAACTGATTATGGGACAAGGATGCATGGAAACCCTCAAAACATCGGGCCCGTCCGAATACCCGAAGTTATGCCATGACCAGTTCTAATGTAAAACAAGAGACCTATAAAGGGACGTTACCAAAGTGCAGAAGATGTAACTTTCATCATGTGGGTGATTGCAAACCGATCATTTGTCAGAAGTGTGGAAGAACGGGACACTATGCCCCCAACTGTAGAACCCCCACCAACACTGTTAACCGTCCACCGCAATCAACTCAACTACCTCGACCTCAACCAACCCGCCCACAACTCAACCAACAAACCCCACCTACCACGAACCTCCGTGCCTGCTATGAATGTGGCAGTACGGAACACTTTCGGAGATACTGCCCCAATCTGAACCGGGGTGCAGCGAGAAGGCAAAACCAAGCACAAGCATCAACCTCCAACGCAGCTAGGGGACGCGCGTTTGTATTAGGATCGGGTGAAGCACGTCATGATCCGAATGTGGTGACAGGTACATTCTTAGTTTCGGGTCAGTATGCTTCAGTCTTGTTTGATACGGGTGCGGATAGAAGTTTCGTATCTGTTAACTTCTTACCTTTAGAAAATATGCCGGTGAGTGAGCTAACAAAACCATATTCTATAGAACTCGCTAATGGTAAGTCTATACTTGTTAACCGAATAGTCCGAAATTGTTCCCTCATCCTAAATGACCACCCATTCCTTATTGATTTACTTCCAGTGGAATTGGGAAGTTTCGATGTTATAGTCGGTATGGACTGGCTATCTAAGTACAAAGCTGAAATTGTCTGTAAGGATAAGACTGTTAGGATACCTCTTCCGAATGATGAGGCTATGACTGTTCAAGGTGAGAAATCTGGTACTATGTTGTCTCTCGTATCCCAACTTAAGGCATTAAAGTATTTGCGCCAAGGTTGTACATTATACTTGACGAGCGTAACAGTTATGGAACACGAGGAAAAATGAATGGAAGACATCCCAGTGGTACACGAGTATTCAGATGTATTCCCCGATGAGTTGCCTGGTTTACCACCGACCCGACAAGTTGAATTCCGTATTGACTTGATACCGGGAGCAGCACCCATTGCTAAGGCGCCTTATCGACTTGCACCTTATGAAATGCAAGAACTGTCCAACCAGTTACAAGAATTACTGGACAGGGGTTTTATCCGCCCTAGTTACTCACCGTGGGGAGCACCAGTGTTATTTGTAAAGAAGAAAGATGGGAGTTTTCGAATGTGTATTGATTATCGGGAATTGAATAAAGTGACTATAAAGAATAGATACCCCTTACCTCGAATTGATGACTTGTTTGATCAGCTCCAGGGTGCGAAGTATTTTTCAAAAATTGATCTTAGATCTGATTATCATCAAGTAAGAATTCAGGAAGAAGACGTACCAAAAACAGCTTTCCGAACTCGGTATGGTCACTATGAATTTTTGGTTATGCCGTTTGGGTTGACAAATGCACCTGCAGTGTTTATGGACCTCATGAACCGAGTTTGCAAACCTTACCTTGACAAGTTCGTGATAGTGTTTATCAATGACATTTTGATATATTCGAGAGGTAAGGAGGAACACGAACAACATTTGCGGGAAATCTTAGAATTATTGAGGCAAGAGAAGTTATACGGAAAGTTGTCCAAATGTGAATTTTGGCTACAAGAAGTACAGTTTTTGGGGCACATTGTGAACCATCAAGGGATCCAAGTAGACCCAAGTAAAATTGAGGCCATTAAAAATTGGCAAGTACCTAAGTCACCAAGAGAAATTCGTCAATTCTTAGGACTAGCCGGGTATTATAGAAGATTCATTGAAAACTTTTCAAGTATTGCCCAACCTCTAACCCTCCTAACTCAAAAAGATCGAGCGTATGAATGGGGAGAAGAACAAGAAATAGCCTTCCAAACGTTAAAACAGAAGTTATGTGAGGCTCCAATATTAAGCCTTCCAGACGGAACTGATGAATTGGTGGTATATTGTGACTCATCTCGTAAAGGTTTAGGATGCGTACTGATGCAAAGAAAGAAAGTAATAGAATATGTTTCCCGACAATTAAAACTACATGAAAAGAATTATACGACCCATGATTTGGAATTGGGAGCAGTTATCTTTGCATTGAAGATTTGGAGACATTACTTGTATGGCACCAAATGTACCATCTATACTGATCACAAAAGCCTACAACACATATTTGATCAGAAAGAGCTAAACATGAGACAAAGGGGATGGGTAGAACTGTTAAATGATTATGATTGTGAGATTATATACCATCCGGGTAAGGCCAACGTAGTAGCTGATGCTTTAAGCCGAAAAGACAGAGTCAAACCATTAAGGGTACGAGCACTCGGAATGATTGTTCAAAGTAGCCTAACCGAACAAGTTCGTGTTGCACAAGATGAGGCTTTGAAGGCAGATCAACTAGAAAAAGAAGAACTACGTGGGAATGAAAGGAATTTTGAGAAGAAAATTGATGAAGTATATTATTACAAAAACCGGGTCTGGATTCCAACACTTCATAAACTCCGAAAGTTGATTCTTGATGAAGCACATAAGTCCAAATATTCTATTCATCCAAGTACTAATAAGATGTATAAAGATGTTAAAGAATTTTACTGGTGGCCTGGCATGATAAAGGATATAGCCGTGTATGTAAGTAAATGTGCAACATGAGCAAGGGTGAAGGCGGAATATCAAAAACCTTCGGGAATGTTACAACAACCCGAAATCCCACAATGAAAATGAGAACAAATTACCATGGACTTTGTGACGCACCTTCCTAAAACCTCCCGAGGACACAATGCTATCTGGGTAATTGTTGACCGATTAACCAAATCCGCACACTTTATTCCCATCCGTAACAACTACACCACCGAAAAACTCGCTCATACATCGATGAAATTGTATCCCGACACGGAGTACCCCTTTCGATTATTTCAGATCGAGACAGTCACTTTACTTCACATTTCTGGCAAGCAGTACAAGAAGCCTTGGGAACCCGAATCGACCTAAGTACGGCTTACCATCCCCAAACCGATGGTCAATCCGAACGAACCATCCAAACCTTAGAAGATTTACTTCGTGCTTGTGTACTGGACTTCAAAGGGAATTGGGATCAACACCTCCCGCTCATTGAATTCTCTTACAATAACAGTTATCACAGTAGTATACAAGCAACACCTTATGAAGCTCTATACGGGTGAAAATGTAGATCACCACTATGTTGGACGGAAGTGGGTGATACCCAAATTTCAAGGTCAGATTTAATTCAGGAAACCACCGATAAGATTCACCAGATTAAGCAAAAATTGAAAGATGCCCGCGACCGACAAAAGAGTTATGCCGATGTTCGCAGAAAACCGTTATCTTTTGAAATAGGTGATAAGGTGTTTTTAAAAGTATCACCGTGGAAAGGTGTTATAAGATTTGGAAAGACTGGTAAACTAGCCCTGAGATACATCGGACCTTTTGAGATTATTACAAAAATTGGTCCCATAGCTTACCGATTAAAACTACCCTTAGAACTGAGCACTATTCACGACGTGTTTCATGTATCGAATCTGAAAAAGTGTTTGACTGATGAAACGACAATAGTACCACTGGAAGATGTTCAGATCAACGAAAAGCTCAACTTCGTAGAGGAACTGGTAGAAATTGTGGACGGGAAAACCAAACAGTTACGACACAATAAAATTTCATTGGTAATAGTTCGGTGGAATTCAAAACAAGGACCCGAATATACTTGGGAACGAAAGGACGAATTTCGAAAGAAATACCCACACCTGTTCCCTAAAAAGAAAACCGATGACACATTAAATTTCGAGGAAGAAATTTCTTAACGGGGGGGAGAATGTGACATTCGTGACAAAACGAGGTATACTATATTCACTACGTAACAAGTAAACGATAAATCGGTTAATTCGTAGTGCTTAAACGAGTAACCGACCGATACTAATTATGACCCGTATATATACTGAGGGGTCATATACGAGTTATATATATATTATAGAGGCTAACATATTGATATTTAGGCCCCAGTACGTTTAAAACTCTTTAAACGAAAAAGGTTTCGTTTATCGATACGTTATAAGCTTAAACGCAATCGTTAATATCAAAACGAGCATTGTAGCATCCGTTAAATCGAAAAAGATTTATAAAACACTTATATGACATGTTCTAAGCAATCAGTGAAAATATTTTGGAATTTTACAACGAGTCAGTACGTTTTTCTTATTTTACAAAAAGAAGCTGAAAAACACTCGTTTTCGCGCTGGTTTTCGCACTCGAACTAGTTTTCTTATGAAAAACCGGACCCGAATTAAATTTTGAAACGACGTTTATGCGTGGCACGAAAACCGAGGCACCATTGGGCCAAAAGGAGGCCCAATGGGCCCTTATTAGTTGCGGCCGCAAGAAGGAGGGATGGACCCCCCTTTGTATAGCTTGTTAAATAAGCTAGGCCTTAAAAATATAAGTTATTCCAAATACATCCTAGAAACCTCTCAGCTGTGTTCTTCAAGTTTCAGCCAAAATTTTGAGGCAAACCCTCTAATTTTCATTGATTTCATACTTAATTAACATAGTTTAAACATGAAAAATTAGTTCTTGATTAGTTTTAAACATGTTTAACCATCCAAAAACCATAAAAATCAAGTAAAACCATGTTTTGATGTTAAACATGTTTACAAACCAGGAACATATACTTTTTTGGTCAAAAACGCGGATTGGAACATGAATATAACGTTTTTACTGTTTGAAAGTTTGGTTTGAACCCAAAACCGAAACCCTAATTATCAAGGCTGTCACATGGATGATTTATGCTTGGTTTGATGTTATATGATATTTATATACCCTGAGTTTGCAACCCGAGACCCGGAAAGTCGTTTAAGCTAGCAAAACTCATCGAAAACCGACAAGGTAAACCCGTAACACTCGTTTAAGGGCTGTTTATTATTAGGTTGTGACGTGCTTGTTGTTAGCTTGTGAAAATTTTCAGGAACATTAGGGATCATTTATATGAGTCCCTGTTCAAATTTGGTAATTTTTCGATAAACGGAGAATATTTGGTGAATTTATTTCCGTTTATGAGCGTTTATTTGGGAAAAATAGATAAACATATTGAAAAATTATGAAACTTGGTTTTGGAGATTAATATGTGATGGTAAGATCACTGGTAAAGTTTGGGTATCATTGGAAATGCCTAAGTATGGTTTGTGCAATTATGATTTAACCGAATCTTAACAGCCGAAAAACGCACAAAAAGGCATTTTGTCAAAAAAGTTAGGTTCTGGAGATTTTGCAGGGGCTATGTAATAACATTGAGGCCATTTGTAAAAATTATCGGATTTTTCGGAGGTCGTTTGATATAACGGGCCATTTATTACAATAAACCGCTCAAATGGTGTTCCGAGAACTATATGATCAATTTGATGATCATTATCAGTAACAATCTCGATAATGGCACCACCAGGTATACGTTTTCTTACTTTAAGCCCTAAAGTCATTATGTATAGTGAAATTCTTGTTGATGTATCCAAAATTATCTATTTTTATGTAAATGTTTTCCAATTTGAATAGAGTACAAGAGCATTACAAAAATATAAAAACCCTACGAATCATAGTGGATCATGGAGCAGTCCACCTGTTGAAAAGGTTATATTTTGAACATTCATTGCTTAATCTTTAATTCGCATATGCAATAAGAATTAATTTTCATATTAATTTTACATTTTACAGCTATGGCCAAAATTTACTAACCATTTTGTTGGAGTACATTCAAGATTTTGTATGGATGGAGCTGAATTAGCATAATATGTTGTAGGTCTAATGTGCAGCCTCGCCTTTTAGGTACCCTTTTTAATATTTTTGTATGAACATAGAGTTGTTTAATTTGATTTTAAATTTAATATTGGCCATCGTATAAAATGCGTTAGGCACACTTAAGGCACATAGGCCTCTCTGAGGGCCTAGGTAGGCGCTAGGCGTTGCGTTCAGATGTTAAATGAATCTAATAGGCGTTGCACTTAGTTGAATTTAAATATAAATGTAAACTAAAGTTTATTCTTTTAATGTAATTATTTAATTCTTTTAGCAGTGTATCGTCTATATTCGTTAGTTTGTTTAACTTTAACTAAGCCAGCCACCGAACACGAACAATTAAAAAATGGGTTTTTTGTTCATGTTCGTTTGTTCAAAAAATGAATGTTCGGGTTAAAAAATGTTTGTTAATAATGTAAACAAACTGTTCACAAGCATAAACAAACAAACATAATTAAGTGAATGCCAATTTAACGTAAATATTTTACAAATGATTTATAAGAACTCTCTCTCTCTCTCTCTCTATATATATATATATATTGAAACAGTGTTGCGTTTGTTTTTTTTCATTAAATTCATATTTGATACTAGGATGTTATGGTCATAGCTACAGATCGGCCCGAACCAAATCGACATTTATTAAAAAGAGGACCATTTTGACCTGAAGCCATCTTGACTGAACACGTTCTGACCCGAAACCAAAATTGACCTTTTTTTAAGAAGTGATCCGTTTTGACCTGAGTCCATCTTTACCAAACACGTTCTGACCCATTACCAAGTTTACCTTTTTAAAAATGGCCCGTTGTGATCCGAACTGAATTGAGGTTTGGGTGTCTACTGATCTTGCATCTAAAAGTTATATAGCAATTTAATAGTTTGCGTTGGGTGGGAATTTAGTAACTTTGGCTTTCAAATAGTAAAATTTACACATTGGATTTAGTTTGCATCAAGAGGAATTTGGATATTTATTAAAGTTTTCCATCAATTTTTTCTTTAAAAATTTAACAGTTTGCATCGGGGGAGACACAGTACGTTGGACTTTCAAATAGTCTAAATTATATACCGGTCAAATTTCACCCTTTTGCAAAAATGCAATGGGTCAATTTTCATTTATGTTTCAAAAGCTTTTGAAACTTGATACTTTCGATCACGAGTAAGCCAAGCTCCTACCATTGTAAAAGTTTTGTATTGATCTTTTATATTTATTTTTGTGTGTGTGTGTGTGTGTGCAGATGTAAGTTTGTTTCTAGCAATCGAAACACTGAAAAGCTCGCGTAAGGAATAGTGAAGTTGTTTGTGACTCATTTAAAGGTTGAAGAGGAACGAGGCCCGTTTGCAAAATATTGAGTGTCTTATTGGTGTTGCATGCTGCTGTGGTCGATAACATACAAACCAATTGATACATAGAAACGGAAAAATCCTAGCCGGCATCGGTTTTTTCATTAAGTGATTATCAAAATTTTGATAGTTTATCAAGGTTCATTGACCTCAATAATTGGTTTCCTAATTTGGTTTTGTTAGAATAACAATTAAGGTTCTTACACCGAATGGATATTTGGTTGTAGAAAGTGGCTGGGGAATAAAGGAAGAGGCATTATTTATTTGGCTTTGCTTGCTTTGGTGGTGGTTGATCTTTATTGTATGATGAACAAGTTGAAGCTGAAGAGTATGATTAATATATGAAAAGGAAAGTATCTATTTTCACAAGCTTGCCATAACTCACCAGGTAGATGAATTCAATTCACATATATTACATATTGCAGCTAAGCCATCATGATTCATGATACAACTCATGAACTTTCATAATCACAAATCACAGTGGCATCATTAAACTATATCTACTTATTTGATTTTGTAATCAACTGAAGGAAATTACATAGTTATATTGGAATTTAGAATTATTAGATGTTTTTATAAAATTAGTTTATGTTTATTTTTGGAATATTATATTTTAATTTAAATATGCTTTTTTAATAAAATCTAACGTGCCCTAGTTTACTTCATTTTTACAATATCAGGGATGCTAAACGGGCCGGGTTGGTGGGTCCAACCTATCATGAATCCGAACACGACTTGAATCCTAATTCGTGTTTGACATATGAACCAGAATACGCAATAATATCCGTGGGTTTACAGATACACATGCACAACCTGTTTAACCCAAACTTTTTTGTATTTGAAAATTAATGCTGTGAATAAAATAGTTTACCGGAATTCATTTTTACAAGAACTTTGTTTATTTGCTTTAGTTTAGCATTGAATATGATGATTTGATAGTGGTTGTGTTCTAATACTATCAACTCAATTATATGACTGTGTGTTTCTTGTTCTTTCAATCTGACTACAATGACTTAACTAGTCATAGTTTTTGATTTAATATTTATTGCTCTGATCATTTATCATTTCAGGAACTGAACATTTCATAATATTGACTCGAAACATTAGCAGCAAACCGAGGTATGTTCACTGACTAAGATGCCGAATATTCTCCCCAATCATGGTAGCTTGGTCATAATATAAATATACTCAATTTTATATAGGAGTTTGCACCATGGAGCAACGGAGTACAAGGGTGTTTTGAAATATCAAATTTAAGTTCAAGAACTTCTGAAATTTTGCAAGGTGTTTAGAAGTTGTAAGCTGCCAAATAGGGTAGGAACATCATGCTTTCATGTTCGTTTCAAGGCCAAATGATGTCGTACGATTCAAAAAAGGTGACCATATAGCACCATATATTATTTATTGGTGGTGGCTGCCAGATTAGTTCTGCATGAGGGATTAGTTCGAGTCATTTGTCTTGGGGTTGAATTGAGGTGCACGAGCTGACTATTTGTACTTCACCAGCGGGATAAAAACCACAGTATGTAGTTAACATGATGAAATAAATGTTGAATGATTGGTGGACATAATTTACTTTGGATGGTTTAATTCAACTTGTGTAATTATGTCGTGAACTAGAAAACTAACAATATATCTACCACCACTTATAACACAAACCCGTCTGTGTGCTGCAGTGTGTGGCCAAAGAACCTTTTTTTCAATAGTGAACTTTTTTTAATCCTTGTTTTCTTTGGGACTTGAACCCAAGAACCTTTCATCCCAAAGCTCAAGTGTTTAAAGGCTTTGCCTTTGTTAATGGACCATCACCCCATTAGTATGACCAAATAACCTTGTTTAGATTAGAAATTAATGAAAACTATTTTATAAACATTCAAAATATAGAAACTTTTTGGAGCTTTATGTGTGTGGCATATATGATTCTGTTCAAAATAGATGAGAGTTTCAAAATTTTTTATTATATTGCTTTTGTTTTGGTATATTTTAATAGTTTCACATTGTGTATACCTTGAGTATTTCAAACGACATATAATGTTACAAAGTAATTCAAGTTCCACGGAAGCTATTTCAATTCCATTACCCTAGACAACATGGGTTGCTTTTACGTAAGTCGTTCATAATAATTTATAGCCGTTTTTAGTATCTTTATAAATTGCTCTTAAAGAGAGTTGCGATGGGTTGATTTCAAATTCATGTGGTTGACACGCGGATTTTATTATAAATTGTTATATTTATGACTTATACTTTCTAATTCATCTATTTGGATTTTTTTAAGTTTAATTTACTATATTTCATGTGTTTGCTATATATTAATTGACATCGATAGACCATATCCATGCTATAACAAACTACTAGAAGAAGCACTATACAGCATATCACGATATGATTGATAAACTAACAGAAAACGAGTACAATGTTATAAAATTGTTGGCGCCGCCCCATCGCGCTGGTTCCCTGCTAGTATATATATATATATATATATACTAGTAGAAACCCGCACTATGCAGCGGGGGACAACATGTGGCCACACGATACTCATATTAATTTATCAATAATCTCATGATGTATTGTATAGAAACATATATTTACCAATTACTAAATTTTGGTGTCTTCTATCATGCTTAAGCATTTGAATAGAAGAGATACACGTAACCTAATTATATTTTAGCAGAGCCAAAATATTAAGAACCCCCATTGAAGGAACCCGTAACCCGATCAAAATACCGGAATAACACCCCTACCTTGAAGTTGAAAACAAAGTGATTAAAGTTATTGGAATAACACCCCTGCCTACAAAGCTTCGTTTATATGATTTTAGTAAATCTAAAACTCCACAGTCCTAAAATTAAGAAGAAAAAAAATACATACTCAACATGAATAGTGAATATGAACAACATGAATATGTGATACATGATTCTGTTTTTTATTGCACCTTAGCTACTTTGGCTAATTTCAGTTGTAAGGTGGTCTTCAAGTTATGATGACTGGATAAGGGAAAGTCACAAATGATTGCTTTCGAAGACTCCCAAAAGTTTGGATGTGATCTTGTAAAGCTCCTGCATAAATACTAAACAGGTAAGACACATATTAGGGGTATTTGGATGTGAGTTAAACCTAGTGTAATTTAGTGCAGCATACTACAAAAGTAAAGTACGCAACATTTTTGCCATTTTTTCTTTATCATGCTTTGGTTTCAATATTTTGAGAAAACTCTAAACTGAACATTATTAAATGCAATAAGAGTGCAAACAAGCTGAGCCGATTGCGAGCTACTTGAACTCGGATCAATAAAAAGTTCAAATAGAGCCGAGCTCAAGTTTTTAAACAAAGAGCTCAAAATTAGTCATGCTCGAGCTCTCGTAAGTAAAAACAAGCTACACTCGAGCTGAATCTAGCTCGAGCTCGAGCTCGGCTCGTTTACACCCTACCACTATGTTTAACTATCAAAACCCATACCTTAGCTTTGTTGGGTCTCATCATACCGCTTCCACCTAGAACAAACTGAAATCAGGCAAGACGCCACCTGCAATCAAGAAAAGATAAGAAACACTAAGATGCTTATGGCACCATCCATAAGCAAAAAAACGAGACTAATTCTGTCAAATTTGGCCATAAAGGCAAACATGCTTTTGTTTATATTTTTCATAAATATAAAGGTCATTAAGCCAGTTTAATAGGTAAAAACAAGTCAAAAACCTTCATAATTAAATTTTATACACCTAGCATATCTTTTTAAGGGATTGCAGAGTTATATGTTGTGCCATAAGGTATAAAATCTCCATTTGTATCCTACACTTAGTGAAATGATAATGAGAGCTATAAGATATATAAACAACTACTGCTGTAACACCTCTATTATTTCACTTTTTTCACTAATTTAAATATTTTCTTTTTTTCACTGCACAATCCATAAAAGATTCTTATCGTGCAAAAAAAAAATTGTATAAAATCCATTTCTAACCTGTTTTTCATGTCAGATGAAGTTGACAGGTGCGTTTCTTGTTGTTCCGTCTACTACAAAACCATTCTTGCATACTCACTAACAGCACCACTTTGCATGCTCATATTTGCTACTTGGCCACCCACAAAAGAATACGAATTATCATAAACCAGTAAAATAAAATTAAATATATATTTAATCAAGTATAAAGTGTTATGTTTACAAATTTGCATACCCTCAAGACTTGAAAAATGGCAGTAAGACTTAATGTCATAATCCTTTTCATGAAAAAGTATAAGTATGGCATGCTTGTTTTATTATCCTAAATCAATATTCTCTTCAAACACTGTTGCAGCCCCAGGCCCCCCCATATCAGAACCTGCAATGTTGTGAAATGTTTATACCATTATTTGATTCATATACAAGCCTTTTAATTAACGGGTCAAACATAACAGATTGATTCACGCTTACTCAATCAACTTTTTTTTAAGCTTGTAACTAATTAAATGTATTACATATGATTAGAAAATATATTAGTTTTATATTTTTTTAAATTTAAAACAATTTAGGACATTATAGGCATTTGAGTATACCCACCCGTTTGATTTTAGCTCCTTTTTTCTTTTTATCCGTATAACCTGTTATCAAACTATAGGATACATCAGTTAGAGTATGATGGACCTACGTATATAACCAAATGGACATTTTATAACCAGTACCGGTACCAAGTTTTTTAAATAATCTGGTATCGGCGCAGGTATTTATCCATCTTTTGCCTAAGGTATCGGTACCGGTATTCACTAAATTTTGTACTATAGTACCGGTACTGAACCAAGCATTTTCGATACCAAGATGCCGTCACCAAGTTTTTGGGAAATTTGGGATCTGTACCAGTACGTGCCAGTATGGTACCGAGCTCATCACTACTTCATATTCATAAAGGTTTTCATCACCTTACTCAATCCCAACCACCCGATGCAAACATCTCAGCGTCATGATTCCAATCGAAAGCAAAAACATTAACAAATTGGAATCTGAAAACTAAGAAAAAATCCAGCACGTGTAAAGATCATAAGAGATTAAAAAAGTGGCTATAATATCAATCTTAAGTTATTTAATATAAGCTACAAATTAATAATGAAAAAGACATCATACATTAATTAAAAAAGAAATAAAAAATATACCTCATTGTGCAACTCGCAATCTCCCTGGAACAAAACGAAATCAATTAGGGATATGTTATTCAATCAAACAACAAGAGTAAAACGCTACCAATATTTTTAATCTAACCTTTGAGATTTGACAGCCAGGAAATTATGCAATAAACGAAATCAAAGATTTGGCAACCAACAATAAGATCCCTGAAACAAATCAACATTTAAAAGCAAAAAGATTCGTTCAATTTTTCAAATCTGGAAAAGTAATAGAAAAACGGTATGAATCGAGTTCAAATGGTCGCCACGAGAACCGTCAATGGAAAACTGAGTTAACTGGAAAAACTTACAAGTTACCAGGAAAACAACTTGTAGTCGTCGATTTGTTACTATATGCGACATTCGCTTCATGTACATGTGGGCCAAAATTACTCAGAGATAGAGTCTGCAAGAGAATATTTTTGTGACTTACTATATGGTTTTTGTTAATGTTATTGTTGAACCTTTTGATAATGCATTTCTATAATACACATTTACGAAATCAAAATGATTCTCTTTCTATATGAGACAGATAAGATAAATAATATTATCGAGTTAATATTAATATCCATAGAACGCTCAAGACAGATTATTCCTGATAATCGATTTAGTTTCAGTAGGAACATCTAACCTGGGTGGGGCTTCATCTATAGACGACATTCGCAAAAAAATTGCTCCTGGGATCACACCATCCTCCAAAGACATCCTTCTTCCGACACTGCAGTATACGTCGAAAATATTGTCAACCAACAATACACACACACACACACACACACACATATATAAGGTAAATTTGCCTAAAAATAACCCTGAAAACAACCAAACACTACATATCGTTCATTTAAACCGCTAAAAAGTCTATTAGGGTTTGTAGGTTTACCTTATTTGTCTCAATCTACCCGGAAAACTGCCGATCTGTTTCAAAACCCTTATTTCAGAGGCTGTAATGAAGTTGAGTTCTCCGCCGGTGGTGATTTGTCGTCAACCTTGATGTGTGTTCTCCCCTAGCTCGCTTTTTCCTCCAAATATCCGATTGAACTGAGTACATGAAAGTAGATGCGTATCCTAGACAGCCAGAGAGGTGGGTGTGAAACCCTAGGGGTGTTTGGTTTCTATTTCTCTAAAACTAAAACTAAAGAATTCCATTTCTCTTTAAATCTAAATCTAAGAGAAATCCATTTCTCAGCAGCCTCCTCATAGCGTCTCCAAGAGTCTGCAACCGTCACCTCGTCTCCAAGTTTGCAACCACCACCCCGTCTCCGCCGTTCACATTGGTGAACACAGAGATGGTAACCGGTTGATTGTGGTCGCAGGTGGGTGACAGTGGTGGTGGAAATCGGCGGTGGTTGCAGGTGGCTTCTGATTATCATCATCATCATCGCCACCACAACCACCACCACAAAATCTCCAAAGAGGCAGTGATGACAGATCTGAGCCTCCTTTTTTTATATCTTATGTTCCAAAAATTTGAATCTTTTTAATTTCTTGTGTACTGTGGTTGAAGAAGGGGGTTTGGTGGCGGCAGCCGGTGGTGGTGGGCTGTGGTTGAAGAAAGGGCTGTGGTGGTGGTGCTGGTGGTGTGGGGCTGTGGTGGTGGGGCTGGGGGTGGTGGTGCTGGTGGTGGTGGGGCTGTGGTGGTGGGGCTGCGGTGGTGAGTGGTGTCAGGTTGGGTGGAGGTGAGGTTGGGTATGGTAGAGTTCTCTGTTTATTTTCTCGTGTACCAAACAAGAGAAATGATTCTCATTCTCCATACCAATTCTCTTTCTCTACAATTCCATTTCCATTTCTATTTTCTCTCCATTTCCATTCTCTGTACCAAACACCCCCTAGAATTCAAATGAGTCTGCTTTGTTAGAAAAGGGGGAGGGGGGGGGGGGTTGTGGTGTTAAAACACGCAGGCTTGAGCGGGAATAGTATTGAAGCTTTTATGACTTGTACATTGAGCAAAAACAATTGTAACACTCTTGATTTTAAGAGTTTTTTTTTTTAAATACGGTTTTACCCTTCCTATATGTATTTTAAGATAGTATATATATATATATATATATATAAATGTGAACAATATTTATTTTTAATCAACCAAAAGTTGAGATGTTCACAAATTTTATGAAAATGCGAACATGAGGGTTAATTTTAGAATTACAGGGGTGGATGCAATAATATAAGTCCTTTAAACATTCCTAATGTAAGGCCTGTATGTCCAACTTCTGTGAAATTTCACAAAATAAATAGAAGTTCATTTATGTGAAATTTTAATACATGAAATTCTATGATTCTTTTGTATAGGGGTTGTACTGAATCCTTGTAACCGTTCATGAAATGTCATCACAGTTAACAATTATGATAACCATAATCGTCGACTTCTGTGGCCTGTAAGTTCAGCGTTCAACCTCACATATGTTTGAAGTTTTGAAAAGAAAAATTAAATCAATTTATATGTTCTGTCATTAAAAAGATTTTGACCAAATATCAGGGGGTTGAAGTCAAATTGGGGTGATCTGGGAAAGCCAAATAAGTTTTGAGAAGAGATATGAGGCATCATATCACAATCAGTGTTTTCTATTTTTCAAATTATGCAAATTAATTGAACCTTAATGAATACCACCAACAAGCAATGAAAATCATGATAAGTCCAGACCTGCTGTTAACCTGAGTGATATGTTATAATAATACTGAGATTGAAGTATTGAGAGGCAACTTAACCAATATGATCCCACATTGAGATCTTTTCAGAGAAGAAAAAGAAAATATATAACTGAAATTTGATCTCTTAATGCACATTTTCTCTTAAGTATTGAATTTTAATGATAAATATATGAGAAAAATGGTTTATGACAAAGGAGTTGCATTTTATCATTGTAAAACTCTGAAATTGTAAATATTAGCAAGCTTTAATAACTTTGAACTTTCTAGCAGATCTTGATGTCTTATAGGATGTTTAGTTCATTCTAGCAAGCTTTATGATTGAATATGTGATTCTAGCAAGGTTTGATGTTTTTAAACTATTATAGCAAACTTGTTGTTTTGATTGAATGTTTAAGATATTCGAGCAAACTTGATTATTATTTGAACTTAAATGAATTATTCATATATTATCGGGTAGACTTTTAAGAATTAATGCTTCCGAGTAAACTTTGATGTTTGGAGAGTTAGGTTTGTCTAGCACACTTAATGATTATGTGATACATATCTAATTATGCTTTACAACGTCTACTTCGAGTAAGCTTTTTAGTTTATTTGAGATTTGTATTTGTCTAGCATACTTGATTGTTTTTGGTATTCTTTTCTGAAATTACAAGGGTTTACTTTTAAACTTTGTTTACCGGGCAAACTTTATGCTTCTAGCACACTTGTTCAATGTAACCCATTCCAAGTGTGCTCTCAACAAACTTGTTAACTTTAGAAAATTTCCAAGTACTTTCCGGGTACACTTTGTGTTTGGAGCATACTTTTATATCAAATGACACATAAGTCTTCTCTAGCACACTTTGCATCTTTGAAGTAATTTCAGACACACTTTTGTAATAAATGTTACTTGAATGAATATTTGTTGATTTTTTAAGTTTTTCGGTTAAGGTTTGTGACATTCAGATATTTGAGCAAAGTTGATTTTTTATGTTATTATTTTGGGTTTCTTTTTTTTTTCCTAGCAATGTTGCCTATTTGATTATTTATACTTGATTATTTGGCTTGTGACTTACTTCTTGAGCAATCTTGTATTTCGAGTAAGCTTCCTTCATTTTATTCACTTAGGTTATTTTTAATTACTTTTAAATATCTGAACAATTCTGGAACGAGCAAGCTTTGTAAATGACTTTTATCTAATAAACTTTGTAAATAAACTTTTCGCATCAATATTTGTAAAATATGCTTTATCAAGAAAGGTTTTAAAAGGGAAGATATTTACTTGGATATTTTGACTACTAGACATCCATTTTCCACTAAAAGACAAAATGAATTTAAAACCCACTTTCAAAAAGGTATAAAAGAGGGACTTAGAGAAATTTTCATTTCACTTCTCCCTGTTCCCACTATTGCATTATTGGCTGAACTTGCTCCTTCCAAAATTTCATTCGTTTTATAATTTTCCTAACCTAATTTGGTCAGCACACTTAATCCTACTTGGTAAGCTTCAATTGAATGTTTTCTGACAATGATTATATGCATTTACACCTTCAGTTTAATCTTAACTAACGTCTCTGTTTTCTCTATAGGTTATTAATTTGTCGAAGCACAGGTTCTTAAAGACAATTTTTCATTACTTCTTCAAATTCTAACCTAAAACATTTCAATGAAAACATATTACTTTCAACTTATCAATCCCCAATTTGGATGAATTTCTTAGGGTGATGAATTTGGAAATTAACACAACCTGATGAATTTCTTAAGGTGATGAATTTGGAAATTAACACTCCACTTTTGCCTAATTAGTATGTTGTGAACTTTGAAAAATCTATGGATAATTCTGAATATGAAAGTGAAGTCTATCTAAAAGTTGCTGAAAAACTGTTATGTGCTGATTTGTCTACTGAAAGTGCTGTAAAACTTGTATACATGAACCTAGATCGAGTCTAAGAGGTTTACTAAAACTAGTTTCTACATACAAAGTAAAATGTTGGTTTTAACGGGGGTTAACCAAAAGATGTTTTCAAGAAAATTGTTTTTGTTAAAGGCGTAACGTCTGAATCATAAAAGGAAGCAATCTTTTGAAAATAAAGTAATCAAGAGTTTTTCAAGGAAAAAGAAGAACGTGATCGTGTCATGAATCATGCTTCACCGGTTGAAAAAGCTGTAGACCGGCGAAGATGCTTTAACTGTAACAAATTGGGACATATGTTCTACAATTTCCAAATCAATTCCGACATGATCATTTCTAAAGAAAGTGATTAAGAAACCATTGGTTAAAATTGCAAATGTAAAACACACAACTCCACTAAAATTTGTTCCTACACAAATTCTCAAAAGACATATGGATGTTGCACCCACCAAAAGTGAGTTTGAAGTTAGTGAGAGTTCACAATTGCAAATCACAAGTTCTATGTAAAGAAAAATTCGGTAGGTCAAAACTGAGTGGGAAAGTCTAAAATGAATGATTTGAATTTGACTAATGTCTTTGATAGTAATTAGTCTAAGAGTTCAAGTGTAAGTTCAAATGTTGATAGATCAACTGATTGTGAGTTTGATGATTGTTTGGAATATGAGTTGTCTTATATAAATTCAAACAACCTAAGACCAAGAATGCTTGGGTTTCCTTGTTTCACTGAACTGTTGCCTGATGTGTAGGAGTTCTCAAGATCCATTGACTCTCGCTGGATAATGGATAGTGGAGCTTCTAGACAGATCACCGGAACTTTTCATTTACTGAAAGATGTCAAATCTATTTGATGAGGTTATGTCAGGTTTTTCAAAAAACCAAGGTGGTCAAATAGTGGGGGAAGGAATTTTATCAACTGGCATGGTCATGTTCAACAAAGTCAATTACATCACAAAGCTTGAGAACAATCATCAGAGCATTTCTCAAATATGTGACAAAGGCTTCTCAACTCATTTTACGAACAAAGAGTGTATGATCTTGAAGTCGGGATTCAGATACCTGATAAATGGATTCTGATGTGAGCACCTCGTGAGAATGACCTATATGTTCTCATATGAGTGTTCCTTCAACTTCAAATAAAATTGTTCAATGTTTCGTATCCAAGGCGTCTGAGAAGTAATCTATTTTGTGGTATATGATAATGTGGCATATTCATGTTCGAAAGATGATATACTTGGTTCTTAATCAGCTTGTTGATCGAGTGAATGTCAAGGGTTTTCATCTAAGTGAGGAATGTTTGAGTTGTAAGAAAGGAAAACAAAAGATAAATCTCATCCGATAAAGGCACTCAATTCGATCAACTTACCTTTTGAGAGACTTCATATGGACTTATTTGTCCTATCAATGTCAAAAGTATCACCGGCGAACTCTATTTCTTGGTGGTACAGATGATTATTCGATTTGTCCATGGGTAACGTTCTTGGAGTCCATGGATGAGAAGTTTAAGAATTTGATGATACTTTTCAAAAATTTGGAAAAGTTGTATAATTAGCTGATCAGAAGAATTAGAAGTGATAATGGAAACCTATTTTAAGAACAACAAGATGCTTCAATACTGCAATATTCTTGATTAATTTAGCGCACCTTACGCTCCACTAGAAATGGGGTCACTAAACGAAAGAATATAACTTTGATTGAAACAACAAAATGGGGTCGTTGAACCGAAGAAAACTGAATCTAAAGTGGCTTGAATATTCTAGGTCATAATGTACGGTTCTAGATTGTTGGAGAATAAACGTCTACTGTTTAGATACCAAGACCAAGAAAAATCCAAGGGGGAGTCTGTTAGAGAACTTTTGTCTATCGCTAGGTCTTGAATTGGTTAAACGGGTTAAACGAGCTAATATTATTGTAAGGAACGTATAAGTTGGTGAACGTATAAGCTTATACGCCACACCCACTTATGCGATCAATAGTGTTTTTTATAAATAGGACTTATCATGTCATAATTTGTAACACTTAGGAATCATTGGTAAATCTTAGAGAAAGAAATATTTAGAGAGAGAAAGTTTTCATGTCATATCAATAATAGAGAATCTTTGTGTGAATTGTTATATGTTTATCCCTTTGATTAGTGTTTTTGCCATTAATCATAGTAGAGTAAGAATAACGTGATCTCGATCCTTAGCACGTTATTTCAAGTGGTATTAGAGCCTAGGGCTCGTGTTTACTCCTGGATCAAACACATCAATTCGTTTCAATTTTGAAGATTTCAAAGTCAAATTAATACCCGATTCTAAAATTTTCAATTAACCACCTGTTTACGGTTCAAAATCGAATTCAACATTGGATTATGTTCGTAGATATATACTAATTATTTCTAAAAGAGTGGATTTTGTTAATTCAATCAATTTTATCAAATTACAAATCATAATGTTTCTGTTAAAATGGTTAGCGTATATGTTGGTTTTAACTTCCTTATGAGGTTGTTTGCATGTTATACTAACGTTTAAAGAGGGGTCAACAATATACAACGGATAACATTGTCTTGAAGCCGCATAACATTTTGTCAAATAAGGACGGCTGACTAAATTGATTTATACTTTGCTGCAAAGTTGAATCACATGTTGACTTTTACGTTTTTCTGCATAACATTTGGTCAAACTTGACGGCAGAGTAAATTTGATTTCAACGTTTTCGTATCACCACTTTTGGATTGAACAAATTCAATTACTCTCTTTTCTTTTTCGGCATAGGCTGTTTGTGTGGTTTGAATTAACTTCGTCCGTATAAGTGGTGTTTACAAATTGGGCGTATAAGGGAGGTCAAACATATACGGCTAAAAGAAATGGAGTTACACGTTTTCTTTTTGCCACGTTTTGATTGACAAGTTCCGTATAAGTAATTACAAGATCCGTATAAAGGTTTGGGCGCATAACTCTTGGACGTTTAAGGTGCTATACAACATATAAGGTTTGGGCGTATAAGTTAGGTATACGCTGAATTGGTTTTGTCCGCGTAAGGTGATATACATTGAATTAGCTGTTTTTCTCGATTTACGTGAAATTTTGGAAAATGGATAGCTCAAATGACAAAAAGGTTTTGACAAGGAACAAAGGACAGGCTTTGAAGATAGAATTCAATATGTTTGATATATTTACTAAAGAATAGTTTGATTCGGTAATCAATCGATAAATCGACCTTGTGAACGAAATGAAACATGTCGGGATTGAGAAAAGTGAGTTAGACTACATTGACATGTTAGCAGATACGCTCGTTGAGACGTCACCTGAAGTTTGGGATACACTCGTTATAGCAATTCAATCTAATTGTAAGACATGCAAATTTTCTCAGTTCATCGACAAGATAAAAAATAATGTATCATCTTTAATATCTGAAAAACCATCATTACCAGAAGTTGATAAAACTCCAAAATTCGATGACCATGGTGATTCAGAATATGATGAAGATTTGGTTTAGAATTATCCTTGGAGTTCAAAGTTCAAAACAAAGTCGAAGAAGCTAAATCTTGTGAAAAAATGTGTGTAGTAAAAAACGTTTAAATCTCATACTGACTCGTTACTTTATGAGCTTAATCGAGTTAAGTAAGATTATGATCAACTTCAAGAACGCGAAAAGATACTTTTGATGAAGGTTGATCAAAATGAAAAAACAATAAATAGATTCATTACCGAATATGCTGCACTTAAACAGGAACTACAAATTGTTAGGTGTGAGCAAGTTAATAAGGTTGCATTCGTTCATGGTAAGATATCTGAGAGCAAGAAAGAAATCCAATGCCGAAATCAACTCAATATGGATTTCTTTGTTCAAAAAGATAAACATAAATGAACTAAGAAATCTTCTTGGTACAAGAATAGTTCTAAGTTTGTTTAAATTCCAAAATCAGATGTGGGCAACCAAGATATTCGAAAATAGAAAAACAAAAATTTCAAAATTTAAAATTCAAAAATACAAGCTCAAATGTCCAATCAAATATTCCAAAGGGTCCTCAGAAACAAACATTCTGTAGAAAAGACGATACCGTTAAAAATGTTTCGAGGAAACCAAATGTTGAGGTTGTTGATTTGACAGATTGTGATAGCAAAACGTTTGAAAAGTTGAAATTTTATGTGAAAAGGACTCATCTGATCAAGCTGATGTTGAAAAAGACATATCCGTTAAATCCAAAAGTTCAGAATGTCAACAGTTATACATGTCGATTCTGAAAACTTAAGGAGGAGTGTGTTAATTAAGACGATATGGGGAGATGATTTGAAGATCTAATTTGTTAGTCTAAGCAATATCCGAGGGGAAGTCTTTTCGAGCGTAAACGTCTACTGCTTAGATACCAAGACCAAGCAATATCCAAAGGGGAGTCTGTTAAACGAGAAAATATTGTTGTAAGGAACGTATAAGTTGGTAGATGTATAAGCTTATACGGGCGTATAAGCTTATACCAGCGTATAAGCTTAAACGCCACACTAACTTATACGATCCATAGTGTTTTACTATAAATATGACTTATCTTGTCATATTTTGTAGCACTTAGAAATCATTAGTAAACCTTAGTGAGAGAAAGCTTTCATGTCATATCAATAAAAGAAAATCTTTGTGTGAATTGTTATGTGTTTATCCCTTTGATTAGTGTTTCCGCCATTAATCATCATAGAGTAAACATAACGTGATCTCGATCCTTAACATGTTATTTCATAGATCCAGATTGAAAGTTTGGTGCTAAATCTGTTGAAGGATTCTTCGTGGGGTATTTCTTTCAAGCATAAACCGGATGGTGCAAGTATAAATTGTTGACTATCAAAGATATAACATCCCAACTTAGAAACAAGGAGATGGTTGGATGTTTGATTATGATAACATGTGGAAGTATTTCAACATTCCAGAAGAAAATCAATCAGATGAAGCAATCTGTTTACTCTTTCAACAATATCTAGATAATTGTTATATTGAAGATTCTACTCCTGAAGTTTCACCGTTCACTATTCAAGATATTCGTCAAGAATCCATCTTTGAAGAAAGTCCCATTGCTACTCCTGCTACACTATGTAATAATGACGATGGAGGAGATCATGAAGATGTAATTGAGTCCTTGGTTCAAACAATTACTCCAAGTTCAAGTGAGGTGAATGCTGAAGAGTATGTCACCAATCTAGCCGAAGATGTGAGTATTTCGACCAATATTGTTCCTAGAACTCTGTCATACCATCCTGATGAAATCATTATTGGATAATTTAACACGGGGTTTTGAACAAGAAGTCAAATAGATAAAATCCTTCGATGTTTCTACACAAAGGTATTTCTATTGCAGAATCAGTTCTAATTCAAATGTTTTATTTCACAAATTAAACCGAAGACTTATATAGAGGCATTGACCGAATAAATTTGGGTTAATGGAATGCAAGAGGAATTCAACAATTTGAGAAATTGGGTGGTTGGAAGCTTGTAGATTTGCCCGATCACAAAAAGTGTATCAATACTAAATTGGTGTTCAAGTGCAAGCATGACGAAAAAGGGTTAGATATCAGGAACAAAACTCGGTAAGTTGTTCTCGGTTTCAATCAACAAGAAGGAATTGACTACAATGAAGTCTACGCTCTCGTAGCTAGACCTAAAGCAAACTGAATCTTTCTAGCATTTGCTTCATGGAAGGGATTTATAGTTTATCAACTTGATGCGTAGTCCGCTTTCCTTAAAGGGAAAATTGGTGAATAAGTCTATGTGGGACAACCACTGGGGTTTGTCGATATGATCCACAAAGACAAGGTGTACTTAGTCGATAAAGCATTATATTGTCTACATCAAGCTCCGAGAGCTTGGTATGAGACATTATCTCAACATCTGTTGGATAATAACCTTATTCGAGGAACGGTTGATTGAACACTATTTACCAAGGAGGTAGATGGACATTATCTCAACATATTTATACACCATACGAAATGTGTCAACGACATCCTAGCAAAGCTTAACATGGTTGATTCATCAGAAATTAGCACTCTTTTAACATTGAATCATGGAATAGGTCCTGATACCACTGGGATATGGTCGATCAAAGGGAGCGTAGACTTCATTGGCTCGCACCTGATGATTGGCTCCCTCATGTACTTAACCACTTCAAGGAGACACATCATGTATCCTACATGCTTGTGTGCCCGATATCAGTCTGATCTTATAGTCTCGCACATAATGATTGTTAAACGGATACTTAGGTATCTAAAGGGATGTCCGGGAATCGGTCTGTGGTATCCTAAAGATGATGAGTTCGTGATGAGATCTTATTCTGATTTGGATTATGGAAGTTGTAAGCCAAACGCCAAATCTACAACTGTTGGATGTTAATTCTTTGGCAGTATGTTGGTCACATGGCAATGCAAGAAGTGAACTACCATTTCTCTATCGACCTGTGAAGCTGAATATGTAGCTGCTTCCAGTGGATTTTTTAGGATCTTTGGATTCGACATCAGATGCGCGATAACAATTTGCATTTTCTGACCACTTCTTTCTTTTTAGATAATTCTGCAGCTATCTCTATCACTAAAAATCCAGTAAATCACTCTAACACTAAAACATATAGAAATATGGTATCACTTCATTAGTGATTGTTAAATAAATAAATTGATAGCCGTAGATAAAATTCTCACCGGTGAGCAAAAGGCTAATCTTTTAACTAAAGCTTTTCATAAAAACTAATTTTTGTATTTGTTAAAGTTAAACGAAATTAAGAAATTGGGCGGTGGTGAAGAGGGTGACCCCGAGGTGATGGATTCCGATCTTGAGTGACAAATTCATTTGAGTCAACTTATTTCTGTAAATATGTTTTTATAAATATGTTTTTTTGGTTTTATGGGGAGATATTTCTTGAAAATTCAAAAATATTCAAATATTTGAAAAAGTTAAAAACAATTAAAAATGCTAGAATGACAAAAACATCTAAAAGTTGCTCATCAAAATGAGGTTTAGAGAAATAAGGGAAGATGATAGTACATTGATCACCTAGTTCCAAATCCAGTAAGAATTAAACTTAAAATTCTGTTTGCTTAACTGTATTAGTGCATTAGTAGGCTTTATAACAAACAAGTATGGAATACTAAGTGATATCAACTTAACTAGTCAAGTTGAAAGAGGTGTTAGTTCTCAAACAAAAGTCTTTATAATGAATGTAGAAATGTAATAGCCTGCCATACTCCTATCTTATGTTTCTGTATGATCACCAAAACCTTAAAATGTTTTAAGCTTCTAGTTAATGATTGGATCATCAACGGCGTATGGTCTTGTGGCCTTAAATGCTATATTGATGGGATGCTTCATATTTCTGGACACCATTGAGTCTTTATACGGTTTATCATCTAGGTATTCACAAATGTAAATATTAAATTGCTTTATAAAATAACCAATTATAACTCACTAAACTTGATCACTGCTGTATTTTGTACGAATTCAGTACTGACTTGATCAACTATGCTGTTAGACATAAGTTATTCATCCTTTGCGTGCGTGTTAATGCAAATAAGGAATAGGCCACAGGTGATAAAATGTCTGCAAGCCATACATATGAAATTGTGCATACTCATTCATGGTAAGGAAAATTTGGGGTATTTCTTGATAACATGGGTATATCTTGTTGTGAAGGTAGTTGCTAGTAAAAACTATTAAAAATTTAAATTGTTTTGATATGCTGGTTATTTAAGTCAAGTTGGAGTGACATGGTATAAATCAAAATAAGTTTCGATCTCGATTATATCGATCAGTCACTATGTCGTAACCCACACATAGTGTGTCGACAAGAAGGTTAACGACTTGCTAAATTAGGAAAGAACAGTAGTTGTATTAATGGCAGAATCACTAACACACTAAATGTTGCTAACAAGACACAACTGTAACAAACTCACACTGTAACTCAAAAGATTTCCATTGATATATAATATGTCAAATATAAAAGGAAATCGATTAGGGTTTCAGAATGGAATGTTTTATCCGTACGAGATAAAGACAGTCGTCACAATCAATATCAGGTGAAATGTCTAGGTGTCTAAAGTTGTCATTTAGGCGTGCCCTAAATTTTTCCTTTTATAGGCATGCCCCTGACAGCTGTTATTCCTTATCTGGAAACCCTAATCATTCGTACATAATAAAAGCTATTTCAATAAATGCAATTTGTAAAACAAGTTTTCGGGCAAGCTTTGCAGCATGTATCATTTTCGAGCAGACTTGGTAACCATGAAGTGTGCTGGTAAACAGTTCTCCGGGGAGACTTTACTTAGAATATTTTCAAAAAAAATATTCTCCTAGCAGACTTCAATCTTCTTGACTATATCAAACTTTGCCCGATATAATCCCACTAGCAAACTTGTTCTTTAGGAATCCCTTCAACTCTTTGTTAATGATAACTTATTCAACAATTCAAAGTGTACTGGTGACACTGTAGCTTTACTAGGAGTTGAACTTTGCTCGGTAGAAGACTTAACTTGTTTCTTTATCAACTTTCTTCAACTTTTCTAGGAACACTGTTTATTATGAATGAACCTTGCTAGATTTGACTTTAGCTTGGTTTTAGCCAAGCGTTTGCTAAGAAAAGAAATTTTGCTTGACTTTAAGAACTAACTTGCTAGACAAAGTGAACCTTCCTCGGTTTAACACTTAAGAGGACGTCAAGAAGATAACCTTTCCCGGAAGGCAAAATACCTTGCTAGGATAAGTAAAACCTTACTGGGAGGTCTAAGCTTGCTCGGAGTCCATACTTCGCAGTTTCCTGAGATGTTGAGAAGTATCCAAAATCCTTTTAGCACTTTTACCATCCTAACAATCTCCCCCTAGATTGGAACAACCTCAGCTGTACCAAAACACCTCTAAGGTTACATACACTTAGCTAAAATACACATCAAATCTCAAAATCAAATTAAATTACATAATTAAAAGAATATTACAAAGTTAGAAATTCTATCCCATGGACATTAAAAAGTAAACCTAAGATAGAAAAATAGTCTTATCTTCTTGAGCTTGAGACCTCTTGTCTTCTATCCAACCTTACACTGGCAGCTCATTCTTTAAACAGAAATAATTCATGTTGATGAGTTTGATTAGGTTGCAGAGTCCAGCTGTATATATCTCCCATGTTATCTTCATGAAGGAATGTCAAATCTTCATTCTTTTTAAGATGCCCAAAGCAAGTCCATCAGAGTTTTTGAGAATGTAGGATCCATCTTGGTCTTGATGGTCAATAATTGCAATCCTCCCATTTCTCTAGACTTCAAGGTTAGGCCTTGTCATCTGCCTCCTCATGTTGATACACTCCATCATATTTTCTAGAGGGTTTTTGTTATTCACTTTTGACATGTACTCAATTTCAACATTCCTTATTTCCCTCTTCCTCTTTTTGTTCAACATTGGGAATCCTTTCTGGGCTTCATTCTTGAGATTTTTTGATAATTCGTTTTGTTGTCTTTCTGCAAACCTATGTTTGTTATGATATTCATACAGGCCCATAGTTGCCATCTCAGCCAGTTTCTCTCTTTTGAAATCTACAAAATCATCCTTGAAAATAATTTCTTTCAGTTCTCCACTCTACATAACCACCTTCATAGTGTCGGTTAGAAAAGCAAATAAGAGCTTTTTGGGTAGGTCCACATTAGATGGTGGCCTTTGTTGTCTCTGGTGAGCTGCTCTGGTGGTAGGAATTGGAACACTTACAGCTGATGGCCTAGAAGTAGTTTTCTTCTTAGGTACAGTGGCTGTCACATGCCCATATTTCTTCTCAAATAAATCAATGATTTTCTCTTTAGGCTAGTAAAATTAGGCTCAAGTAGTTTTCTCCCTTCTTAGCCACAGTTGTAATAATTCCCGTAATTTCATCATTAGTTGGGCCCTCAGGGATAGTTCTTTGTGTTCTAATAGGCTCACCCTTTGGCCCACACTGAAATTGTAGGAGTCTTCTTTGTTCAGCCTCCAACAGTTTCCATTCGGCCTTTTGTTCATAAAACATCTGCTTTAGTTGACCTTTTCCTAGATTATCAAATACTTCAGCCATTTCTTTAGTCATCAATAATCCTTTTAGGGTCTTAATCTTGTTCTCATCATCCCATGGCTCTAAGTGTTCAACAGGTTCTTGTTCACATATATAAAAGGAGGTACCTAGGGTGCTTTTGAGGTTTCAGCTTTATCTTATTCATGTTTCTTCATTTCAGCTTCAAGCCTGGACAGGTTTTTGTTCAAAATTTTCGTTTCATTTCCTCTGCCATGTGCCTCCATCAATCTATCAAACAGAATCACTCTATCCTCTTCCCATTTCTTCTTCCTTTCAACCCTTTCTTCCTCAGCTAGTGTTACAAATCTTGGACTTTTGGAAGATTTTACATATTCATATTTGAATGAAAGTTTTTCTAAATTGAGCTTCAACTTGTTCCCTTGTAAGACTTTCAGCAACTTCAAAGGATACTCCATGATCAATTAGAAGTTTCACTTTCCCACCATACTTTTTGAACAATCTTTCAATATTTTCTTTCTGACTTGTTTCTTTCTTCAATCTCTCCAATTCTTCTTGTCAATCCGGTTTGATCTCTCAGTTTATATATGTCGTAACCCACACAAATAGTGTTGACAAGAAGGTTACCGACGGGGCTAGATTGGGGAAGAATAATAGTTTATTAAAGATGGAATCAATGACACACTAATTGTTGCTTAAAGGATACAATAAACACACACACACACACACACACACTTATAATCAAAATATTTCCATTAATAGAATGTCTATTACAAAACAAAAATTTTTAAGATTCTAAGAAAGGAATGATTTGATTCTAGGCAGAAAATCCGTACGAATATGTCAGCCGTCAAATCGTTGTCAATCAATATTCAGGTGTCTTTCACAGATCTGTCGTGTGTATTCCGTAGGAGGCGTGCCCTAGATCATTCTATTTATAGGAATGCATCCTAACAGCTGTCATTCCATCAAAAACCCTAATCATTGATACACAATCAGAAAACATATTTGTAAATGTACTAAGTGTAAAACAGGTCGTCGGGTAAGCTTTAGAGATTTTGTCTTCTTCAAGCAGACCTGGTAACCTTGAAGTTTGCTGGAGAACAGTTCTCCAGGTAGACTTTACTTAGCGTATTTTCCTTAGAAAATACTCACTTAGCAGACTTCAATCTTCCTGACCATATCAAACTTTGGTCGATATGGTTCTACGAGCGAACTGTTCTTCATGTATCCCTTCAACTGTTTGTTATTGAATAACTTATTAAGAAAACTAAAGTGTGCTGGTAACACTTTTTGACTTGTGCTGGAAGCACTGTAGCTTGCTAGGAGTTGAACCTTGCTAGAGAAAGTCCTTAGAATGTTTCTTGAATAACTTTCCTCAAGCATCCTCAAGTGAACCCTGTTAGGATTATCACTTAGGAAGAATTCAAGAATATAACTTTTCCCGGAAGGCAAAATACCTTTCTAGGCTTAAGTAAAAGCTTGCTCGAATGTCCAAGTGTGCCCGATGTCCATACTTAGCTATCATCAGGGAGGTTGAGAAGATTCCTATCTTCCTTAAGTCCATTTTCTCATCCCAACAATCTCCCTCTAGAATAGAACACCCTTAGCTATACCAAAACACCTCTATGGTTACACACACTTAGATCAAAATACACATGAAATAAAAATAAAATTACATAAAAAAGTCAAAATATTACAAAGTGAGAATTCTATCCAGTGGACATTACAATGCAAAAAACCTAAGCTAAAATATAGTCTTCATCTTCTTGAGCTGTAGGCTGCACGTCTTCTTTCAATTCTCACTGCTCCTGCCCTTTCCTTAAATATAAATAGTTGATGTTGATGAGGATTATTGTCAAGAAGTGTCTAGTTCATTATATCTTTTAGATCCTCATCATGAAGGAAAGTCAGGTCTTCATCATTTTTTATAGTACCCAATGTCATACCTGCTGAGTTCCTAAGAATGTACGAACCATCATTATCATTATAATAAATTCTTGTAATTCTGCCATTTTGCTGAACTTCATGGTTGGGCCTAGTCATCATTCTTCTCATACTTATGCATGTCAATTGGCCAAAGGATTGTTATTCCTTACTTTTGAAATGTAGCCAATTTTAGCATGTCTGATGTCACTCAACCTCTTTCCTCTCTTGGTCTTTTCATATTCTTACAATCTCCTTTTCTTCTTCTGGTTTATCAAAGGGAATCCCATCCTTGCTTCAATTCTCAAATACTTGGACAGTTCATTCTGCTGCCTACCTGCAAGTCTATTTATGTTGTGATAGTCATACAAATCCAGACTTGCCATCTTTTCTAGTTGTTCCCTTTTGTAATATGCAAAGTCATATTTGAAAATAATCTCCTTCAATTCTTTACTTTTCATCACAACCTTAAATGTACGAGACACTGAGTCATAAAAGAGCTTTATGGTTAGGTCCACATCAGTTGGTGGCCTCTCTTTTCTTTGTGGTTCCGCTCTTTGTGGCTCATTTCTAATTGTAGAACTTTGAACTCTTGAGGCTGAGGGCCTTGATGGAACAACTTTCATGGGTTTAGTGGCCCTCAACAATCCAAATTTCCTTATACACATGGAGTTCACCAACTCCACCGGCATATTCATTAGATCCAGGAGATTTTCACCTCCTTCTCTGAATAGCCTACCAATCATATTCAACACTCTATCATCCCCGAGCTGACTGGCTGGTACATACCTTACTCCACCAGGTCCAGCTACAAAGTTTTTGGGGTTCCTTTGTTCTTCTACTAATTTCTCCCATTCGGCCTTTTCTTCGTAGAACAACTATTTCAATTGGGCTTTTCCCAGCAGATCAAAATTATTTTCATTCATGCCCTTATTATTCATTATTCCTTTCAAGATCTTGATGATCTCCTCATCTTCCCATGGATCTCCGTGTTAACCATGTTCTAGTTTAACTTGTTCAAGGATATGAGATTTTGAGGCTTCAGCTCTTTCAAGATCATCCTTCTTAAATTCAGACAAGTATAGAGCCAGTTTCTCTGATATGCTCATATTTTGAAGTTCACTTAGTCTTCTCCTTGCATCCATAAATCTGTTCAACAAATCTAATTGCTCATCTTCCCATTTCTTCTTCTTTTCAATCTTACTTTTCTCAGCAAGGGTTACAAGTCTTGGTTTATTGGTAGAGGTTTCTGGTTTATCTTTCATGGATAATCTTCTAAAATGAGATTCAACCTTTTTCTTTTGTCAGACTGTCAACCAATTCTGGAGCTATTCCTCTATAAATCAGATATTTACACTTTCCACCAAATCTTTTCGTCAATTCATTAATCTTTTCAGTATGTTTCACTTTTTTAGCCAATCTATCATTCTCTTACCTCTCTCTATTGTTTCCTTTGTCAAATTGTAATGTCTTTCCAAATCATTGAAACTCATTTTACTCAAATATTTTTCATTCAAACCATGCTTTCTCATATAGTTCTTGTATTTCATGGAATCTGTATTTTTCTTTTACAACCTCTTCCTGATTTCATAGTCCTCCTTATCAATCAACTTTTGCAACTCCTCATCAGATAATGGAGTAAATTTTTAAGAATTAAATCATGTCTAATTAGACTCACAATCAGAGGACTCTTTCTTCTTGCTTCATCAAGACTTTGTTGTATGTTCTCCCTCTGTTCAATTTGAGAAGAGACAATATCAACTTTTTCAGCTTTATCACTTTGACCATCATCATTGTTATCATCATCAGTATCATCTTCAGCACTTTCATCAACTTAAGTATCATCATCTTGTTCAGTTGAGTCATCAAGTGCATCAATTCTTGGTTCATTTAGATCAGGTTCAGCATCCAGCATGACAACTTGAATACGAACAGCCATCACAGGGCTTGTATGTTCCTTAGGGATTCCAACAACATACTAAGGATCATCATCCTTCTTAGCCCTTTTCTTATCAGTTTCATCATCACTTTGATCATATTCATCATATCTGAATCTCTTTCTTGAATACTTCTTTCCAAATTTTTGATCATCTTCTTCTCTTTTGCTTTCATCTTCCTTAGCAATTTTCTTTGGATACTCAGTCCATTTCTTGCCAAGTTGAACAATAATTGGTTCTCCAACTTCATCAGTCACTAACTGCTTAGATGAATCAACCTTTGTAGGTTTAGCAATGGTTGGATTTTTGGTTTCAGATTCAGGTTCATTCAGAGGTTGATTGAATTTGCTCAAAACAATTGCTAAAGTGTTATCCACCTCTTCACCTTGTTTCATCTTTATCATAACTTCTATCACCTCCTGCTCAACATCATCATTTTTATCAAGAGTCTTGGCAATATTAGCTTGTTCAATCAATGGTTCTTGCTCAACCAACTCTTCAGCAGTCATGGTCTGGGCAATAAATTCCCTCTCCATTGTTTCATTCATAATATTGGAATACCTCTTGGCAGCCTGTACATCTCGTCATCTTCATCCTTATCATTCACATCATGTGTATCAACAGGCTTATCATCAGATTCAACTATTGCTTTCCCCTTTTTTTTCTTATCCTTTCTTCTTCAGATTGAGTGGGAAAATTGTCAATCTCATCATCTAATCTCTTTAATTCTTCTTCATCAGCCACAATCTCCTTCTCCTTTCTCAATAGATCATCATCAAAATCTCCATACATGATATTCAAAATTTCATTATCCACATCATAATTTTGTTCGTCATCAACAGATTTATCAGCCTCATAATCATCATCCTCAACCATCCTCTCTTCACTAACATCAAAATTGTTATCACCATACATATTCAAAATATTTTTCAATCCCTCAGCCTCAACATCCACCTCAACATCTAACATTTCTTCATCAACAACAGTGGCCACTGGAATATTCTCCCCCTGTTTTGGTATAGCTGAGGTCTTCTCAACCTCAACCTCCAGGGCTTGAATTTTTAGTAAAGCTTGGGCCAACTGATCTTTCAATTCAACGTTCTCCTTCATCAGTTCCTCATTTCTCCCTCTCACATCAATTTATTTAACCAGGAGATTCATATTTCGTCTAAGCAAATAATCACTTGTGGAAGCAGTTTGAGTTGGAATGTCTATAAATGGATCAGGTATATCGGTTTGGGATTGGGTAGGTGATTCTTGTGTTTGGGAATGGGTTAGGGATTGGAGTTTTATGTTTGGAAGGTTTAATAAGTGGGATGGGACATGCTGTGGGATATAGGGTTCATGTATATCATGGCTTGGGTCTTGGATAATTATGTTGGTTTGGGTCAAAGGTTGGTCAATAAATAGGTTTTGGGTCTCAGGTGGGCTTTGGGTATGGGAAGGTATGGGTAGGGATTGGATAATCGGTTTATATTGTGGTGGTAGGGAAGGTGGTGTTGCTGGTGGTGTGGGAAGTGGTGTAGCTGGTGTGTAGGTACAGGTTTATTCTCCCCGTGAATTTATACATTATCAAAAACATTTCCTCCAACTCCTCTATCATCTCCATCTCCTCCATCATCTCCATTTCCTCCATGGTCTCCATCAGAATCATCAGAATCCTCATCCATAACCTCATCCTCCTCTTCCTCCTCAGAGGTTAACTCTGGAACAAGCATGATTTCCACATCATGTTTGAGTAACCATGGTAAGGTAACAAATTCAGCATGTGGATTAAAACGACTTGTGCTTGACAATTTAGCAATCCTTTTGTAAGTATTAGGATTCTGTAGCACATGAGTTGTTCCCATCACAGGAAAACCTTGTGGCACACGATTAAAGATAATTTAGAGAAATCTGGGATAAGATAAGAATTTTTCTAGAGGATTGCTAAAATGTTCAGAAATCAACCATGTTTGCTAGTAAACAGTGTAATCAAACATATCAAATAGCTTGCTAGAAACAGTTTTACTCCCAAACAAAACAGTAAAGTATGTTGGATAGTACAAACTATATAGAAGCCTGCTAGATACTCCATATTCAACAATTAGAAATGTAAAGCTTGCTAGAACAATTCAAATATCCTATAAAACAGCTAAGTGTGCTAGAATAACTTGAACTTGTTAAAGCGTGCTGGAAATAACATATTCACACATATTCAAATTTCAAGCTTTCCCGTAAGAGTTAAACTTCAACTAAAACAGTCAAGTCTACCCAAAAATATATAAGAAACATCAAAGCATGCTCAAAATGGATAACTTAGACAAAAAAATCTAAGTTTGCCCGATAAGGTTGAAATCATTAAACTTTAATCGAAAATACATGTTCAGCCTTTTTGAAGGTAAATGAAACTCTTTTTCTCTTAAACCAATTGTCAAACATATTTCTCATTAAAAATCATTGTTTAAGAGCAAATGGTGCATTTAGAGATCAAATTTCAGTTATTTTTCCTTTCAAATCCTTTTCTTTCCTTTTCTGAAAAGATCTCAATCATGGGATCATATTGACTAAGTTGCTTCTCAATACTTCTTTCTCAGCATTATTATGAAAGTTTAGACAGGTCAATAGCAAGTCTAGACTTAACATGAATTTCATTTATTTGATGATATGATTAAGGTTCAATTAAGATGCATAATACTAAATGTATAACACTTATTGCTTTCTGATGCTCCATATCTATTCTCAAGGCTTTTTTGGCTTTCTCCAGATCACCCCGAATGGACTCTGACCCCTTGATATTTGGTTAAAACTTTTACATACAATAATATATATATTTTTTTGTTTCATAAGATTGTGAACACATATATATCAAAATTGTGTTCTTTGTTCACTTGTTTTCTTTGTCATTTTCAAAAAAATAGTTCATTTTGGGGACCAAATACCAACGGGCTCGTGTATGACTGAATATTCACTTTTCTGCCCATCATTCGGAAAGATGTATACTGGAACATGCATAGACAACAATGTAACTCCACATTAAGTTTAGCAGATTCTTTATGTTTAAAGCACCTTAGATTCTTTATGTAACTCCACATTAAGTTTAGCAGATTCTTTATCTATCCCATAACTATAGGATGATTCCTCCTTTCCTCACTTGCTTCATTTACATGGACTGTATAGTCTCCCTTTGTTCCTTGGTCATTCTAACATCAGGGGAGTCAACGGTGTTATCAGCTTTATCAGTAGAATCTTCAAGAGCCTCAATTCTAGGTTCATTCATTCCAGGCTCGTCATCAAGCATAACAACTTGTAAAGGAACAGCCTGAACGGGGCTTTCCTTATCTTTAGGGCTTTCAACAAAGTACTAAGGATTATTAGACTTTTTAGCCTTTTTATTTGCTGGTTCATCTTCACTGTCATCTCTTCCTTCATACCTACATTTTCTCCTAGTATATTTCTTTCCAAATTTATTCTATAAATCATCTTTTGCCTATTCATCCTTCTCTTCTTCTACCATCTTTTCTACATATTCAACCCATTATTTGATAGTTTTCCAATAATGGGCTCACCAGCATCATCAGTCACCTTCTGCTTGTTTGAATCTTTAGTAATATTATCACCAGTGGCAGCAGAAGGTACTTCTTCATCAGTCACTGGTTGTCTTTCAGGTTGGGCTTGTTTAAACTGATACATGAAAGGGGATAAGATATTATCAATCTCTTCAATTTGTTACAATTTTATCAGCCCCTCAATGACTTTTTTTCAATCTCTCCGTCTTCATTCAAAGTTTTTGCAATCTGAGCCTCTTCCATTAGATTTTCTTGTTGTATAAACTCCTCCTCGGTCAAGGATCTAGCAATCCTCTCCCTCTCCAAAGTTTTTTTGTTGGGAAGAGAAAAGTGCTAAAAGTAGATTGGAAACTTCTCAACTTCTCAAGAAACTGCTAAGTATGGACTCCGACCAAGCTTAGACCTCCCAGCAAGCTTTTACTTAACCTAGCAAGGTATTTTGTCTTCAGGGCAAGGTTATCTTCTTGAAGTCCTCTTAAGTGTCAATCCGAGAAAGGTTCACTTTGTCTAGCATGGTTGTTCTTCAATCCAAGCAAGGTTTGTTTCCTAGCAAGCTCTTGGCTAAACGAAGCTAAAAAAACAAGTACCTTGGAAGATCGTATATTATTAATAAACAGTCGTCCCAGCAAGTTTGAAGAAAGTTGATAAGGAAATATCTTAAGGAATTATTCTAGCAAGGTTCAACTCCGAGCAACCTACAGTGCTACTAGCACATTCTACAATGTTACCAGCACACTTTGGTTTGTTCAATAAGTTATTAATTAACAAAGAGTTGAAGGGATTTCTGAAGAACAAGTTTGCTCGTAGGACCATATCGAGCAAAGTTTGCTATGGTCAAGAGGATTGAAGTCTGCTAAGTGAATATTTTCTACCCGGAGAACGGTTACCCAGCACACTTTGGTTACCAGGTCTATTCGAAGAAGACAAAAGCTGCAAAGCTTACACGAAGACCAGTTTTACACTTAAAATCTTTTGTAATACGATTTTATGATTATGTATCATTGATTAGGGTTTCTAGAAGGAATGACAGCTGACAGCGCAGGCCCATGAATAGAATATTTTAGGGCACACCTATGACACACGAGAGAGACGAATAATATACACCTGATATTATTCCCGATTGAGTGTGACGGCTGTCTTTATTAAGTACGGATAAAACATTCCATTCTGTAACCCTAATTGATTTTCGTTTGTATTGATGATTCTATAAATGGAAGTCTTTTGAGTTGCAGTTTGTGTTTTTTACCTTAGTGATTATTAAGCAACATTTAGTGTGTTAGTGTTTCCACCATTAATACATTATCGTTCTTACCCTAAATAGCAAGTCGTAAACCTTCTTGTCAACACTTAATCGTGTAGCTTACGACATTGGTATTGTTAGCGATATAATCGGGACCAACAAGTTGTATCAGAGCTTGTTCCTGCTGTTTGGTTGAAGAACGGTTGCTGATTATTGTTGATTTGAAGATGAAGAATGACGTCAGCTGACCACTATTTCATTGATTTGCGACGTCAGCCGTTCTATTTCTTCATTTATTTCCAGATCTGCAATATTTGGTGTCTTCTTTCTCTTATTTACATTAAAGTTTTCATATTTATTTTAGATCTTGCTCTTATCTGACTAGATACATTGGATATGAGGATTTCATCCACAGATCTAATTATTTTTCAAATGAATTTTAAAATTCGTTTGAGTTTGTCAACCTTTTCTCTATTTTTCAAATATATTTCAAAATCTCAAAAAGATGTCTGGACATGATGAGCAAGAAGTATCAACTAACAAAATTCCAACACTGTACGGACAGGGAAACTTCATAAAATGGAAAGTGCTTTTTGAAGCGCAGTATGCTACAACTATGTAGAGATGTGGCATTATATCAAGAATGGACCTTATGTGGCTGATGGAACAAACAACAACCCTACTGTTGAAGCTAGGATGAAGAAGGTTGATGATAGAGAACTTGTGACACTCGTCAATTTCAGGTTAACTCCGTTAATCCAAACTCCGTCAATTCAAACTTAAGATCACTTGATCTATAACGCACATCTCATTACATTTAAACTAGGGTTTTAAATGACGCTTGACAATCACTACACATGTAGTCTTTCGGGATTGCACCGAAACGCAAACGAGTTGACTCAAACCGTTTGTGAACAAACAATAAATAATATAAACAAGTGCATGGTATAAATGCGTGTAATATTTATGTGCTTGCATTATGTAACATTATTTGATGGAGAAAATAAACTAGTTTGTGCTAGAATTAAACTAAATAGAAGTGGAGGGTGCAAGTTGTAACATGTGATATAATTAATTATTATATAAAAAAATTAATAACACAAACCCTAACCCTTTCCCTCTCACCCTATCCCCTGCGACGGCAACCCCTTCCCCCTCCTTGATTGGCCGAAACACAACACACACAAACACACATACAATAATCTTTGCAAGCTTGTTGAAGGTTTAAGGTGTTAACTAGGTAACTAAACACTTTCTCTAGCCTATTTCATTGATTTAATTGCATGATTAAGCATAATAAACATAAACCCTAGATGTTAAAATGATTGATTGTTGACAGATTATGAGTCTAGAGGGTTGCTTGCATGGTTAATTGTTCATAGGTTAATTGTTTATTGAGTTTTGATGAAAACTGATGCTGGACAGATTATTGAATTCGTGTTTGGACGACTGTAACTCGATGTTAATTTTATGCTTTGATGTGATTTTTGATTCTACAGTATACTAGGTAGAGTCTAGTTTCTGAAAAGTCCGAGTTTGTAATTTTTGGACGTATAAAAGTCTATTTTTATTATTTTACAAAACTGTTGTGCAAGGCTGACTTGGGAGACCTGCTGTTAGGCTGTTTTGCGACTGAGATATCTCATAAACTACAAGACCAAATGGGTTGGTTCCACTTCTGGAAGAAAACACATTGAGTTAGAAACCTAACCCAATTGGTCTTGCATTAATTGGATTTTTCATTTAACGGTAATAAAAATAACATTCTGTTGCGCATGATAATGATTGTTGTGTGTTTGCTGTGATGTTTTGATCTTTGTGATAAAACCATATATGATAAAAATATAATAAAAATAGGTTTAGAAACCTAACTCACGTGTGCTTCTGCGATGAATTTTGGTGGTTTATTTGACTTGTTAGAATTTATTAATAAGAGTAATCTTGTCGAGTGAAAATCTGCATGGATAATTTAGCTGCTGTATTATTTAAATTGTCATGAAACGTGCTTGTTGTTAGATATTGCTATGTTTTTGACTAAATTGCCCTTGTGGGGAATGATTGCTAGTAATGTACAATGTTAGTACTTGATACTTATGTAGTTGTTTACACATGAAACGTGTCACCAATGTGTTTGTCGAGTCACACAAAATTCACAAACAAAACACGAAACGTATCTCATGCATATGTATTATGTGCCGAGTCTAGAGACCCAATAATAGTTCCAACACTTAGAAAATCTCATTCTTGTTTTAGAACGCTAGTGAGGATTTTCTGTGACGCACATCTCTCAGTTGACTTGTTTTTGAATTCTTCGCAAACAGTGAGTTTCACGTTCCCCTTTTTACTCTTTTAAACGCTTTTACTTGGGGGAGAATACATACTCCAAAACGCTTTAGATGTTGTTATTAATTATATATCACTTGTAAGGCTAAGTGGTAAACGAACCAACTAAAGTCCTTCATAACATCGAACCGGTTAATATTTGGATAATAGCGAGTCACTGTTGAGTAGTACTACTGGGTTTGACAAACCCCACCCAACGCTAAACTTGACTGGAGGTCGAGTGGGTGTAATCATGGCTAGCACATTTTCCATGGTCGTGGTAGACATGGTGGCAAGGCAATTGATAAACAGTCAGCTTCGGTGTCGAACACTTAGTAATACTTGTTTTATAGGCTAGCTACCTATCGATATATAATTGACTTAACATTATCTGGTAACGCAAACGCAAAACGTAAACGCAAACGCAAACGCTTTATTTATATAAACTTGTGAACTCACCAACCCTGTGTTGACACTTTTAGTTTGTTATTCTCAGGTAGCCGAGGCGGTCGCGCTGTATAGGAACATGCATTCATTGAATACCATCATTTTGAAAAACTTGTTTTAAACTTTTATTCATTGGGTTTTAAGTCGTCATGCGTGACGCAACACTTGGTTTATGAATTTACGCATCCGCCCTCATTTAATCCTTAAATGTTTTCGTGGTTTGAAAACTTTATTTATGGTGTTTGATTATAACTAATGATTCCGATCCTGTTAGTTCACACCCTCTGACGGTAAAACTTCGTTAGTGGATTTTGAGGGTGTGACAGATTGGTATCAGAGCCATTGGTTATAGCGAACTAGAATTTGCATGCATACTAGACTATAACCGCAACGACCCATTAGTTATAATTTTTGCGCACTACATATATATATATTATATTTAGTCATTTGTTATCTTTATCTCCTTACCTCATTCACTCATACGCGCGCATACACGACTTATCTTGTAAGGATGTCGACGCCACCATCATCATCATCCGACCAGGTGACTCATGCCCATGGAAAGGAACCGCAGCTACCTACCTCATCGCCACCCCGAGTAGTCCCGGAACTAGAAGCCCCTGCACTGAAGAGGTATCGCCTATCTGGAGGCATGTACGACGGCGACGTTAGTTGGGACTGGTACCCGAGTCTGATCAGGCGTATGGTTTATCGCGAACAAGTTCCCTCACTACCTCACCCGAGCCGCCCTGCATACCCCAACACCCTACCACCCATAACCGAACCGTTAGAGCGTGTTCTCGCAGCTGTTGTTTCCTGTTTAGAGCGTGACGCAGGTTTTATGCGCTCTGCGAGTGCGAGCGTTTCCGGATTGATAAGAGATGGAACCGAGGCTAGGGAGGAAATTTCCCGCCTAACAGCGGCTATGAAGGAAGTGCAGGATGCTAATGATCAGCAGATGAAGATTATGAGAAAAATACAAGCAGAGATGATAGATTTGCAAGAGCAACTCTTTGTGGCGAGATCTCGGATAGAGATAGCTCTAGAGCGTTGCGATAACTTACAGACGCAGATTGCCCAGAATGCAGCAGAACCTGAGGAAGAACCTGAGGAAGAACCTAAGGAAGATCCCGAGGAGGAACCCGAAGAGGAACCGGAGGAAGAACCGGCTGAGCCGGAGGCACACTCAGAGGTGTCCTCAGACGATGACATCTGAGAATGATAACACCTAGATGAAGGGGTTGTCCCCATCCAAACTATTATTTTCTATGATTTTAAGGATTGGTTTTAAAAACTTTGTAGCGAATACAATGGTTTTAATCATGAATTATTATGTGGATTATTATATGGTTGTGATGTGATGTTTGTTTCTTTTATTTTTCTTTCTTACCTACCTTTTATTACATGTATGGTGTGTTGTATATGAAACCGAGAATTCATGTCTAACATTTTATGCTGTGATTCTAGGAGATGGCCGGAAAAAATGCTGGGCATGGTCGCGGTAACATCAACCTAACCGCAACAGAACTCCAAACCCTATTGAATGACCATGCGGCGGCAGCTCTAGCCGCACATGTTCAGAATCAAGCCGGAGGTCCAGCCGGAGCTTGTAATTTCAAGAACTACCTGGATTGCAAGCCCAATTCGTTTAAGGGCACGGAGGGAGCCATAGGTTTCCTACGTTGGGCTGAGAAGGCAGAGTCAGCTTTCGAGATGTGTAACTGTCCACCCGCCAGCAGGGTCAAATTTGATGCTGGAACACTGGAATATTCTGCTCTCACTTGGTGGAACTCCAACGTGCAAATTCTTGGGTTGGAATTGGCAAACGCTATGAACTGGGAAGAGTTCAAGAATATGATGCGAGAAGATTACTGTCCTAGAGAGGAAATCGCGAAGTTGGAATCTGAGTTTTGGTCATTGAAAATGGTGGGTTCCGAGATTGAAGGCTACACCACCCGTTCCCATGAGCTAGCAGTAATGTGTCCACGGATGGTAGACCCGCCGAGTAAGAGGATCGAGATGTATATCGATGGGTTGGTACCACAAATTCAGGGTATGGTGTCGTCTTCCAAACCGGCTACAATTCAACAAGCGATTTGATTAGCTCACAAACTGACGGACCAGGCAGTGACATAAGGTGTGTTACCACCTAGAGGTTCCACCTCTAAAACCCGAGACAACTCAATCACTGACAACAACAACAACAACTCGGGTAATGGAAAGAGGAAATTTGACAACAACAGGTCCTCATCATCGAACCCCCCATAGCAACAACACTACCGTAAGCCCGAACTCGCTCGGAACTTCAATAATCAGTGTTCCAACAATAACAACAACGGTGGCAGGCAGGGTTCGAGTGGCTATGCTGGGAAGTACCCGAAATGCAACAAGTGCAACTATCACCATGTTGGCTCTGTATCAAGTGTCTGAGATGCGGGAAAATGGGTCATCAGGCCAAGGAATGTAGGGGAGACCTAGCGGCAAAGGGTGCTCCTAAACAGCCTACGGCGACTAAAGGGTGCTTCGAGTGTGGTCAAGAGGGTCATTTCAGGAAGGATTGCCCCAAACTAAAGCAGAATGAGAACAATGGAGGCAGCAACAGTGGTGGAAGCAGTGGTAAAGGTAGAGCTTTCGTCATTGGGTCGGGCCAGGCCCGCAACGATCCGAATGTGGTTACTGGTAAGTTTCCTGTGAACGACTGTTTTGCTTCTATTTTGTTTGAAACTGGAGCTGATAAGAGTTTTGTATCGAAAGCCTTTAGTAAACTCTTAGACTTAACTCCAACTCCGTTAGATGCTAAGTTTCCTGTTGAATTAGCTGACAGTAAGTCTATAGAAACAACTCATGTACTTGCGGGATGTAAGTTGAAACTGTCGGGTCATACTTTTGATATCGACCTCATACCTTTTACTCTGGGTAGTTTCGATGTCGTTGTCGGCATGGACTGGCTATCCGAGAACCGAGCGGAGATTATATGTCACGACAAGATAGTCCACATCACTATCTCTTCTGGCGAAATCATCTCGATACATGGCGAGAAGAGCGGAATGACTACAAGTGTTATCACCCTCATGAAGGCGCAAACATATTTACGAAAGGGTCATCCAGCAATTTTAGCCCACATTGTCAAGAAACCCGCGGAGGAGAAGCGAACCGAAGACATACCAATTGTGCGAGATTTTCCGGAAGTCTTCCCGGAGGATTTGCCTGGACTCCCACCTATTCGACAAGTCGAGTTCCAAATCGAATTGACCCCCGGTGCAGCACCCATAGCACGAGCCCCGTATCGGCTCGCACCGGCAGAGCTTCAGGATTTGTCCACTCAATTGCAAGACTTGTTGGATAAAGGTTTTATCCGACCTAGCTCATCACCATGGGGAGCCCCTGTCTTATTTGTTCGAAAGAAGGACGGGACTTTCCGCATGTGCATCGACTACCGAGAGCTGAACAAGGTGACGATCAAGAACCGTTATCCCTTACCCCGAATTGATGATCTGTTCGACCAGCTTCAAGGATCGAGTTACTACTCGAAGATCGATCTGAGATCTGGTTACCATCAATTAAGAGTGCGCGAAGAAGACATTTCAAAGACGGCATTCAGAACACGGTACGGTCACTACGAGTTTTCGGTTATGCCTTTTGCTTAACCAACGCACCAGCCGTATTTATGGATCTCATGTATCGAGTATGCAAGGCGTACCTCGACAAGTTTGTGATTGTTTTTATTGATGATATCCTCGTCTACTCCAAGAACAAGGCCGACCACGAAGAACATCTGAGGTTGATATTGGAATTGCTAAAGAAGGAACAACTGTACGTTAAACTCTCGAATTTTGGCTTCGCGAGGTTCACTTCTTAGGACATGTGATCAATGAGAATGGTATCCATGTCGATCCCGGTAAGGTAGAGGCCATCAAAAACTAAGAAGCACCTAAGACTCCGACTGAGGTGCGACAATTCCTAGGACTGGCTGGCTACTACCGACGTTTCATCGAGGGATTTTCAAAGATTGCTCAACCCCTCACCGCTTTGACTCACAAGGGTGCTAAGTACAATTGGGGTGACGCGCAGGAATCCGCTTTCCAACTGTTGAAAACCAAACTCTGTAGAGCCCCTATCCTAGCCCTTCCCGAGGGAACAGAAAATTTTGAGGTGCATTGTGACGCATCGATACAGGGTCTTGGTTGCGTGTTGATGCAACTCGAGAAGGTTATAGCCTATGCCTCTCGACGACTACGGATTCACGTGAAGAACTACACGTCCCATGACTTGGAACTCGGAGCTGTGGTGTTTGCTCTTAAGATATGGAGACATTACTTGTACGTTACCAAGTTTACCATTTACACCGACCACAAGAGTCTCCAGCATATCTACGATCAGAAGGAGCTGAACATGCGACAGCGTCGTTGGGTCGAGCTGCTTAAGGATTATGACTGTACCATCAAGTACCACCCTGGCAAGGCCAATGTAGTAGCCGATGCTCTCAGCAGAAAAGAAACCGATAAACCTAGACGAGTGCGAGCATTACAACTCACGATTCACTCCAACTTACCCGATCAGATTCGCGATGCGCAACTCGAAGCCTTGAAAGACGATAATCTTCCATCAGAACTCATGCGATGCATGAACGAGCAACTTGAAACCAAATCGGACGGAGTCCGATATTTCGAAAACTGGATTTGGGTCCCTCGATACGGAGAGTTGAGAACCCTAGTGATGGACGAAGCACACAAGTCCCGATATTCCATCCACCCTGGCTCAGATAAAATGTACCATGACCTAAAGGAACTTTACTGGTGGCCAAACATGAAAGCCGACATTGCCACCTAAGTGAGCAAATGCTTTACTTGTGCAAGAGTCAAAATAGAATATCAGAAACCATCTGGTCTGCTATAGCAACCGGAACTTCCAACGTGGAAATGGGAACACATTTCCATGGATTTCATCACGGGATTACCCAAAACACCGACGGGATGCGATACCATCTGGGTGATCGTTGACCGGTTGACTAAGTCTGCACACTTCTTACCAGTCAAGGAATCGGACAAAATAGAAAGACTGACTCGCATCTATATGAAAGAAGTAGTGTCTAGACACGGAGTGCCTGTCTCCATCATATCTGATCGAGATTCCCGTTTCACTTCGCACTTCTGGAAGTCACTACAGAGTGCACTAGGCACCCGCCTTGATATGAGCACATCATACCACCCTCAGACGGATGGACAAAGTGAGCGCACCATTCAGACCTTTGAGGACATGTTGCGTGCATGCGTGTTGGATTTCGGAAAAAGTTGGGAACCTCACTTACCTTTGGTAGAGTTTTCGTATAATAACAGTTATCACGCAAGCATTAAAGCAGCGCCGTTTGAAGCGTTGTACGGACGAAAGTGTCGATCACCTCTTTGCTGGGCAGAGGTGGGTGATAGCCAAATCACTGGTCCAGAATTAGTACTTGAAACCTCTGAAAATATTGTCCAAATCCGAAACTGCATGGCAGCAGCACGAGATCACCAAAAGAGTTACGCCTACAAGCGCCGAAAGCCTCTTGAATTTCAAGTGAATGACCAAGTATTACTCAAAGTCTCACCTTGGAAAGGTGTAGTTCGCTTCGGAAAGCGAAACAAACTCAATCCACGATACGTTGGCCCCTACCAGATATCTGAGCGCATTGGTCCGGTAGCGTACCGACTGGATTTACCAACGGAACTCAGTAGTGTACACAATGTATTCCATGTATCCAATTTGAAGAAATGCCTTTCCGATGAAACCCAAGCAGTTCCTTTGGACGAGTTGCAGGTTAATGAACAGCTACACTTCATAGAAGAACCAGTCGAAGTTTTAGATTGGGAAACCAAAACACTCAAGCACAGCAAAATTCCAATCGTTAAGGTTCGTTGGAACTCGAGACGTGGACCGGAGTTCACGTGGGAACGCGAGGACCAAATGATGAAAAAGTATCCTCACCTTTTTGAAGGGTTGACCAAACACCGAAAACCGCAAAAGCCGTCAAACCGTCAGAAATCACCAGAGGTATGAATTAAATTTCGGGACGAAATTTCTTTCTACTAGGGGATGATATGACAAACAGAAAATTTTTTTCTTGCTTTTCAGACACCCGTCGCGACTTGACTCAAATTTTCGGGACGAAAATTCTTTCAACATGGGAATGATGTGACACTCGTCAATTTCAGGTTAACTCCGTTAATCCAAACTCCGTCAATTCAAACTTAAGATCACTTGATCTATAACGCACATCTCATTACATTTAAACTAGGGTTTTAAATGACGCTTGACAATCACTACACATGTAGTCTTTCGGGATTGCACCGAAACGCAAACGAGTTGACTCAAACCTTTGGTGAACAAACAATAAATAATATAAACAAGTGCTAGGTATAAATGCGTGTTAAATTTATGTGCTTGCATTATGTAACATTATTTGATGGAGAAAATAAACTAGTTTGTGCTAGAATTAAACTAAATAGAAGTGGAGGGTGCAAGTTGTAACATGTGATATAATTAATTATTATATAAAAAAATTAATAACACAAACCCTAACCCTTTCCCTCTCACCCTATCCCCTGCGACGGCAGCCCCTTCCCCCTCCTTGATTGGCCGAAACACAACACACACACACACACATACAATAATCTTTGCAAGCTTGTTGAAGGTTTAAGGTGTTAACTAGGTAACTAAACACTCTCTCTAGCCTATTTCATTGATTTAATTGCATGATTAAGCATAATAAACATAAACCCTAGATGTTAAAATGATTGATTGTTAACAGATTATGAGTCTAGAGGGTTGCTTGCATGGTTAATTGTTCATAGGTTAATTGTTTATTGAGTTTTGATGAAAACTGATGCTGGACATATTATTGAATTCGTGTTTGGACGACTGTAACTCGATGTTAACTTTATGCTTTGATGCGATTTTTGATTCTACAGTATACTAGGTAGAGTCTAGTTTCTGAAAAGTCCGAGTTTGTAATTTTTGGACGTATAAAAGTCTTTTTTTATTATTTTATAAAACTGTTGTGCAAGGCTGACTTGGGAGACCTGCTGTTAGGCTGTTTTGCGACTGAGATATCTCATAAACTACAAGCCCAAATGGGTTGGTTCCACTTCTGGAAGAAAACACATTGAGTTAGAAACCTAACCCAATTGGTCTTGCATTAATTGGAATTTTCATTTAACGGTAATAAAAATAACATTCTGTTGCGCATGATAATGATTGTTGTGTGTTTGCTGTGATGTTTTGATCTTTGTGATAAAACCATATATGATAAAAATATAATAAAAATAGGTTTAGAAACTTAACTCACGTGTGCTTCTGCGATGAATTTTGGTGGTTTATTTGACTTGTTAGAATTTATTAATAAGAGTAATCTTGTCGAGTGAAAATCTGCATGGATAATTTAGTTGCTGTATTATTTAAATTGTCATGAAACGTGCTTGTTGTTAGATATTGCTATGTTTTTGACTAAATTGCCCTTGTGGGGAATGATTGCTAGTAATGTACAATGTTAGTACTTGATACTTATGTAGTTGTTTACACATGAAACGTGTCACCAATGTGTTTGTCGAGTCACACAAAATTCACAAACAAAACACGAAACGTATCTCATGCATAGGTATTATGTGCCGAGTCTAGAGACCCAATAATAGTTCCAACACTTAGAAAATCTCATTCTTGTTTTAGAACGCTAGTGAGGATTTTCTGTGACGCACATCTCTCGGTTGACTTGTTTTTGAATTCTTCGCAAACAGTGAGTTTCACGTTCCCCTTTTTACTCTTTTAAACGCTTTTACTTGGGGGAGAATACATACTCCAAAACGCTTTAGATGTTGTTATTAATTATATATCACTTGTAAGGCTAAGTGGTAAACGAACCAACTAAAGTCCTTCATAACATCGAACCGGTTAATATTTTGATAATAGCGAGTCACTGTTGAGTAGTACTACTGGGTTTGACAAACCCCACCCAACGCTAAACTTGACTGGAGGTCGAGTGGGTGTAATCATGGCTAGCACATTTTCCATGGTCGTGGTAGACATGGTGGCAAGGCAATTGATAAACAGTCAGCTTCGGTGTCGAACACTTAGTAATACTTGTTTTATAGGCTAGCTACCTATCGATATATAATTGACTTAACATTATCTGGTAACGCAAACGCAAAACGTAAACGCAAACGCAAACGCTTTATTTATATAAACTTGTGAACTCACCAACCCTGTGTTGACACTTTTAGTTTGTTATTCTCAGGTAGCCGAGGCGGTCGCGCTGTATAGGAACATGCATTCATTGAATACCATCATTTTGAAAAACTTGTTTTAAACTTTTATTCATTGGGTTTTAAGTCGTCATGCGTGACGCAACACTTGGTTTATGAATTTACGCATCCGCCCTCATTTAATCCTTAAATGTTTTCGTGGTTTGAAAACTTTATTTATGGTGTTTGATTATAACTAATGATTCCGATCCTGTTAGTTCACACCCTCTGACGGTAAAACTCCGTTAGTGGATTTTGAGGGTGTGACAGCACTAGCTATGCTAAAACTAGGATTATCTTTGGATATTCTGACAAAGGTTGCTCACCATCAAACTTCTAAAGCCATGTATGATGCCTTATTAGAAATGTTTGAAGGCTAATTAAAATTGAAGAATATTAAGAAAGAGAGGCTGAAATAACAACTTGACCAATTCAAGTTTAAGGATGGTGAAAGACTGAACTCTATTCTTGAAAGGTTCCTGACAATTTTAACTGAAATCAGGACAACTATTATTTGGTGACTGATTCCGATTTGAGCACATAGCTTCTATCATCTTTATCAAAATAATGGTACGCTGCCAGCAAATTTATTAGGCAGAATCCAAACTATGAAGCACTCAAGCTTAATAATGTAATATGTATCTTACAAGCAGCTGAGATACAGATGACTGAGAATGAGATGATTAAGGTAGACAAACCTTGTTTTCAAATGTCAAATGCATTCATTGCACCAATGGGTAACTTGTCTACAAAGAGCCAACAAAAAATTCCAATTATTGACGAACCAAGTGAACAAAGTGTTGACACACCAATGGGTTTTGTTGCTGGAAGTTCAAGTAACCAGGGTGGACAATCACGGTTCAATGTCCAACTAATTAATGATAGTGACTCTACCTCAATGGCCAGTGGGCATACACCTTATGGTGGTGGTAATGCCGGTCAAGGAAATGAATACCAAGCTTTGTTTTCAATGTTCACATATTCCTACAATGCCTTTGTTGCCAAGAACATGATCCATACAAGTGTTGTTAAAGATGATCATGAGAAAATTGATGCAAATGATCTAGAAGACATTGATCTGAAATGGCAAGCAGCTATGTTGGTACTAAGAAGCAAAAGGTTGTTCAATAGGACAGGAAGGTCCCTTGTATCTGGTCCTAATGAAATAATAGGTTTTGACAAGTCAAAAGCAATCTGTTATAATTGTCAACAAGCAAGACATTTTGCAAGGGAGTGCAACCAACCAAGAAACTTCCAAAACAATCAGTTTGCACAACCAAGAAATCAGTATCAATACCAACAAAGCCAGCCAAGAAACTACAACAATAATATCAACAATTGTGGGGTCAAGATTTGACCCAAAACTGATCAGATGGAAGATTGGAATCTTCTCAACCTCCTCAGAAATGACTAAGTATGGAACCGGCCACACCTTAGACTTCCGAGCAAGCTTTTACTTAGCCGGGAATGATATTTTGTTTATCGGGCAGGGTTATCTTCTTGAAGTCTTCTTTAGTGGATATCCGGGCAGGGTTTGCAAATTAGTGTATTACCGGGCATAGTTCACTAGTTTATGCTTATCCGGGTAAGGATCACTTTATCAAGCAAGTCTGTTCTTCATAGCCAAGTAAAGTTCACTTCCGAGTAAGCTTTCGGCTAACCTAGCTCATGAAGCCAAGTGATTGGATGACCGGGCAAGGTATTCATTAATAAGTTGGTCCAAGTATGCTTGATGCCTTGATGGAATATCTTAAGAATCATCGGTCAAGGTTCAACTCAAGCAAGGAACAGTGCTACCAAGCACACTTTGCTAATAAGCTATTCTCTAGCAAAGGGTTGAAGGGACCATTGAAGAACAAGGTTGCTCGTAAGGGTTTGTCGGGCAAAGTCAAGAAGATTGAAGTCTACCTGGTGAGTATTTTACTTGGTAAAATACCCTTCAAGTAAAGTCTACCCGGAAACTGATTCCAAGCACACTTCTCTATTACCAAGTTATGAAGGATGGCAGAGCATACTCGGAAAGACAAAGTTGATGCAATGCCTACCCGGAAGACTTGTTTTACACTTAGGATTATTTCTGAATATGTTTTTATCATTTAGGGTTTCTAGAAGGAATGACAGCTGTTAAGGAGGTGTCAGTCCTATAAAAGGAATAATTTAGGGCACGCCTCTTAAGGTTGATAGTCTCATTCAATTCAGAGAGAATATATTTGAGTGTGACGGCTATCTTAGAATAGAACGGACATAACCTTCCTACAAGAAACCCTAAATTGATTA